>NW_019740657.1:383213-457483 GCF_002891405.2 Cryptotermes secundus
GATGGAGGGGGGGGGGGGGAGTGTCAAGTAAAAACACTAAAGGCTTTGTCCCATACGTAGCGAAGAGGAAGAATTTAGACGACTGCTAAATGGGAACAACAGTAACAGGCTATGCACTGCTGTCACAATTTTGGGGTCTGACTACAGATGGGATATGGGTTCGTGAATGGATTTAGTGACCACTTGTACACACCACTCGGACGTACCAGTAACTACAGCACCACTGCTGGTCTCCATAACTTACAAGTCATTACACGCTAAGTCTTCTCCAACCTGCAGTGTCTTCAAAATCCGTTCCCTGGCAAACAGCTTCTAACAGTGGAGATACCTCAGTTTCACGCGCTCAGGTTCTATCTTCACAGCCTCATAAACAGAAGTCAGCCCTCAACTAACTGGATGCCAGGCTGGCGGCCACTTCACACCAACCTCCTAGTCTTCTCTTCATAGGCTGACATTCAACTGACAATTCCGGAACTCGACTGCCGATCTTCAGCTGAACTCTTATCAATTCAAATAAGCCAAAGCTAAAGCCAGAGTTGGAGTCAGAGTCAGAGCGGCGGTTTACCGCCAATCAGTTGGTCTTCGTGCCAAGCCCCTCGAGGTTCACGACTAGCAAATTTCTTAACTGAACCCTTGCGGTCATAGTTCTTATGTAACATCCTCTCCGACGAAATGATGTTTCTGTCGTTTGCGATTGCTGCTGGCCCTTGCCAGCACAGACATTCTCGGGCCCGAACCTTTGGGCCCACGTCCCCGTATTTGTATCCCATAGGAAGAGGGTGGCCCAGTTATACGAAGCACTAGGTTCCCTTCTACAACTCTGAGAGCTACTGTGGAGGTATTCGAACCCGCCTACACGCAGTCTTCTTCAANATGTTAGGGTTACCGCCAATCAGTTGGTCTTCGTGCCAAGCCCCTCGAGGTTCACGACTAGCAAATTTCTTAACTGAACCCTTGCGGTCATAGTTCTTATGTAACATCCTCTCCGACGAAATGATGTTTCTGTCGTTTGCGATTGCTGCTGGCCCTTGCCAGCACAGACATTCTCGGGCCCGAACCTTTGGGCCCACGTCCCCGTATTTGTATCCCATAGGAAGAGGGTGGTCCAGTTATACGAAGCACTAGGTTCCCTTCTACAACTCTGAGAGCTACTGTGGAGGTATTCGAACCCGCCTACACGCAGTCTTCTTCAATTCAGCCGGCTGGGGTCCTCGTTATACAGACTCGGGGTGCACCCAACAAAGAACACCACGTTTCTTCCGTTGCAGCGGGAACGTGTTGCCCATCCATTGCCTAGAATCGGTTGCTTAATACCGTTGTTGCATAGCAACGGGTCTATACGCCGCGATATTAATACACGGCATAAGTAGAAGATCTGTATGGTAGTATGTATTTCGGCGCGATGGCGGAACCCCGATATTCTGAAGTGTAAACAATGACAGGCCCAATAAGAAAACTGATTCAAAATTTACATACGCATACCGAGAACGCGTTAAAACGCGTAACAAATTAAGTTACAGCTTTGGCAAACCAAACGTACGTGGTGTGGCAATAAAGTTCGCGGACGGTTGCTGCGGCATTCAAATTAGCTGGTGGTGAAACGAGCTACTGCCATCTAAGTGTAGTTCTATCACTTACTAACAGATGCCACTCTCTTAGCCATGGAGCAACGAATGAACATAAAATTTTGTTCTGAACTTGACAAGACGCGAAAAGAAATTTATGAAATGTTGCAAAATGTCTGTGGCGAAGAATCCTCAAGTCGTAGAGGCGAATTTGAATGGTTTAAACAATTTAAGGACGGGCGTGGGAATCTTCAGGATGACCCAAGTAGCGGAGTCCTTCAGCCTCTCGAAATGCAGACACAGTCGCAAATGGCCGCGAAATGGTGACGCGAGATAGTTGGGCTCTGAGAATCATGGCGGATGAATCAAACACAATAAGGAGACGTTTCGTCAGGCCCTTCATGAAGATTTACGGAATGTGCGGAGATTTCGTCCCACACAGACACACGGACGAGCACAAGCAGCGGAGACTCACATCATACCAAGGCTTCATCCAGACTTGTCAAGGCAACCCAATGTTCTCTTTATCACAATCTGTCTTTCCTAAGTAAGTTTTGAGGTTTTCACGGCGATGACTATGAAGAAAGTCGTCTTCTGGGTTTAGGCGCCGTGTGTTCTTCGTTTTGGCCGACGTTTCGGAGGAACATATCGCCTCCATCTTCAGAGCAGATGAATGGCATGGAATGCAGAGAGCAGTAGCTACTGTTCCTCCGAAACGTCGGCCAAAACGAAGAATACACGGCGCCTAAACCCAGAAGACGACTTTCTTCATGTCTTTCCTAAGTTGAAAACTGTCCTCAGAGGAAAATGTTTTCAGGACACCTTCAGAAATACGTGACGGCCGAACTGAAGTGTTCTTCTGGAGGTCTTTGCCGACTCTTATAAAACACATTTTAAAAGATGCAACGAATGCAGTCTTGTGGGCGAAGATTACTTTTAATATAAAGTATTTTTTCCTGGTACTCATTTCTGTTAAGAGGCTGAGTCGCCCCTGGGCCATAGTGCGGCTGGAAGGATTAGGTCAATTGAAAAAATCCAATAACTTCATCGGGACTTGAACCAGCGACCTTCCGGCTTGTAGCATAGTGACTCAACCACTAAATAATTTTCCTGGGGAGTAAAGCGCGGCCGGCGCGTAAGGCTGACAATCTTACCGCCATCTTTAAGCCGGTTTTCTAGATAATGTGGGACCTTCAACGTCTCACAACCCTATGGGCCTTCACGGCCTGTTACAGGGATAGCTTACGTTTTTTTATAAAGTATTTTTTATTTCCGTGTACTTCTTTTCCTTTTTCAAATCAGTTCGGGAAGTTCCTTATCAGACCACTATGACCACTCCGTCCACGCGTTTACCCTGAACGTAGACCCATTACGTAAACAGATGCACATGCTGACAACTGTTACTATAATACTGCCACTTTATTTATCGTTTAGACACGGTGATTTATATGGAGTCCGTGCCGAAGTTATATAACGGGGCGAGTCCAGTGTCCAGTGAGAAGGGTAATCGACGGTAGTGCACAGACTCCACCTCTCGTCGAGCAAGAGACCCAATTTCGGAACAAGTGTCTTGGAATGAACACAATTTTTTGTCGCGGATTCCGAAACCACGACTGATTGTGCTGGCGGAGGCAAGTAGTAACTTCCGGATCGGCAGGCGGGGTGAGTCATGAGCCAAAAGTATGGGTATCGGGTTCCGAGGGGCCCGAAACCGAGAATGACCGTGCTGTCGAAGAACAGCAGCAAGTTACTACTCTGCACAGACAGCCAGTCGGCAGTCGGTGGTTAGCAGTCAGTTGCCACCGAGGGACGATAAAAGCAATAGAAGGTATCCCAATTTTTAGGGGACTCTATTTCGCGTATAATTCCCAGAGCCGTGAAAGATATGTGGGGCAGGGGCCAGAAATAATGTACCCCAAACCGGTTTTCGGAGACGCTACAAAGCACCGAGTGGTGAAGACAGAGCAGAGTAGGAAGACGTTAAATTAAAAAAAAAAACAAAACAAAACGGGGGAGGGGTAAAGCTATCCGTGAAACAGGTGATGTAGGCCCATTGGTTTGTGAGACGTCGAGGCTTCCACATTTTCCAGACAAACGGTTCACAGGTGGCGCTGAGGTTGTCAGCCTTACGCGCCGGTAGCCCTTTACCCGCCGGAAGATTCCTAGTACTCATTTCTGTTAGAGGCTAAGTCGACCCCAGAGTCATAGTATGACCGAAAGGATTAAGTCAACTGATAAATCCAATGACCTCAACGGGAATCGAACCCGTGACCTTCCGGATTGTAGCACAGTGCCTCAAGCAAATATGCCCCGATGCGGAATGAAAAAGTTATTTATAGAATCTGAAAACAGTGGAAGTCCTGCAACTATTTGTAGTTATGTGTACGAGGTACACATGTGTACAGGTGGCGCTGAGGTTGTCAGCCTTAGGCGCCGGTAGCCCTTTACCCGCCGGAAGATTCCTAGTACTCATTTCTGTTAGAGGCTAAGTCGACCCCAGAGTCATAGTATGACCGGAAGGATTAAGTCAACTGATAAATCCAATGACCTCAACGGGAATCGAACCCGTGACCTTCCGGATTGTAGCACAGTGCCTCAAGCAAATATGCCCCGATGCGGAATGAAAAAGTTATTTATAGAATCTGAAAACAGTGGAAGTCCTGCAACTATTTGTAGTTATGTGTACGAGGTATCAAGTTATTTAAATAAGCAATTCAAACCTCGCGTCTAGTGACTAACACGTGACAACTGGTGTCACAAATTGAAACCAACGTGACAGCTAACATGGCGGACATGGAAAGTCTGACACCCGACATACGGGAACTGCAGGACAGCGAACAAAACGTTAAATGCTGATACCAAGTCCACAAGTGTCAACACAAACGTGAGAAAAGGTGAAAGCCACAACGTGGGCTGGAGCTGGCCAAGATAAGACGATGGAGACCGAAGTGGACAACGCGGAGGGCAAGATAAAGAAGCGGCGATACAGTCCGAATCAGAAGAGACAACAGCGCCCTGACGTCACTCGGCCCGGAACTCTACAGCGTTATAAAGAGGGACATCCGCGAGGAACTCAACACTAAGACTGAAGAATATCTGCTGGACTTTGGAGGGAGAGGCGGCAAATAGGTCACAAGTTGATATAAAACATAAAACATGCGACATTGAAACCTGGAAAAAAGAAAACATTTATTTCTCGACATATCCTTCGCCAACATTGATACACTTGTCCCATCGCTTTACCAGTGCGCCGAAACCCGCAGAATAGTAGTCTCTTGGCTGCTGTCTCACAAACTTCCTCACCGCCGTTTCAACCTCTTCGTCATCAGCGAAACTTTTGCCACGTTTCTCGACCCAGTTGTGAGTCGCTTTAAGCCATGAACATTTCCCATCGTAAACAGGAAACTTTTTTTTATGAATACCCTTCGAGCTGAGTCCTTTTTTCAACAAGAAACGCATAATAGAAAGTTGCTCTTCGGTGGTATACCAAGCACGGTCGCCATTTTGACTATTAAAACCAACTTCTGAATATGTGAATTCGTGTCTGCTACCCTGTGACTCACATAAAGACCTATTACGTTTACTAGAGCTGTTTCACTTCCATTTGTGACTATTTACTGAATCTCCCTGGTACGAGCGGTGACGACCTCTCTCGATACGTGAACACACAACATTTCCAACGCGGACATGCAAGGGCGGGGAAGACGCTGTTAGAGCAACGAGGCGTGTGTTCAAACCCTCCCAGCGAGGCGTAGGTACAGTCGGAACGCAATAGTGTATAGGCTATCGTGTTACGGGGCCCATGGGGACAACTTTCGCCAAGAACCGAGTACAGGGCAGGACGGAGCAGCCCATCTATTTGGCAGTGTAGGGGAGTCGGCCATAGTAGAAGACTGCAGACAGAAATACTTCCAGAAAAAAGATCGATTGAGAGTAGAAAAACGAGTAGGAGGAGTTATTCCACTATTCCTGGCTCCAAGTTTACACACTCAGTTCGCCGACAAAGCCCAGTCAAAATAGTTTCATCCTCCTGTGCCCCATTTCTATTAGCAAATACAGACCTATAAATTAGGCTAAGGGCCACACGTGGAAAGGGGCCGTGCCACGCCCTCGATAACTGCGGCTTCTTCAGAAACTGCGTCATGCACAATGACGTGGTTATGATACCTGAACAGGCATACCTACAACGTCTACAAGCGCCATCAGGACGGTCGCTATGGTTGCTACGGTCCTGAAGGTCGGTCTTCCAAACAGGCGACAGTTCCGTTATCTCAGTTAATATAAACTACTCTATAACCGACATCACCATCATTCATCAGCCATGAATAACAGAACACCAAGCAACCACTTCACCGAAAGTTTCCACGATTCATCATAGACGCCATGTTGCCAATGGACACAACACGACCTACACACAGTATGGCGTTATTACGACCACGATCCAAACATTCTTTTGTAAATTGTACGAATTATCATGATGAGCTCCTTCCGCCATTTTTAACGCATACAGAAGCCTTTTGGCTGTTGTCTCAGCCACTTCCGCACCCCCGTTTGCACCCCTTCGTCGTCAGCCAAACGTCAGCGACGCAGTTGTGAACCGCTTTAAGCGAGAAAACACTTCGCATCGAAAGTAGGAAACATTTCTTTACGAATATCCTTTGCATTGAGCCCTTTTGCCCACAGAAAAAAGCACAACAGAAGTCTGATCTTCGGTAGTATACCCAAGCACGGTCACCATTTTGACTACTGAAACCAGCCTCTGAACACGCGCATGCGCGTCTGCTACTTAGACTGTCATGAATATTGACTCTGCTGTTACCTGGTGATACACATAGAGAACCTATTACGTCCATTAGAGCTGTTTTACTTCAATCTGTGGCCTATTTACTGGCCGTCTATCGTACAAAGACGACTGTCAGCCAACAACGATAACAAAAATAATAGAAAGGAAACGTCACTTTACCTCAAACGTGATGTGGCGCAGTGCCTAACCCGACCAGCTGGTGTCGATTTTTTTTTTGTGCATTAACGCTACTAACAAACGTTTCATATCGCTGCCCTTGATAGGATGCTCCAAACGAGTGGTGCTGAGCCGACGTCTCGGAAAGCATCTACCGTTATACAGAGCATATCAGGAAAAACCAAAGACTCAGTAATGGGGAAACTGAATCTGAAGTGAGGATCAGACAAGGGAAGGCGCCGTACAACGGCAACTCACGACATAACTAAACTGTTCTGTTCCCACAGACGCAGGAAACGAGATGACCGCCCTACTAAAAGCACTGGAAAGCAGAAATACACGTAGATCCAGCAGTTTATGGCGATGGTGTACTAACACAATTATTGTGTTTCCGGACAGTATTCATCGTCCTGTTTTTATGTACAAAATAAAAAGTTTCGGAGATTGCATTCTGTCTCCGTCTTCAGGAAAAACGTACTCAGCTGGGTCCAGTCGATAGAGCTAGTTCTATCTCCGGACACCTGCACCAACACAAGTTGGGGTATACAAGCCAAACACAGCACAAAGCATCTGCAAGAGTTAAGATAAACATCAATAAAACTAGCAATGAGTACTGTCACGTCAGAAGTCATCTCTGCCTTTGCGGTAGCGTAATTGGTTGCGGCGCTATGCTACAAACAGAAAGGCCGCGGGTTCGATTCCTGATTAGTTCATTCGACATTCCAATTAACCAAATCCTTGCAACCGCACTACGACCCTGCGATCGTCTCAACCTCTAATAGAAATGAGTACCAGGAATTTCCTTAGGGGTAAAGGGCGCTCGGCGTATAAGGCTGACCTCACCATCTGCGAAGCGATTGTATAGAAAATATGGGAGCCTCGACGTCTCACAACCTTACGAGCCTCCACGGCTTGTAACAGGGAGGGCTTACCATACAGAGGTAACTTCTATTCTGATAACTTGGGTACAGCTGGAGATAGAAATGAGTAGTCTTGGGAATTTGCAGCTGTAGAATAGTGGGAAGAAAGGAATTAGGCTGTGAAAAGAAGACTTCGTGTGTAGTTTGAAGTGACAGTGAAACCGTTATAAATCAGTTGCCAGGATACGACTAGTGAAGACTGAGAACCCTAGTGCCTGTGTAACGGTGTGCTGTGAAGTGTGTAGATCAGCGATAGCGCTGTAATTACGTGTAGTTCCGTGTGCTGTGTATTAGTGGTCAACAGATCCGATCATCAAATCCAGAACCCGTCTTATAAGTCACGCACAAACAAACCCTACACGTGGCAATATTCAGTTGGATTCTTTATTACAACTGAACACATAATATGGAGTACATAACTGAAGGATTCCAATTCCATAACCGGTACTTCCGTAGCTGCAAGTAAAATCACGGGCCTTTCCTTAGGTCTGCTGCAAGGCATCTTGTACTCCTTCGAGATCTTGTACACTGCCCGCCCCGTCTCTAAATTTCGTCCAACTGCAGTTCTCGTGTCATGTTCAGAACTGCTTTTCTTGGACCCTCGCAAACTGACAATCTACATTAAAAAGGTAAAGCTATCTCTGTAAGTAAGTAGAGTTGGTTGAGGCACTTTGCTACAAGCCGGAAGATCGCGGGTTCAAATAACGATGAGGTTACTGGATTTTTTCAATTGACCTAATCCTTCCAGCCGCACTATGGCCCTGGGGTCGACTCAGCCTCTAACAGAAATGAGTACAGGAATATTCCTGGGGGTCAAGGGCGGCCGGCGCGTAAGGCTGACAACCTTACCGCCATCCATGAGCCGATTGTCTAGATAATGTGGGATCCTCAACATCTCACAACCCTATGGGCCTCCACGGTCTGTTACAGGGATACCTTTACTTTACTTTATCCCTGTAAGAGGCAGTGGAGGCCCATAGGTTGTGAGACGTCGAAGCTTCCACATTTTCTAGACAATCGACTCACAGATGGCGGTGAGGTTGTCCGCCTTACGCGCCAGCTGGCCGACCTTTAACCATCAGGAAGATTCCAGGTACTCATTTCTGTTAGAGGCTAATTCGACCCCAGGGCCCATAGTGCTGATGGAAGGGTACGCGATATTAGAGCTTGTAGCACAGTGTCTCAACTAACTACGTAACACGTATATATCGATAAGCATCAAAGGACGATACTCGTATAGTGTAGCGAACTATACATTTATACAAGTCAGACGGTTGGAAGCAGCATTCTTTGAGGTCATTCTGTAATCTCTGGACGTAGCACTCAACATAAAAAATTAAGATTCAAACCCTAATTCCCTAGCAGTTATTCCGTGATTAGGAACACAAACCAGCCACAAGTTTCGAAAAAAAAAGTGGTAAATTCAGATATATAAATATATATATAATGTAACGTGTCTGGAATCCAGAAGAGTCACTTCTATGGAAACGCTAGAATAGACCGTTGCATAGGAAAGAACAATCGCTCTATTGTAGTTCTAACAGGAGTCTCCACGGTTATAACAAAGGTTCGTTTGCATAGCAGCGGCCGAGGTTATAAAACGGGTTGAATGCATTCGAACAGTGAGTCTGTTATAAACCGCCGAAGAAGACAGTCCAGTATTGCCGAGATATTGTAAGCAGTAATTGTAACACTGCAAGAGCTAATGATTGTAAAGTGTGTAAGGTGAGTGAGTGGAATAAATCCGCTATATCAAACACGGCGTAAAGTTATTTGTAGCGTGACATACCCAAACACGCTACAATATATATATATATATAGTGTGTGACGTGTTGCGCTATGCAGGACACACCTCCCCCCGCCAGCGGTGACGTAACACCATCGGAGCGCTGTCGTTACTAGGGTAATAGGCAAGTCAACACTCCTTCCCCTACCCCGCCAGCGGTGACGTGGCCTAGGGATGCCGCGGTTGCTATGCAGCCGTAAACAACTCCCGACAGCGTTGGCAGTAACACCTGTAAACACGGCGACAGACAACAGTGGTGCCTATTACGTGGATGTTTTCTGTGTTGTCCGTAACGGGGCTAAATAAGGAGCAGCGAAGGCTATTCAAGAGTTAGTCAGCAGTGAGCAGTCACGGAGTTGAGTTGGAATCTAGTTACGAGAATTACGAGTTACGAGTTGGCCAGGGAAGAGTATGCAGTATAGTATGTGTAATACTGCAGATAGCAGTAGTTGTGAGATTGTAAACTTTGTGATTGTAAGAGCGAGTGTGGAATAAAATTCGCTATATCCAATAAGGCGTGAAGTTATTTGTCGCGTTATACACCCAACAGGTGACAATATACATACATATATAAACGCATCTGCCATACCACCCTAAAAGTGTGTACGAAACAACAGTATTAGCCGAAATTGTCCTATAATTCAGAAAATTCCCGCTTGGGGTGCTACTATAAGGAATCTAGAGCATAATGTCAAACTACTTATTTTCACTGGTCTGCACGAGAAGCATGTAATGTTCCGGGTACTGCGGATTTGACAGAATTTACCACACGTTCATGTAATAATAAAACCAAAAAAAAACTTCGAATGAGGACTCTAATCGCATGGACCACCTCCACCGTAATCCTTGCACACCGCTTTCACAGCTGTTGTATGTATTGGTGTGGAGGTGGGGTCCAATACCTCCACCGTAGCCATGTGAGTCGTACGAGGAGACGGAAAGGGAACCCAGTGCCTGGGGGTATAACTGCGCCAAACTGTTCCTTGGGGATATAAAATAGCCGTTGCTAAGTAATGGTTCTGTAAACAAAGACCGTTGCTAGATAATGGCGGCAAAAACAGAAGAGCTGTTGGAAGCGGTATTCTCTGTGCGGTGTGTGCCGATGCGACATAACGAGGGTCAGCTGCTATTAGAGAAGAGTCTTGAGGCGGAAGTTAGAAGGGTAGGAATTCGTTGTGGGACAGTCGCCAGCAAGTAAGAACGTGAGCACGGAAACAGAGGACACTGTTGGAATCCATCATCAGGCAACGACTGAAGATAAAGCAGACTTAGAAGACTTTGTGCGTACTGTAGCGTGTTGCACAGTGTGTGACTTAGTGACAGTGCTACAATTCAGATCTCTAGGTGTTCAATAAAACCAACTACTTATCCGCACCCCTTCTATAGTCACACTAATACACTTCAGAGTATGATAGATTATTTTATATTGTACTGTCAGAAGCTGTGGATGTACGTACGCTTTAACATGCGCGTGTAAATGACGATTAAGATTTTTGTTCTTGTAGCCACAAACAAACGTAAAGAGTGCTACAAAACAGTTCGAAACTCCAGCGGAACCCACGAAAGCCTTTACTTACTTATTCATGGAGCTGAGCCCTTCTGGAGGAGCCGCCTATTCTGCAGCTACTCAAGAATTCCCCAGCATTTTATGGAACACGAGGGTTCATTACCGTGTTCACAAGAGCCCTCCACTGGTCCCTATCCTGAGCCAGATCAATCCAATCCATCCCATCTCTAAGATCCATTTTAATATTGTCCACCACCTACGCCTTGGTCTTCCCAGTGGTCTCTTTCCCTCTGGCTTTCCCACCAATATCCTACATGCATTCCTCGTCTCCACCATTTGTGCCACACGGCCTGCCCACCTCATCCTCCTTGACTTGATCATTCTAATTATACTGTACTTTGAGTAGAGTACAAGTTATGGAGCTCCTCATTATGCAGTTTTCTCCAATCTCCTGTACTTCATCCCTCTTCGGTCAAGATATTCTCCTCAACACCCTGTTCTCAAACACCCTCAGTCTATGTTCCTCCGTTAATATCAGAGACCCAAATTTCACACCCATACAGAACCACAGGCAAAATAATAGTTTTGTATATTCTAATGTTTATGTTTTTAGACAGCAGACGAGAAGACAAAAGGTTTTGGACTGAATGGTAACAAGCATTACCTGAATTCAGTTTCCTCCTAATTTCCTCCTGAATCAGGGTTTGATCTTTTATCGCTGTTCCCAAATATCTGAACTGTGCACATTTTCAAAGGATCTGCTAGCTATTCTTATGTCACAATATTGCCCTGCATTCTGGTGACAAGATACCAACATATATTTAGTTTTATTTGCCTTTACTTCTAGACCAACCACATTACTAGCCACAAATAAAATTTCTGTGTTTTCCTTTAAGGTAGCTGTGTCCCAATAGATTCATATCATCAGCATAGCCCAGCAGATTGTGTGTCCCATTTATATCAGTCCCACCTGGTTTTTCGGGACCTTCCTAACGCCTAGCCCCACACCAAACCCAAGCTGTTGAACCACCCTTTGTCGGCTGTCCGCGACTGCTTACTGAATATTGTGACATATGGGCCGTTTCCATAACACCAGAGTATTGTTCGTAAACATTATCGCGGCAACGAAATCAGGCAACAATAGAAGAACTGCCGTTTCTATACGACGGCTGGTAAACACCTTTCCACTCAAGAACGTGAATTCATTGTTATGAGATAAGCGCTGTGACTGGTTACTAGGTTACGGATCTATTCTAAATGGAAGACGTATTCTATGCGGTCCGTGCCGCGGCTATGTAACGAGAGCTGTGAGCTGCGAAATTGTGCAGACGAAAACAAGAAGTCATACAAAATCATGAGAATGAACATGTTCGCGGTATAGGTCAAGGTGAAGCCAGACAGAAAATATATGAGGCTTAAACCTGGCGGTGGTCAAGCTTACGCCGGTTCAAATGACTAAACTGCCGTTGTAGCATAAGATATGTAAGAAAGATATGATCTGCTCTGCAAAGCCTGTACTGACAGAGGGCTTGTGTGTAGTGTAAAAGGAAGAATTTTCAATAACATGCTACATGTGCGGTGCGTACACTTGACGAAAGGCCAAGAGTATTCTCGTCAGAGAGGATGTTACATAAGGACTACAACCGCAAGAGTTCAGTTGGGAAAAAAAATCTGTGGTCGTGGGTCTCAAGGGACCTGACGCCAAGATGAACTGATTGGCGGTAAACCGTCAGTCGTAAAGTAACTCTGACTCTTTGAGTCGTAGGAGGCGAGGAAAAAGAAAGTCTCAAATCTGAGACAATAAAATGTGGTCTCGAGTCCCAAGGGACTCGGACCCGAGAAAGACTGCGCTGGCAAGGGTCAGCAGCATATACAGAAGACACACCTGTCCTCTCGTCAAAGAGGGCGACCCACAAAAACAAGACCGTAACTGTCAAACAGTAATAAATACTGTATATGGTCATGAACACCAAGACTGACTGACTGATCGTCAGTCACAATGTGACCTTGACTTTGTAGGATCAGAGCGAATTCGAACTCTGAGTACAGGAGAGTACAAGAAGAGTTAACGTGAGATCTGAAGTCTTTATGTGCGCTGCAGTGCAGTCATATCTGCAGTGTGACAGTTACAGTTCCTGTGTTAGACATTTTTGCCAGGAAACGGATAGGCAATACTTTGCAGAGCAATAGCACATGCTTAGATCTCTTACCTTAGTGCCAACTTTTGCGGAGAGTGTGTCACATGGTCAGCGCAACGGTTCCGCACGGCCGTTAATTTCGGATTTTAAGACCAGAGCCCCTATTTTCTTGAAATAGCTCATCAATTATCCTCACGAGGCTGAGTTGACCCCGTTCCAGACTAACTACTTCTTAGAAAATGTGGTAGCGCCGGGAATCGAACCCGAGACCTCAGGCTTTTTAGCTAATAGCTCTGACCACTGGACCAAAAACTAAACATATTAAATTTTGAGCTGATAAAATTTATCCTCTTTGTCACATTACGCCTTACGAAAATGAATATTTAATGTAAACTGTCACAAAAAGGTACAATAAAAATATAACGCGTCGCCCGACAGTGTTCTCAATAACGGAAAAATGCAGCAAAGGACTAGAAACAACATCCCTGTCGCCAGCTTAAGCCAAGCCTGAATCGTCATCAACTTCAGCTTAGAGCACAAACACTGTAAACTAAAGACAGTACGCCTAATCTCGATGTTGGATTTGAGGTTCTCACAGCGATGGTTATGAAGAGTTGTATAACCCGTTGTAGTCCGCAGATATTTAACAGATGTTTCGGAGGAACATGTCGCCTCCATGTTCAGAATAGAAGAATCAGCCAAACAATAAGCAGGCAGCTACCTGCATCACATTTATGATGGAGGCGACGTGTTCCTCCGAAACATCAGTTGACTCTCAACGGACTACCTACCTACCTACCTACCTACCTACCTACCTACCTACCTACCTACCTACCACGAGGTGCTACAAGCCCAGGGTGAGCCTTGGCCTCCTCTACAACCAATTAATTTCTTTACTTTGCATAGTGGGGGTTGAGTCCAGTTGGGTCCACTCGGCACGTCGGCCAAGGATTGGCCTACTGTACCTGCCCCGGGTGATTATGATGATGGAGAATCTGGTGGAATGAAGATTGGCAGGGAAAACCGAAGTACTCGGGAAAAACCTGCCGCAGGGCCACTTTGTCCACCACAAATCCCACTTGACCAGACCCGAGTCGCCGCGGTGGGAAGCCCGCGACTAACCGCTTGAGCTATAGCGCGGTCTTTCCCTTCTACCAGACTCGATAAATCTTTCTATAAACGGACTGCATAGCGTTACACAAAGACGTCTGGAGTGGAGGTGTAGCTCCGTGCATTGCTGAAGTTCGATACTCAACTGCAGTACGTCTCGACCACTTCACTCCCAGAGATAGAAGGTTCAGCGGGACTAAACGGGCCACAGAGCCAGTCTGGAGCACAATGACTGAGCTATGCCGGCTCTTCATTTCCTGGGTTTCGATCTCCGTCAGTGTTTGCGCCATAAAAGGGCGCGGGCACAACCCTTTCGGAAATATTCCATTAGCTAAATGGCTTCCGAATATACGCTCCGGCTGGATGCACTAAGTTTCTGCACTTGTCAGAGCTGGACTAAAATCCATTTAAGTTACATCTAAATGGTTGGGGGTAGTTCTCCTCCACAGCGCAGCTACCAGAGTTTCACCGCCCGAATTTACAGATGTAAAAAGTTAACGACATGTCGTAAAGTATTTCAATTTAACTGAAACGGCAAATTAATTTTCCTACCTGGATCTGCACTTAGCCTCATGAATATCCCTGGCCAAACCAGAATCAGCAACACAAGAGCTGCACATTACGTACGGTACTGCACTGAACAGACATATGGAGACAAACGGCTATGAGTGTGCTGATTGTCTAGAAAATGTGGGAGCCTCGACGTCTCACAACCCTGTGGGCCTCCACGGCCTGTTACAGATAGCTTTACCTTTCCTTTGCCTATTACTAAAGTGGCCTCAAAATGTAAAGTGTACACATGCCAGAAACTGAAACCAATGGTCATTACCCTGAACTCTGACTCGAAGCACACGCATACATATACACACGAATGTTAACAATTAAAACTACTTGCATTGTTTCACTTTAATTTTTAAAATTTTAATACGAATGTATGTCTAATATTCATTTAAAAAATATAGTATAAAGTGGCATGTAACCCAAGGTTAAGTAACAACAATGTTATACTAGCACTGTAGTTTATATGCGTTCCGTCGCCATTTGTGTATTCCTCACGAATCACATGATGATGGCCTATTTGGGTCGAAACATGTTGTCGTTTAATAGAAAAATTCGTTTGTGTGACAGTAACCGCTACAATGGGGCACGCGGTAGAGTGGTTGGTTCAGACACTATGCTACAAGCAGGAAGGTCGTAGGTTCGATTACCGATGAGGTCATCGGTTTCTTTAATTGACCTAATCCTTCCAGCCGCACTATGACTCTGGGGTCGACTCAGCCTCGGCCAGAAATGAGTACCAGGAACCTTCCTGGAGGGTAAAGGGCGGCCAGCTCCTAAGGCTAACAACCCCATCGCCATCTGTGAGCCGATTGTTTACAAAATGTGGGAGCCTTGATGTCTCACAATCCTTTAGGCCTTCACGGCCCGTTACAGGGGGAGCTTTACCTTTACCTAACCCCTCCACTTTTATTTGCAAACACCCGAAACAAGCTGCAACACTACAACAAGAACGGGCATTTTCGACAACATGCACTTGTATGTTCCATTCTGTTGTTACTGCTGTAAGAATGTGTTGGATTATTATTGTTGTATGCTGGATTGTTCAGCCAGGCGTACTTATTAGCAGAACTCCAGGAAGAAGTCAGGAGATGTTGAATGATAGAATCGCTCCGAAATTATGCTATTCCCGAAAAATTCCTTCCGCGTGTCCACTCTTGTCACGGCTATACGGCACGAAACGCAGAACCGGTCTCTATCCTGGCGTTCTTTACGGAGCAGAACTGCATAATTAAGGACCAACATACAACGGCTTCTATTCGTGTGCGGCTTTAAATGACTCGCTGTGAGCAAACCCCAGCTAGCCTTTCCGGTTTGAGGTTGTTCCTCCGTAGCTTCCTGCAGCCCTTCCTTGTCTGTGACTATAGCCTTTAGGGAGCAGTCAAAGTCACATTGAGACTGACGGTCGGTCGGTCAGTCAGTTTTGGTGTTGAGCCCAATCTGGGGATTATGGCCAGATATGTATTACTGTTTGACAGTTTCGGTCTTGTTTTTGTTGGGCGCCATCTTACCAGAGCAGTGCTTTTCAACCGCCGGGCCGCGGCCCACCTCAATTATACTGGACCGCGAGAGGCTCTTCTAGAATATGTCATTTTCATTTTCTAAGCATTTTTCATGAATAAATATTTTATAGTGGAAATATTCTGAGGAGAATAATATTTGTGTCGAGAAGCTCGGACACAGAACACCTAAATCTGTGTAGCAAATGTCAGTGACCAAGCCGCATATTTTTAAACGTGGACGTATTCACGAATGATCGAGAATTTTCAGACATCCAAATCTTTCAACATTCGGGAAAGGCAATACCGATGTTTATGACCAGTCATAAAAATGGCATGCAAGCCGATTACAACAATGGGAAGCATATCCTCTGTTCTCAGAATTGAGCGAAATAACATCTGCGTTGCAAATGTCAGTGACCAATCAGCAAGGAAGTATAAAGAAAATGTTTCCACTGAAATTGAAGATCAAGGCAGTCTGTATCCGGTTCTAAAACCTAGTAATACTGAATACTGTTTCTTCGCAAGTTCGCATTGCAGTGTGTAAGTGCTTGTTTCGAAACCTGAGTGACTTAAATTTTAATATGAATAAGAGACAGGGGGCTTTGTTTAATTTTGGTGTTAAGAAATCTGGTATTGAAGGTGTTTGTGACGCAACAAGTAGTGATTCATCCATCTCAAGCCTACATGGCGATCTCCAGGATGTACAAAATGAAGGGAAAACCACCAGCAAACAGAAGAAAAAGTCTGCATCCATTCGTAAGTACATGGACAGCTACTTAAAATTTGGTTTCATACAATGCCCTAACACTGACCAATTGCCACGACCTCAATGTGACATTTGTGCTACTGTTCTGGGAAATGAAGCTATGAAGCCATCGCGACTTACCCGACATCTCAACACAAGACATTCCGATCTAGTCAACAAACCCACTGAATTCTTTATGCGTAAAAGAGATGCACTTAAAGTAGAAAAGAAAATTATTTACCAAGCTTCAACCACTGGCACTTCACTTCTGACGGCATCCTATTTAATATCACTACAGATAGCTAGATGTAAAAAAACCATATTCCATTGGGGAAGAACTCATTAAGCCTTCTTTGCTTGCTGCTTGTAATGAAGTATTAGGCCAGTCTGCGGCAAGTAAAATGAAAGACATCCCATTGTCGAATGATACAGTTGGTAGGCGGATATCTGATATGGCAGAAGATACAGAAACGCAAGTCAAATTAAAAAATCGAAATTGTTTCCATTACAACTAGACGAATCTACAGATATTCAGAACAGCAGCATTTTACTTACGTATGTACGATATATTGACCATGATGAGAGTGACATGAAGGAAGACATTTTAAGTGTTTCTGAATTACCTACGCACACTAGCAGTAGTGAAATTTCCAAAGTTTTAAATGATTTCTTGAAGAGAGAGGTCTCGAATGGAAAACTTGAGTTGGAGTTTGCACTGACGGCGCTGCCTCTCTTACAGGTAGAAATTCAGGTTTGGTCACTAAAATTAAGGATATGGCGGGCAATAACTTAGTGTCAACGCATTGCTACATTCATAGGCAAAACCTGGCCTCCAAAAAATGGCATCTGAGCTTAATGAAGTCCTGTCTCAATCTGTTGAAGATTATTAATTACATAGAAAGAGTGCTTTAAATACAAGACTGTTAAAAGCATTGTCCGATGAAATGGGCTCTGATCATCAAAGTCTTCTTTTCCATTCGGAAGTTCGTTGGTTGTCCCGCGGTAAAGTTCTCAAAAAGTTATATGAACTCCGAAAGAAAATCGAGCTCTTTCTAATTGATAAGAGAAGTAACCTGTCCCATTATTTCCAGGATAAGAAATGGGTAGCCAGGCTGGCGTATCTCAGCGACATATTTTCTTACATGAACAAGTTGAATTTGAAACTTCAAGGTCCAGATACAACAATATTTAATGCATGGAACAAAACCGAATCATTCAAAAAGAAACTCAACCTCTGGCTTAATATGATTGCAGAAGGAAACCATGAAATGTTTCAGTCGTAGTCAGATTATATTATGGAAGCAGATGATTTCTATTCACAGATTCTGTTCCAGATATTATTGCAGCCCAACTGAAGATGTTGTTGTCGTTTGAAAAATATTATCCCGAACATGAGGATCCCCGGAGGCAAAATATGTGGATNTCTCCGTTTGGCTCTCACTTCAATTCATCCCACAATTAATAAGCTAACGGACGGAAAACAGAAACAGAAGTCTCACTAGAGTAACTAAAACCTTCCAAACTCAATTGTGATAAAAGAAACTAAGTTTAACTTTCCAATAACTTACAATTGCTGTGTTAAAGTGCTGCGTCTTTAAAATCAAAATATTAATTAGTGTTGGAAGTAGTGTTGAGAATTGAGAGATTCATACATTTTTATTTACCAAATCACATACTTTACATACATAAATATTTGGCGTGTTTATGTGATAATAAGTGTTTCGTCGGCAAGTTGACATCCTTCTGCTTCTTCCCCTACTCAGCTGACTTCTATGCTGACTTACAATGCATAAATACTTTTCTCACTGCCGTTTTTTTCAAACCAACATCATTAAAATCAATTTAATAATACAATAATCAATTTTACGCTAAATAACATAAGTTTTTGGTGATCAGCATGGGATATGTCAATGAAAATTAGCACAAATTAATTTAATGATGTTGGTCTGAGGAAACTACAAAATACTACAAGATTTCATTAGTCCAGTGAATGATAACTAATTTAAATGTAATTTTATGTTTGTCAACATGCCACACCGTATACATAAGTGTACTAATACTCTCTATGTTTATGCTATAATTAATTACTAATACTACGTTAGCTTAATGCATGAACTTTAACAAAACTGGAAAGGTATTTACGAGTAAATATATTGGGACTGGACCCTCGTCTTATATAAAAAGAACTTACTGGGCCGCGGTCTCATAAAGGTTGAGAACTACTGTACTTGTCTTTTGTCAGTCACTGTCTGCAGCAGTAAGTCATTTGTCATAATGTAGAGGATATTTACATTTTTTATTTAAAATCTGGTAAATTTCACTAATATATATATAGACAAGTATATAGGGCCTTTAAGGATAGCTTCTTCTAAATATATATAAGTTTAGTTCGTACCTCACAGGAAACACATTACGTACCCGCTACAAATACCGACTGATTAATGCTGTTTAGTAGTTTCTCGTGAGAACCACACGAACCAAACAAACGCATTCTGCAGGCAGAACTTATGTACATACGTGTATGTTGAAACAGGTGGTACGTAGAGAACATTAAGCTATGAAGGGGTAAACAATGAGTTACGAAGGAAGTGATTATACTAGTCAGACGATAATAACATCTAATATAAAAGAAAATAATTCCCGAAAAAATTCGAGTGTTTCTTTCTAAGTTGAATGCCAAAATATGGTCGTGTTAACAAGCAAAATGGGTGAGCGGGAAGTACTCAGTTCGAAACTGGAATCGGAGATACGCTGTCATTCAGGGTTTCATGAGTTTCTTCAGTCCTCTGACATTACTATAAACCAATAGCAACTGCTTCTTTCTAATCCCTAACTAATTGCTAAAGACATCCTTCGTGACAAGCTGACAGTAGCTCATTACACTCACAGAATCCACCGCCCGTTATGGATCCCGAAGATTAATTACGTCTAATGAACCAAATCAATTCAGTCCACACACTCACACACCACATATTTACACTCAAGTTTAATATTCCTGTGCTTAACTAACCACGACATCATGAAAACGTATTGGGGAGTGGAGCTATAGCGCCACCATTCTTGACCTGGACACTATATGGAGATGAGTGGTCAGCTTTATTACAGGTACCAGTTGGATAGGATCCCTCCTACACCTACATTTTCCGTAACGTATCTTCACTTCAGATAATCGACCTAATTTAGCATACATTTGCGATGTGTCAAATAGGTGCTTCACATCTGGCCTCTCACATCTTCCTTAATTTGATCATCCTAATAACATCTCGTAAAGAGCTCATTATTATAGGGTTTCGTCCAGTGTTCTGAAACGGCTTACCTTCTCGGGCTATCTATTGTCCTCAGCATAATCAATGCGAAAGAGACCACGTTCTATGTCCCTACAAAATTACAGGCTAAATTACAGTGCAAAATCTGGTGAATTTGTCCCTGTGTTTAACTAATTAAGCAATACGCCATGAAGGCGTATGGGGGAGCGGATGTGCAGACCCACATTTTCTTGACCTCGACACTATATGGAGGTGAGTGGTCAGCTCAACGCCCCTGCCGATTTAGCCCCGGGGAAAGAGGCCCAGGTAGCCATTGGATCGGAGGCTGGGTGAGCCCCACAGGCGGTCTGGACAACGTAAGGAAGAGAAAAATTTCGACCATACCGAGACCTGAACACCGACCCCTCGGTCGTCGAGTCCGTAGCCAGTTGCTATACCGACGGAGCTATTCCGGCTCCCTAGGTTATAGTGTTGCATATTTTAACATGTACGTTTCTGGCCACGGCAGATGATTCTACACTGAAAGGTAGCAAGCATTCCACGATTTTAATCTGCGCTTAACTTCCTCGTGAATGTAATTTCCATTTGTTATCGCAGTTCTCATATATTTCAACTCTGCAAGCCTCGAAGAATTCACCACCCATATATATGTATTTCTCTCACACTGTGGTACAATTAAAGCCCACGTACTTACCTCTCCGTTTATACATACCCACGTCTTCTTACCAGCACTGTCAGTTTACAGGGAGCTTAAAGAGTAGAGACAGATCTTTAGATTAACACGTACCTGATAAACTCGCCCCAAACAGCATAACGGTATGGCCATTGACACTTCATCATAGCCTAAACATCCATATTTCTCAAACTGAACATCTAAAGTCACAGAAACATGAGCTAACAGGTGCAGCACGGGCCATGTTACCAACTGTACACGTACACAGAGCAATGGATCGATAGGAGTCTTCCAGGAAATGTGAGGGTGTCTGACTGCTTGAGGAGCAGGCGATAGGGAGCAACACACCTCACAAAGACGAATATACGTGAGGGTGTCTGACTGCTTGAGGAGCAGGCGATAGGAAGAAACACACCTCATAAAGACGAATATACGTGAGGGTGTCTGACTGCTTGAGGAGCAGGCGATAGGGAGAAACACACCTCATAAAGACGAATATACGTGAGAGTGGCTGCTGCTTGAGGAGCAGGCGATAGGGAGCAACACACCTCACAAAGACGAATATACGTGAGAGTGGCTGCTGCTTGAGGAGCAGGCGATAGGGAGAAACACACCTCATGAAGACGAATATACGTGAGAGTGGCTGCTGCTTGAGGAGCAGGCGATAGGGAGCAACACACCTCATAAAGACGAATATACGTGAGAGTGGCTGCTGCTTGAGGAGCAGGCGATAGGGAGCAACACACCTCATAAAGACGAATATACGTGAGAGTGGCTGACTGCCTGAGGGGCAGGCGATATGGAGCAACACACCTCATGAAGACGAAAATTGTCTGTTTGAAGAGCAGGCGACATCCAACGACTCATGTTGAAACTGTTATCAGATGACGGTCCAATGCGTCAGTAAATGATTAAAATTACGAAATAATTCCGATTAAAATACTGAACTACAGAATACGTTGCCTGCTAATGGCCACATTCACTGTCGTGATGTAAAGTTAAAGCAAATATGCGGGATCTGGGAGAGCAAGGGATGAACGGTAAAGTGCCGAAAGCAAGTTTGGAAAAGAGAATGAACACGTTCAATACAGACGATACGTTCCCGACATACAACTGTTTACATCTTCAGCCCGCTGGACCCTGCCAGATCACTAGATTCAATATGGCTGCTACACACGTACGCGATATCCTGCATCCTTACGCATATAGCCATCTCAGCTCCATATTAATATTGTGACGTGTTGCGCTATGGAGGACACCACCTCCCTCCCCAGCGGTGACGTGGCGGCCTCGGAGATGAGGGCCTAACCAAAATACTATCCCAGCCTCTGCCTGTTGGGACCGAGGAAAACCATGAAAACCTTCGATTAGGATACACAGCGCCCTGGTCGAGATTCGAACTGGTTGCCTATCGAATACAATACTAGAGCATTACATTTAGGCCAACCCGTACGGTCCGGCCTTGGCAGCTTGCCCTTATGTAATGCACTTATCTGACCTCACTGTAATTAGCCATTATTATCCGCTAGACAAGAATTTTTCAACATTTTTTAAAACTCACGGCAGACCGAACAAGGCGCTAAAACCCTCAAGGCACACCATCTATTTTAGGGAGATATTTTATCATTAAAAAACCAATAATAAGATTTGTTTAAAATTTCAACAGCTAAAATTCTAATCACTGTCTTATTTTAACAAATAATGTTGATCGTGGATTTCGATGATTTTTATTCCTGATTTTTTCTCTCTTTTTNGTTCCGCGACACACCTGTGGATCCTTCGAGTCACATCAGTGTTCCGCGACACACCTGTGGATTCTTCAAGTCACATCAGTGTTCCGCGCCACACCTGTGGATTCTTCAAGTCAAATCAGTGTTCCGCGACACACCTGTGGATCCTTCGAGTCACATCAGTGTTCCGCGACACACCTGTGGATTCTTCAAGTCACATCAGTGTTCCGCGACACACCTGTGGATCCTTCGAGTCACATCAGTGTTCCGCGACACACCTGTGGATTCTTCAAGTCACATCAGTGTTCCGCGCCACACCTGTGGATCCTTCGAGTCACATAAGTGTTCCGCGATACACATGCGGACCATTAGAGTAACACCAGTGTATGGCGACACACCTGCGCATCCTTCGAGTCACACCAGTGTGCAGCGTAACACCTGCCGAAACTCGATGCGCTAGGCTGTAGGTTTATTTAGCGAAATTACGAGTATACGTATATGTGAGGTGATTTCATATCGAAGGAACGTTACGATGATAACGAATGAGGAACAACCTTCCACCTACCTACCTACCTACCTACCATCTAAGACATGACTTCGTGTTCCGCTATTCTGTCGTCCATGTGCAACGTAGGTTAATATAATCTCATCCTTATTGTCACTACACGTGTCGGCCTAACCCGCCATCTTCAGGTGTGCAGGTTGTTGTGATGAAGGAACCTGCAGCACACTGCAATGATGTTCTTTTCAAGGACGGAGTGGGATGGAGACACAGAACGGAAAAAAACAGAGAAAATGGAAGTTGGAAGAGCTGAGCTAGGAGATCATCGTGGCTTTAGCGTTCTTCTAATAACGAAAGAGAAAGTCAAGGAAAATAATGGAGAGGAAGGAGGAAACAGAAATAAAGAGAAAAGTAAAAGGAGAGTTGGTGGGGGTCAACTGAAGTTGAAACATTTTAAGATAAGATAAGATAGGGCTACACTACCATATTTCTGGGGGGAGATACACTACAGAGGACATCCGTGACCCGACAGCCGGCTCGAGGGCAGATACAGGAAGTCAACAAGAAAACAGAAATATGACCAAGCGAACTCGACAGAAACCAACTCGCCAACTGCAAGTACAAACACATTAATGATGTTAAAATACAGAGTTCCAATTCTAAAATTTAATGTACTTGGGAAATGTTTTAGAACGTCTGGCAAAAATCGTTCACCCGCTCAGGCGCAAGTCTGGGACGCTGCTCTCGAGACGTACTGCGAAGAGTCTTACTGCTTGATGCTTACAGCCAGATGCTGGACATTTCTTGTTGCAAGGCGACACATTCCTGGCGCCTCCGTATAAGTTACATTCCCGATCTATCTCGGAAACCGTTCGGAATATAAATCTAAAAGTTTGTGACGATGGTATACTGCTACAAGTATTATGTTTTGGACATTACCCATTGTCTTGTCTATTTAAAAAAAAAAAAAAGTCCTGTTTCTTTTTTCAAAACACAACGTTTCGGAGACTAGATTCTGTCCTCGTCCTCAGGTAACACTTACTCATTTGGGTTCAACAGACAGAGCTAGCCCCTACCTAGTCCGGAGATACTTGTGGGACACATGTGTAATTGTACTTCTTTTTCCCTAGAATGACAGATCCTATGACCTCTTAGTACTGACCTTTCCTTGTGGGACAAAGACAGAGACCGACTACGGGAGGTAAGGTAGAAAGACATACACAAAGACAGCAGACTTTTTACGGAGTCGAGTCTGCCAAACGTCATCCCAAATAAAAACTGTGATGATAAACTTCCAGAAAATTGATTACCGCACTACGAGTATCAGTACATCCCAATATACAACACGAAATCACATATTTTTAGAGGCACAGCAATGCAGTTGTCATAACCAACCATCCAGCACGTTTTCCCCGCACATCAAGTTCCTGGTTGCGCAGTCGCACGATAAAAGTGACTGATAATACAGCCGATTGTTGTCTTTGTGCTCAATTAATTAATCATCGGGTCATGAAGACGTATGGAGGAACTGAGGTACAGCCCCAAAATTCGTTCCCTCGACACTAGATGAATGTCGGTGGTCAGCTTCATGTCCAGGACGCTTTACCAACCCTGGTAGACGTTGTATAGGAGAATGGGTGGGCCCCAGGGGCGGTCTGGACGCTGTGGCCAAGGATCTCCCTCCAACCCGCAGCAGCTATGCATCTACTGGGTACAGTCTACCCCTTCTTACGTCATCATGCCGTGATGCTTAATTACACACGGGAACTATTTTTCATTACCATCCACATGTTGAGAAGAAGGTAAAGTAGGATTCAAGTCCTACAATCTGTCTACCTGTCTGTCTGTCTGTCTGTCTATCTATGGCTCTACAGTCTTTCTGTTGGACCTTGGCATCTTCTACAGTTTCTTAATCCCATTTTTATTTTTGTGTTTGCATCCTGTTTTGGAAGTAGAACTAATAATACAAATTCAGCCGTCAACGCAACGATTTTTATTAACTTCGGTGACACTAATGTTTCGACACTTAAAGGGTCATCTTCAGGTGTTTCCTGCTACACATTATTATGATGACCATTTCAGGGTCGAAATATGCAGTGTAATAAAAACTGTTGTGTTGACGGCTGAATTTGTATTATTAGTTCTTAATTCTATACACAGTCGGTAGGACTCCTTGAACGTGGCATCAGCCTTACACATATAACAACACAAACACAGAATAAACGCACAATACATCCATGACTTGGGTGAGATTCGAACCCACGATCCCAGCGTTCGAGCGAACGAAGACAATTCATGCCTTAGACTGCGCGGCTTACAGCTACGAAATGAAAAGAGAAAGAGCCTATTATTTACACCCCTGACTCATGTACAAGCCTTTCAAGAAAATGAACCGGCTCCTATGAACAATAAACACGGAGGCTTGATGTACAGCACGTGATTCAACGTGAGGATATGAGGTGTGTGCGGACTGGCATAAGTGAGCCACTGCTGCGCTTGCGCCGTACGTAACGCGAAACGGGGCTACCCCCGCTGTACATGCTCTCAGTTTCAAAGGCCAAATCCCCATTTCTTATTTAGCAATAACTCAATGGAGCGGAGCCCTTCTCGAGACGCCTCCACATGTCCAGCTACTCAAGAATTTCCCAACATTTTATAGAACCCGAAGGTACATTACCGTGTTCACAAGAGCCCTCAAAAGGTCCCTTATCCTGAGCCACCTATATCCTATATGCATTCCTCTTCTTCCCCATTCGTGCTACAGTTTCCCAAGCTCTATTAATATGCACCCCAGTGTCTAAGTTTTCCGAAGTCGCGAACCTATCTGAGATTTCAACACGATACTGCTCCTTACCCTGTACCTCATTTAATTTCTTGAGACTGAACCTCTCCATATGAACTATGTGCGTTGTTTGTTTACTCACTGCCAGTCTCTCCCAAAGAATCCATCCAGGTCCGAGGCCCTTTGTGACATTTCGTAACAAGTTAGCCCCACGCTCAGCCCAAGGCAGAGGACCACACCCTGTCTGCTGTGCGAGACTTCTCATACGAAATATTCGCTGCTACCTTCCTATCTGGAGGCTGTCTCCTCTATCCGCGCCATGCCATGCTCACAAGGGACCCACTTAACACGGACAGTTTACCAATAAACTCGTGAACACAATAAGCAGCGATTTCGTACAAACTAGATAGATCCTGCGTTCCCAGTGCACTCACTTCTCATTTTCCCCCCTTGGCTCTACAGCCCCAGTGGGCCTAGGCCTACCTCCGTGAACTCCGTTCACTTCGGTTTTTCTAGATCTTACACATTCTGTAGGACTCCTTGGGCGGGTGATCAGCTAGTCGCAAGGCCTCGACCTGTACACAAACACAGAAAAACCGCACACATACAAACTAAACATGCATGCCCTGAGTGGGATTCGAACCCACGATCCCGGTTTCTAAGCGAGCGAAGACAATACATGCGCCTTAGACCGCTCGGCTACCGTGACCGGCACACTCACTTCTAGTCCTGCATATCTCATGATGCTGATTCCTTATTACATAGCACAGAGTCCGTCAATGAAACTGGCAGGACCCGTCCTTAGACGGACAAATGAAACTGTAAACAGGTTAGTGGTGCTGTTATTATTGTGACATGTAGGGCCATTGCTAGGGAACAAACGCGTTTCCTTGGACATAGATTCTTGGAAACCAACTAGTTTCCGTGGATACGAGTGATCAACAAACATTTCCTTGGATATGGATGCGCTATATAAGAGAACAGAATTGAGTGCAGGTCAGTAGAAGGCAGACTAGAAGAGAAGTCACAGTTCAAGCTAGTCGCAGTCGCAGTCAGAATGGAGCGAGTCCTAGGCAGTCATTCATTGTGAATTGTTGTAATTATTGTGATTAAGACAGGTGGTACAAGAAGGCGTCAAAATCCAATCATCCAATCCAAACCCCGTCATTATTTGTCATGCAGCCATACACACGTGACATTATTATTATTATTATTATTATTATTATTATTATTATTATATGACCAGCAGTAGCAGCACATTTGTCTTCTTTTGGAGAAAGTTAAATACATATCTGGTTTAGGTCCTCGAAAAATCCATGGGACAGAAATTCAAAGCTCTGCACCTCCAATGCATTTGTAATTGCCTCATTACGTATGGCTAGCTCCACTGGTTCATTACTTGGCTGAAAAGCTCACAACTATTGCCTAACGAGTGTTACGATTATATCCAAGTGGTGCAAATTATGTGTTCCACAAAAGACGATTCATAATCTTAGTTCTATTGCAAAGATGACAAACTGCAGGAAAATACTGCTCACTGAGCATGTAGCACGCGAGGGACATGAGAAAAATGTACGTCTCAGTAATAAATCTTCTAGAGACGGGACCACTTGGAGACCTAGGCGGAAATCGTAGTATAATATTAAAACTGATCTTAAGGAACATGATGTAAAAGATTCATCTGGCTCAGGATACCCTGGTTGACTCATGTGAATTAGGTCGGTGAATACTCTGGCAGCGACCAGCAGCGTTACGAAGGGCCCTGCTCCATTTTGGTAGCAAAGCTCAGGCAATAAATTTTCTGTAAATCTACAACAACAAAGGTAAAAGGTTACAGCTGTCCCTGTGCTTACTAACTCAAGCACTATGCTACGAGGACATGTGAGAGTGGAGGTATAGCTCCACCTAACTTGACCTCGGCACTAGATGGAGGTGAGTGGTCAACATCGAGCTCCGGCCGCTTTACCCCCTCCCCTCCGAGCAACCGGTACCAACTATGTAGGAGACTGGGTGGGACCTAGAGTCGGTCTGGACGACGTCGAGAGGAGAAACAATCTTGTACTGCCGCAAATCCTAGATCCTAGTCCAACCAGTGATGGCCTTGGAATTATCGTAAATCTGGCCAATCAGCTGCTCCACCTAATAAAAACGCAGTCTTTACCCTTTATACGCCGTACGCCTTAATGTGTAGGGTTAGGCAAGCTTACGAGACAATTATATGCTTCAGCAACAAACACAACATAGACGTCTAGTTCGTTTTGTGAATGTCAACTCTTGCCAGAGTCAAGAGATCCGTTTGCTTGTCTGATAATCATGTATGCTATTCCTTCGAGCAAGATGTCTACTGAAAATAGAGCAGCAAGTCTCAGCCATTAGTGAGCCTTCCCGCTGTTCCGATCGCAACCACGTGCACGACGCAAATGGCATGCATTGGACCTTCTACTGCCACAGCAGGCAGACAAACGAACCATGGGATTTAGCAAGGAAAATGCGACACAGGATTAGTGTACTGCATGGCACCTCAAGGGACTTCTGGAATCCATGCATTTTTCTCTTTTCTATATAGGCCTATGAGGTTACCATTGATGGTTTATAGCACTGGATGACAGTACGGCTTGTAGGCCCGTTGCTAGGAAACGACCGCAAAATAAGCGAATATACAACAGCCGCTGCTAGGTAATGGCCGCAAGAGATGCGCATGCAACAATGAAGAATCTGTTAAGAGGCCGTATTTTTTGTCCGGTCAGTGCCGAAGCTACATAACAAGGAGCAGCTGCGATTATGAGTCTCAAGCCCGTGTGGTGGGTTCGAAGACCTCCACCGCAGCCCTGAGAGTCGCAGGAGGAGACGAAATGGGAACCCGGTACCTGGGGGTACAACTGGGAAGCCCTGTTCCTGGGGGATACAAATAGGGGGACCTGCCCCTTCAGGTTGGGGGAGTCTTGAATCTGATGCATTAAAATGTGGACTTGAGTCCCGCGGGACTCGGACCTGAGAATGACTGCGCTGGTGAAGGCCAGCAACAATTATAAACGATACACCCATACTTTCGTCAGATAGGTTTTTACATAAGGACAATGACCGCAACTGTTCGGTTGAAAAAATTACCGGTCGTGAGTCTCAAGGGGCTTGTTGCCAAGACGAACTGATTGACGGTAAACCGCCAGTCGTAAAGTAACTCTGATTCTGACTGCAAGATAGAACTGAGGGAGTCGGGAGTGGGCAACTGGCAGTTGGCAGAATAATTGAGAAGAAATGGAAAGAAAGGAAGGCTGTGCAAAGAAGACTGCATGTATGAGACTGGTAAGACTACTGTGTTAAAATATGTTGCCAGGATAAGACTGAAAATCCTAGTGTGTGTGTGTGTGTGTAACGGTGAACTGTAAATTGCGGAGATTAGCGACAGTGCTATAATTGTAGTTACGCGTTGAGTGTACAGGTACAATAAATTCACTCATCCAATCCACGCACATCCCCCTACAAGTGACAATCACAAGCAAAAGGGCAGACAAATCCAATCACCCAATCCAAAACTCATTATGACGGGTCACGGAGCAGCAGACACGTGACATTAATATCCCCTGAATGCTACTGCGACATATTCGAATACTTTTAAGTTTGGCGGCAAGAATTTGCATTTAGTTACCGTAATCAATCCTTGGTTGAATGGATCTTCCAGTATGAAGTCAGACTCTCCCGTAAAGCAGTAAGAGGTAAGAGACCTAAGCTAGTTGCGGGCGGTGGAGAGGACGGGGTGTAAAAACACGGGTTCTCCAGAGGCGGAAAAATTCAAAGTCAGAATACGTAATCTGAGGTGGAAAGGGTGGCACAAGGAAAACGACGATGGCTACGAAGAAGATAATGGAACGCAGATATCACACTACCTAATATCAAAACTGCGTGAGAGGCTGGACAGAATGCGAGAGCAACACTGCGTGAGACACTGGAGAGTACGGGAGCAATACTGCGTGAGAGACTGGACGGAATGCGAGAGCAACACTGCGTGAGAGACTGGACGGAATGCGAGAGCAACACTGCATGAGAGACTGGACAGAATGCGAGAGCAACACTGCGTGAGAGGCTGGACAGAATGCGAGATCAACACTGAGTGAGAGACTGAACACTACGGGAGCAATACTGCCTGAAAGACTGGACAGTAGGAGAGAAACACTGCATGAGAGACTGGACAGTAGGAGATTAATACTGCTTGAGAGGCTCGACACAGAGAGAGCAACACTACGTGAGAGACTGGAGAGTAACACTGCGTGAAAGACTGGAGAGTAGGAGAGCAATACTGCGTGAGAGACTGGAGAGTAGGAGAGTAACACTGCGTGAGAGGCTCGATACTGAGAGAACAACACTGCGTGAGAGACTGGAGAGTAGGAGAGGAACACTGCGTGAGAGGTTCGACACTGAGAGAACATTACGTGAGAGACCGGAGAGTATGAGAGTAATACTGCGTGAGAGGCTCGACACTACGAGAACAAAACTACGTGAGAGACTGGAGAATAGGAGAGCAACACTGCGTGAGAGGCTCCACACTGCGAGAACAAAACTACGTGAGAGACTGGTCAGTAGGAGAACAACACTGCGTGAGAGGCTCGATACTGAAAGAACAACACTGCGTGAGAGTCTGGAGAGTAGGAGAGTAGCACTGCGTGAGAGGCTCGACACTGCGAAAACAAAACTATGTGAGAGACTGGTCAATAGGAGAGCAACACTGCGTGAAAGACTGGAGAGTAGGAGAGCAACACTGCGTGAGACTGGAGAGTAGGAGAGCAATACTGCGTGAGCGACTGGTCAGTAGGAGAGCAACACTGCGAGAGAGACTGGTCAGTAGGAGAGGAACACTGCGTGAGACACTGGAGAGTAGGAGAGCAATAATACGTGAAAGGCTGGAGAATAGGACAATAATACGTGAGAGACTGGTCCGTAGGAGAGCAAAACACTGCGAGAGAGACTGGAGAGTAGGAGAGAAACACTGCGTGAGAGACTGGAGAGTAGAAGAGCAACACTGCGTGAGAGACTGGAGAGTAGGAGAGCAACAATGCGTGAGAGGCTGGAGAATAGGAGAGTAATACGCGTGAGAGGCTCGGCACTGCGAGAACAACACTACGTGAGAGACTGGTCAGTAGGAGAGCAACACTGGGTGAGAGACTCGACACTAAGAGAACAACACTACGTGAGAGACTGGAGAGTAGGAGAGCTACACTGCGTGAGAGGCTCGACACTGAGAGAGCAACACTACGTACTGAAGAGTAGGAGAGCAACACTGCGTGAGAGGCTGCACACTACGAAAGCAATACCGTGTGAGGGACTGCGATGGTGAGGCTGCAACATGACACAGATCCCAAGAAGCTGTCACGCATGCGGTTTGCGGATATGTTCTATTCCAAAGGCGCACTGGTAACAGTCTCAGAGAAATATTGGCAGACAGCCTTAACCTAATGGATCAAGGTGTTGTCTTCTGAAAGTCGCCCTGTTATTTAATAACATCTCCGCATTCTATTGTTCCAGAATCACTGGTCCCTATACAGAGCTGATTTCAGTTCACGTCAACACATGCTACCCATTGTGACCAATTTTAATGTTTGTTCTTTCTTCCTGCCGCGTAAGTTTATGTCTCGTCTGGATTACAAAAACGTGAACTCTTTTGACAAGAGTGAGAACTATTTTTTTGCGGAGGATTACGAATACTTATTTCGGGGTACAGTTCAACATTAAGTATACAGACTACAAAACAAGACCGAAAGGTACTGATATGGTAAAGATTTAAAGATTATAGACCGTGACAATGAAGTAATTTTCAAGAAGGATCATGCCGGTCACAGCTGCTACTCTGCATGTTGGACGTGCCCAACCAGCTACTTTGCAGAGTTGATCCTGTTTACGAGCGTGGCTCCATTAGGGAGGGGCGACAGAGTGAATAAGGCAGTTCATCGTGATCCCGACAGCTCATCCACTATTCCTTTGCGAACGGCTCGAATGCACTTGCATAACGTTGATTCATTACAGTAACAAGGCTGGGGTTCGATTTCTGAAAATGGCAAGAAATGTTTCTGTATTCCACAGGGTTTACATCGCCTCTGGGGTCCACCCAGCCTCCTCTCCATTGCGTATTGGGGATTATTTCCATGGGGGTAAAGCGGCCTGGGCGTGAAGCTGACCATTCACCTCCATTAGTGCCGAGGTCAAGAAAACGTTGATGTATACATTCACTTCTCCATACGCGTGCGTAGCGCTCTGATTATCATAACGGCATGAGGGCGGAGGGGGTCGTGGAAGTACAGCTGTGCACGTTCTAAATCTATGCATTAGACGGAGATTTAAGCTTAACGATATGACCGCTTATATGTGGAAAAATCTGCGATGCATTCTTACAGGCCCTTATCCAAAACTTATACATTAATGAATCCTCGCGCAATTCAACGGAAGAGTCCGACCTGAGAGTCCAAGTGCACCCATGAAAGTGCAGTCTTCTGGACTGTAACGCTGAGGACAGATGCATCCCGTGTGGAGGCGGGGTCGAATACTTCCATCGTAGCCCTGCGAGTCCTAGGAGGCGACGAAAAGGGGACCTAGTGCCTGGGGCTATAATTCGGCTACCCTGTTCCAGAGGGAACGTTGGGGGACTCTCCGTCTAAAACAGTAAAATGTGGTCAGAATGACTGAGCTAGCAAGGGCCAGCAGCAGTTGTAAACGACAGAGCCGCCCTCTCGTTAGAGAGGATGTTACATAAGGTCCATGACCTTATACATGATACCTTACATGATAAACCAACCATAATGGAATAAAATTAATAGATTTTGCAGAAAGTAAGAACTTGATCATCAGCTCTACATACTTCCCGCACAAAAATATACATAAAAGGACATGGGCAGCACCGGATGGGGTAACCTTCAATCAAATAGATCATGTCCTCACAGAGAAGCGATTTGCGATGAATATCCTAGACGTAAGAACACTAAGAGGGGCCAACAGTGATAGTGATCATTACTTAGTACAGGTTAAATATAGATGTAAAACAAGTTGTCAAAGATCTAAGCAGTATGAGAAATGTAAGAAATTTAATATTGACAAGATTACGGAGCGTGATAAGAGAGAAGCATTTCAAAATAAAATTAAAGAAATTAAAGACAATAGAGCAAATAAAGAAAAAACGGTAGAAGGGATATGGGCAGATTGTAAAACCACAATAATTACAGAAGCCGAGAGGACTCTAGGTTATCAGGAGGAACAGGATAATAGAGAATGGTTCGACGAGGAATGTAGGGAGAGTATAAACCTCAAGAATAAGAAATATATGGAATATACGGATAGACCAACAAGAGCAAGAAAGGAGGCGTAAAAAGAAGCAAGAAGGAAAGCAGACAAGATTTGCAGGAAAAAGAAACGGGCCTTTCTAAATGAGCAGTTACTGCAGCTGGAAGAAGACTTCAAAGATAACAAAACAAAAAATGCCTTTGGTCGTATCAAATATGTGAAAGAAGGTTTCAAACCAAAAACCGAATTTATCCGAGACAAAAAAGGGCTTCTAATAAATAATAAAACAGAGATTATGAATACATGGAAAGAATATTTTGAACAATTATTATATCAAAATCAGAATAAGGAAGATAATGAGGACAATGAAGATGAAAATACAGATGATGGAGAAGGGGAAGAGGAAGAGATAATAGAGCCACCAACAAAGGAAGAAGTGGAAGAAGCATTAAAGGAACAAAAACTAAATAAAGCACAGGAGGAGATAACATACCAGCAGAATTATTGAAGGCAGGAGGACAAGAAGGAATAATAGCGCTCCACAGAATTATAAATAAAGTGTGGGAAGAAGAAAAGATACCAGAAGATTGGGGAAAGAGCATTATATGTCCCATATTTAAAAAAGGGGATAAATTAACATGTAGTAACTATAGAGGTATATCATTGCTACCGACAGCATATAAAATTTTAATAAGGATACTAAAAAAGGGACTGGATCCATATATAGAAAAAATAATAGGGGAATATCAATCAGGATTTCGACCCTGTAGGTCAATAATAGACAATTTATTCACCCTGAGACCAATAACGGAGAAATGCTGGGAATTTAATACAGATATTTACCTGTGTTCCGTAGATTTTAAACAAGCATATGATACAATAATAAGGAAGAAATTAAGGATGATTATGTCCACTTTTGGTATTCCAACAAAACTAAGTAGAATGATTAACTTAACCATGACAGAAACAATCAATCAAGTTAAAATCCAGAACACAATAGCGTATAAACAAACGCAAATAATGGCGTATGCGGATGATATTATTATAGTATCGAGATCCCTAGGAGCAATGAAGGAGACATATAAAGAAATAAAAACCATAGCAAAAACAACTGGCTTAGAGGTGAATGTAAATAGAACTAAAATGCTGATACACTCCAGAAGGAAACCAAGGCAAACTGGAGAAATTAACATGGAAGGGGACGGGATAGAAATAGTTGAAGACTTCACATATTTAGGATCGAAATTCCACAAAGATGCAGAGGAAAATCCTGAAATAATAAGAGCAAAACTAGCCAATAATGCATATTTATCGTTACTATCAGTTTTTAAACCAAAGGATATACACCGAGCGATTAAAACAAAAATATATAAAACAATGATAAGACCGGTGCTTTAGTATGGATGTGAGGGTTGGACGCTAAACAAAGAGGAATCAGTCATCAATTCTTTCGAGAGGAAAATCCTAAGACGAATTTATGGACCAATAAAAGAGAATGGGATATGGAGAATAAGATACAATAAAGAGTTATACAAATTACACAAGGAGCCAGAGATCTCAGTGATGATAAAGCTTAAAAGATTGCAACGGGCTGGCCATGTACAGAGAATGGCTAAGGAGCCTATACCAAAGATAATATTATACAGTACAATAGGTGGTAGGAGACGTTCTGGGAAACCAAGAACTAGATGGATTGATGCGGTGGAAGAGGATGCAAAGAACTTAATTGGCGTAAGGAACTGGAAGAGAGCAGCGCAGGATAGAGAGGAATGGAGGGGCTTGATAAGGGAAGCCAAGGCCCGACATCAAGCTGTTGCGCCATAGAAGGAGAAGAAGAAGAAGACGAAGAAGAAGAAGAAGAAGATGATGATAGAGATGACTGCAAGTGTTCAGTTAGGGAAAAAAGAACTACTGGTCGTGAGTCTCAAGGGGCTTGTCATAAAGACGAACTGATTTGCGGTAAACCGCCAGCCTTACAGTAAGTCTGACTCTGGCCCTATTACCACCGAAATAAATAAATAAATGGTAATTTCAACAATATGAATATTTGTTATGAAAGAAGTTTCTTGAGGGTTGAACACTTTCGAGAAATTTAAAATGGGTTTTAAATGAGCTGATCTAATCCAGAGCCCAACCGCTTAATGCTGTTTAGGGAAACAGTCGCTGCTTATTGTGAGAAGCATACGGAACACACAGATACACTGAGTGTACTGAATGCAGAGACTTAGCATACGTGACTTTTTTTTTACGTTTGCAGGAAACCTCGACCAGACCATGCTGATATAAAAATGCATTTGGATTACATCAGCCGGCCAAGGACGTAAATAAATTTCACGCTGTCATATTATATAACTCCACACGCAGAAATGCAAAGAATCGCACAATACAGGCTCTATGATAGTATTACACATACATTTAGTATGTTGGACATATCGTTCAAAAATCAAATTACTTGGGGGTAAACATCGCACACTGAACTCAATACCAGTCAGCATTTCTACAGTAATCATTAAGAGATCTACACAGTCCCAAGAAAATAACTTTTAACACCCACTTTAAATTTTCTCATAAGTGTTCAACCCTCAACAAATCTCTCTCATAACAACTATTCATATCGTTGAAATTAACATTTTCTGATTTCGGTGGTAATAGAGTCAGAGTTACTTCACGACTGGCAGTTTACCGCCAATCAGTTCGTCTTGGCGTCAAGCCCCTTCAGACTCAAGGCCAGTAATTTTTTTTTGAACTGAACACTTACGGTCGTAGTCCTTATGTAATATCCTCTCTGTTGAGAGGATGGGCCTGTCGTTTACAATTTCTGGTGGTCCTCGCCAGCACAGCAAATCACAGGTCAGCGTCCCGCCTGTCTTAAATTCGAGGCTCCCCCAACCTGGGTGGCCAGGTACCGGTAATTATACCTCCCAGGAACAGAATGGCCCAGTTATACCCCCCACGCACTGGGTTGTTTTACTGTCGTCTCCTATGCCTCGCGGGGCTACGGTAGAGGTATTCGTGGTAATATATATCTACGTACGTATAATTAATATCGATTACAAACGCTTTTGTGAACGGTTCAGCTTGTAAGATAAAGTTCGTCATATCGACCTGCTACAAAATTTACGAAGCTGCCAAACGGAAATCACGTGCTTCTTATTGGAAAGGACGGATGTTCATCGACTCTTCTAACAGACAATCTTATCTGCAAAAGTAGGTTTCTTTCACAGATCCAGCAAAACACAAACTGTCCCACTAACCTCTAACTGGGAAGCTATTATGTCTGCCAAGTTCATAATGTTTGAAGCTCTGGTCAAAGACGAACATGCTGCGCCCCAGTTACGTAACTTTTATCTCGAGTCCGATATCGAGCTCGAACATCCCGCCGAACTTTGCCTGTAGTCCGTTCAAAATATATTTAAACTTACAAACACGAACCTGCCATTTTACATGAAGGGCTGTCCCATATATGATGACACTAATACGTGACTCCAACACAACCACATTCACAACTGCCAAATCCGACCAACTGCAGGCCTACAGTGACTTGCGGGCTAACAGGCAGATCAGTGTGACACAAAGTTATCCCGCGGGTTTACAGGCAAATCACTGTGACATACAGGGACCCGCGGTTTTACAAGAAAGTCACTGTGACATAGAGGGACCGGCGGTTTGCAAGAAAATCATTGTGACATACAGGGACCCGCGGCGTTACAAGCAAATCACTGTGCCACACAATACTTTTACAGAAAATGGTTAATATCGTATTGCATCACATAGGTGGTACCGAAAGTCTTGAGCAAATTTTTTTGCATGCAACCTGGGAACAGCAGACGAAAGAGAGTATGGTGGTAGTGGAACTAGCTGTTGTGTTAACCTTGAGTGTCTTGTGACGTCAATAGCTTGCATCACGTGACCAGTATCACTCCTAACAAAATGGCCGAGAGCCATATGTCGTTTAGCCAGCATGCTGTCATCGAAATTCTTGTGAAAGAGGAAATCCCTGTTGCAGAAATTCACCAGAGACTTCAGCGTGCTTATGGAAGTGTGTGCATGGGTGCGAGCAGTATCTGAAGATGGGTGAAACATTTTACAGATGGGAACACCAGCATCGAAGATGAGCCCCGGAGCGGTCGTCCTCGAACAGCCTCAATTGAACGCAACAAGGAAAGAGCGGATGAGATCATTCAAGATGACAGGCGTGTGACGGTGGGCACAATAGCCCGAAAACTTGGAATAGGGCGCAGTGCAGGACAGGAGATAATTGAAAGCTTGGGCTATAAGTAAGTTTGTGCTCGTAGGGTCTTGCGGTTATTGACCGAAGACCACAAAGGTCAGCGAAAAGCCATCACCTCAGAACTGCTGCAGAGATATCGACACGAAGGCGATGATTTTTTTGCTCTGTATTGCGACAGCCCCCTCGTTGGTGTCTCCACCTTATCGTGGTGAGGGTGTTTGAGTATGCCAAGGACCCTGAGAGCTATACCAGCGGTAGCGTAGCTACTGGCAGGGCCTCCCTTGCTGGACAGGTCAAAGGGTAGGCATCAGACGAAGAGAGACACCGAAAACTGATGCCGGAAGCAGCGTCATCAGCGGCGACTTGAAGCACAGAGAAAATGATGCTCGAGATGGTTCAAGTTCGTATAGCAACAGGCGTGACCAGAGTGGTTTGAACGGCTGTTGTACTGCGATGTGGAAAGCAAATGGAAAAACTACCACATTATCACTATTCCTGGATAGTCTCTTTCCAAAAACAGAAGATCGCATTAAGTGGAGAAACTGTTTTGGAAGAGGCTGTGGACCTGTCATCTGACAGATTACTGATGAATGAATGAATTGCGACAGGTGACGAAAGCTGGTTTCACCATTTCGAGCCTGAAACGAAACGGCAGAGAATGGAATGGCACCATTTGCATTCTCCATCAAAAAAGAAGGCAAAGACAGTGCCATCAGCTGCGAAGGTGATGGCACTGTCTTCTGGGATGCAGAGGGGTTTATTCTGGCCAAATTCCTGGAGCCTGGGCAAACCATCAACGCTGCTCGTTATGTCCAGACGTTGCACAAGCTCCGTCGTGCATTGCGCGAAAAAACGTCCGGGACGAAACATCATCCTGCATGACAACACTCGCCCCCACGCCGCTCGCCTCACATTGGAAGCAACTGCAAAGTGGGATGGGAAGTTCTCCCACACCCCTCCTATAGCCCTGATCTGGCACCCTCCGACTACCATCTTTTCGGATTTGTGAAGGATCAGCTGCATGGACAACGTTTTGAGACAAGGGAGGTAATAGTGTTTTTGGATGGCTGGAACAGAATTTTACAAAAGGATGGCTGGAACAGAATTTTACAAAAGGGGAATTTTCAAATTCCTAGAACCCGGTGAGAAATGTGTACAAAGAAGTGGCGATTATGTGGAAAAATAAAGAAAGGTCTGTAGATTGAGGTGGTGTATTTGGTTTGTCAATAATAAAGCATGTTACTTTACAAAAAATTGTTGCTCATGTCTTTCAGTACGACCCTCGTAATTAAACTGTCTTTACAGGAGATTCAGATCCTACTCAGAGACAGGAGACAGTTAAACATCAACCCCGACCTAATGAGCATATTTTCATGAACTTAACCTTCCTTCAAAATCCTCCAGCACTTTAATTGCTTGATATACCACCAAACACACGTATCTCATGGTTACATGAATTTCCCGATGGCCAAAGCAAGACATTGTATGTGGTCTGTCCAGAAAGAAAGAAAACTTGTTAAATAGGGTGTCAACGAGCCAACACAGGTGACTCGTGACAGTGGCGCTGTGTAGCGGTGACCTTAAGCTTTAACCTGACACCTGACGATCACGCCACGTCAATTACTCATCGAGTACATGCGGTAGAGTGAACGTGTCTCTTGTGCCTTTTGCGATTTTTGCAAGTTGAAACATGAAGGACCTTGAAGAGCAGTGTGTTTGCGTGAAATTCTGTTTCAAATTGGCAAAAAATTATACAGACTTTTCAGATGTCGCAGTGGGTGAGAAAACAGTCGCCGTGACCAATAGAAGCACGTCAGAGTCGATCAATTGTGAAGGTGTTGATCGGTTTTCATACGAGAAGGGCGTTGTTCAACATGAGTCTGTTCCACGTGGTCAGACAGTCAATGGAAAGTTTTACTTGGAGATCATGAAGCGTTTGAAGGAAGCAAAGCGAAGAAAGAGGCCTGAGGGGTGGAGAAACCAGACCTGGATGCTACACCACAACTCACCTGCTCACACGTCGCTCCTCATCCGTGAGCTTTTGGCGAAGCACGAGACGACTGCCGCCCCCAACCGCCCTACTCTCCAGATTTGGCTCCCGCAGACTTTTTTTTTTTGTTCCCAAAGTTGAAAACCACTCTGAAAGGTGACCGATTTCAGATGATAGAAGAGCTAGAAGAAAATTCGCAACGGGACCTACGCTCTATCCCGCAAAACGCGTTCCAGAACTGGAAAAATGTTGGAAGCGGTGTACAGACAGTGGAGGGGAGTACTTTGAAGCAGACAAGTCTTATTAAATTATAAGCTTATCAACGAATGTTTTAAATAGAAAGTTCGGTTTCTTTTTCGACATCCCACGTATAGTCTCAATAAATAACCAACTTGAAAAGAAGAACTTATATCAACAACAAATGAGAAGTTTACAGTTAGTGTGTTCGCGCTGTAATAACCTTCAGGGAACACAGACCTCCACAGCTGGAGGGTGCCACTGTCACGGCCAAGAGTTTGTCTTATTGTCCCCTTCTTCAAGCCGCTTTCTTTCCCTTCTTTATACTCCTCCCCACTTCTAATTTTCCTTTTCATCTTCCTTCTCTGTTTTCTCTCGTCTTTCCTTACATTCTTTTCTCTCCTACTTATTTAACTTTTGCTTTCCTGTTCTATCTCTCCAGTTGCCCAATCTCATTTTTATCTTTCTTCTGCTATAAGCCGGAAGGTGGTGGGTTCGATTCCCGATGAGGTCAGTGGATTTTTCAATTGGCCTAATCCTTCCAGCGATTCAGCCTCTAACATAAATGGGTACCAGGAATCTTTCTTAGGGGTAAAGGGCGGCCGGAGCGTAAGACTGATAACCTCGCCGCCATCTGTCTAGAAAATTGGAAGCCTCGACATCTCACAACCTTACGGGCCCTCACGGTTCGTTACAGGGATAGCTTTAACTTTTTACTTTCTACTTCCTCTATTCCTTTTCTCCCTTCCCCTATATCCCCTTCCTCTTCCATATTCTCGCTATTCTCTTGCTTTCAAAGAGTCAGGCAGGAGAGGCCCTACTGCCAGGCACGCTTCCTGATCCCAAGCAGTATGCATCTGTGGGCAACCTGATGCATACCCACTCCCAAAGGGGAGGATAGCTTTACTCATTACTTGGGCCCGGATTTTTTGAAAATGCATATGCGCATATGCAAATACATATTTTGAGGGTTTTTGGTCGTTATTGCATATTTCTGCATATATGTTTGAAATTAAGGATAATTAAGGATGAGACAACCGATTTATGTGGCCGATACATAGCAAATTTCGTAGTTGGTAAGCGACATCCAGACGAACCCGGCAACTCTCATCTTCTTGCTTGCAAAATACTAGAGAAAACCAACCGTAGCACAATAGCAAGATTTGTAAATGATTCTCTGCGACTACTATGGTCATCTGAAATTGAGAATAATTGTTGTAAGGTGCTTGTGTTACTCACAGATGGAGCTTTCTATATGTTGAAAGCAGCAAAGGCCTTACAAGTATTTTATACAAATCTTATACACGTAACCTGTTTAGCGCACGGATTACACCGTATTGCAGAAAAAATACGCGCACAGTTTCCAGCTGTTAACGATTTAATTGTAAGTGGGGAAAACTGTTTCTGAAAGCACCAGCTCGTGTACAGTTCTACAGAGATTGCCTACCTCAGGTTCCTCTGCCACCTGAACCTGTCCTAACCAGGTGGGGTACATGATTATCCGCATTTTCATTTTATCAGGAGAATTTAAATCAAGTAAAAGAAGTGGTTACAAAACTTGAAGATGAGTGTGCATGTGTCCATGAAGCAAAAGTGGAAGTTTGGAAGTGATACTGTTTCTCAAGATGTGAATTTTGACCATGCACATTTTTCTACAGTTTCAAAAGCCACTGAGAGCTTAGATTCTGTGGTGCACTCCTTCACGACTCACTTCAACTCGTTCAGAAAGCAACTTGTTCACTGAATTCCGCTCCAGGCAAAATTGGAGAGAAGATTAAATTCAAGTTAGAAATGGTGTTGAAGTCGAACCCAGGACTAAAATAGATTCAGTCAATTAGTCAGTACTTGAGTGGAATTAGGGTATCTTTGCCAAATGAATGTTCCGAACCTTCGGAGCCAGTGTATAAATACTGTCCAATCAAGTCAGTTGATGTACAGAATTCATTCTCCGCCTACAAACTCATTTTGATGCATAATAGACGCAGTTTGTCTCCAGAAAACATTGAAAGACTTCCGGTTGCCTGTTGTGGTGTACTTCCTGCAGTGAATGTGACATGTAAATGGGTGAGTCTGAATAAAGTGACCTGTTCCTTAAGTGCATATTGTTTTATTTTTGGTGCATATTTTCCCGCTTTTAGGGCATACAGATCCGGGCCCTACTCATTACATTACATACAAGACAGCAGACGGGAAACCTCACCTGTGAGCCCAGCAGTTCGGGCTGCACAGTTAAATACGTACGAGGAGCGTTCCGTATATAATGCCTCCTATTCTTTTTTAACGAAAACTATATATACAGAAAGCATAATAACGCAGTTAAATAGAGCAAGATTTCAGCGACTTACAGTTATTTTTCCACATAATCACCACCATTCGTTATGCACTTTTGCCAGCGATGAACAAGAGCCTGTATGCCGCGCCCGTAAAAGTCTGCGCCAGCAGAGGCTAGGCACTTTCTTACAGCTGCAATGACAGCATCGTTGTCTGGAAAATGTTGCCCACGTAGTGCGTCTTTCATAGGCCCAAAGAGATGGAAGTCTGAAGGCGCTAAATCGGGGCTATAAGGTGGATGTGGCAGGACAGTCCAGCCAAACTTTGCAATGTGCGCGGTGGTCGCCAAACTTGTATGGTGTCTAGCGTTATCGTGTTGCAAGCGAAAAGTTGTCTGCTTCTCTGGCCTGACTCGGGAAATGCGGGCTTTCAGCTTAGTCAGCGTCGTCTTGTAACGTTCAGAATTGAGTCTCACCAGGTTCCAGGAAATCCAAGGAAATCACACCCCGCCTATCCCAAAAGACCGTGCACGTCACTTTCCCTGCCGATGGCTGTGTCTTGAACTTTTTTTTTGGGGGGGGGGGGGGGAATCCGGATGTCGCCACTCTATGGACTGTCTTTTGGATTCCGGCTCGTAGTGGTGACACCACATCTCATCTCCGGCGACGATGCTCTCCAGAAACTTGTCACTTTCAGCCTCAAACTGGTGCTACAGGTCCTGACAGACTTCCATTCATTGAGTTTTGTGTTCCTGTGTAAGCATCCGCGGGACCCACCTGGAACAAACTTTGCGATAATCCAGCTTCCCCAACATCGTTTCCAATGCATTACAGCCGATATTAAGCCGTGCACACAGTTCCCTGGTCGTTATCTGCTGATGTGTATGGATGAGGCACTGTTCATTGTGAGGAGTGGCAGTTGAGCAGGGACGCCCAGGGCGTGGCTTGTAGTGCACTTCACTTTCGCCACAGTTGAAACGCACTACCCACCGCCTCACTGTGCTGACATCCACTGTATTGTCTCTGTACACCTTTAGCAAGCGTCGATGGATGTCAGTGGGTGCAATTTGTTGGGCACTGAGAAATTCAATAACACATCTCTGTTTCGTACGCCCCTCTATGTCAGACGCCATTTTGGTAGACTGCTCTGCTGTCGCTATCTGTCGCACGACAACCAAATTAACAGTACATTGGCGGGAAGGTTCAACCTTTACTGCAACACCACCAACATCCAGCTCAGGCGTTACATATTAACGCACAAAAAAAATAGGAGGCATTATGTACGGAACGCCCTTCATATAACATGCAACTAGTGCGGCATCCAACATTTCTCTATCTACATTCTCTCACAACACCCAATGCAGACCTCGTTTATAGTGGCAGTTTAAAAAACTGACAGAACTGTGTCGTTATAAACGACTGCCGTTAACTGCAGCAAATTGGAAGGTAAGAGGTAAAGTTGTCACTTGCGCCGCGCCATGAAAACTCTGAGGTGATTACGCTGAGGCCGTTATAAACTCGACACTAAACTGAGGAGAGAAATCAACTTCACGATCCGGCCGCTTTACTCTCGCTAGCGAGGAGAGGGGATGCGACAACCCGAGGCACCTAAGGGACATCAGGCTGCCTTTGCAAAGAGAAAATTTCGTACTTTTGCTGGAAATCGAACCACGGTCTTCCAGTATGTAAACACTTGTTATATCGACTAAGACACCCAGGCTTCCTCAGTAACTGCTTCTAATCAGTGGAACAGTGATTTTGGATTCATGTTATACAGAAAGTCCCAGGAGGAAAGATCAATATTCTGGGAGATCATAGTAACGGCCATTCTAGGCAAAAAAAAGTGTGTATGTGGAAGTGTCCTATTCCGAACGGTTTCCGAGATACAGCTATTTTACTGTGCGGTACACTGTACACTTCACAGACCAGCAACACGCCATGTCCTCACACGAGTTGCACCGAGACAGAGCTTATTTCACCGTGAGGTAGACTGTACACTGCACAGACGAGTAACCGTCATGTTCTCACACGAGTTGCACCGAGATACAGCTATTTCACTGTGCGGTAGACTGTACACTGCACAGACGGGTAACACGCCATGTTCTCACACGAGTTGCGAAGTGCATTGATATTGACGGTGGAATTTCGGAAATGTATTACACTAGGTAAAAATCATCTGCTTCCATAATACAATCTGAATACGAGTGACGCATTTCATCGTTTCCTTCTGCAACAATATTAAGCCAGAGTTTGAGTTTCTTTCTGAATGACTCCATCTTGTTCCAAGCACTAAATACTGTTGTATCCGGACCCTCAAGTCTCAAATTCAACTCGTTTATGTAAGAGGATATGGCGCTGGGATACGCCCTACGCATTTCTTATCCTGGAAATAATGGGACGAGCCACTTTTCTTATCAGTTAGAAGCAGCTCAACTTCCTTTTGGATTTCATATAACCTTTTGAGAACTTTACCGCGGGACAGCCAACGAACTTCCGAATGGAAAAGATTCTAATGACCAGAGCCGATTTCATCGCACAACGCTTTTAGCAGTCTTGTATTTAAAGCACTGTTTTTCATATAAATAAGCATCGAAACGACATGAGAACTCTCACTCACATATTTCAACAATGCAACTTGTTATGTTCGGAAAATCTCGAATTGACTGCCAACTTAACAATCAAACGCGCCTGACGATACTACAGCAGAATGAAAATGTGAAAGAAAATAGAGAAATAATGAAACGCTTGTTTGATATCATCTGCCATTTAGGAAAGAGGCAACTTGCCCTCCGTGGTCATGACGAAAGCGTGGATTCTACCGACCGACGTAATTGTGTGGAATTAGTTCACTTGTTGAGGAAATACGATCATAAACTCAATGCTCACCTTGAGATCAGTACAGTATTTACAGGTTTATCGAACAGAATACAAAACGACCTTATTGACTCAACAAGTGACGTAAATTTTGGTGAGTTGATTGCTGTCAGTTCGTTTATTAGATACCACTGCTTCCCTTACCAAAAATAGTACCGCACGCCACTGCTCATGAGGCTGAGCCCTTCTGGATGAGCAGCCAATCCTGAAGCTACCCAAGAATTACCCAGCATTTTATGGAACCCGAAGGTTCATTACCGTGTTCACAAGAGCCCTACACTGGTCCCTATCCTGAGCCAGATCAATCCAATCCATACCATCCCATCCTGTCTCTCTAAGATCCATTTTAATACTGTCCAACCACCTACGTCTTGGTCTTCCTAGTGGTCTTTCTTTCTGGCTTTCCCACCAATATCCTATATGAATTCATCTTCTCTCCCATTAGTGCTACATGCCCTGCCCACCTCATCCTCCTTGACCTGATCGCTCTAATTATACTTGGTGAAGAGTACAAGTTATGTAGATTCTCATTATGTAGTTTTCCCCTGACCGGGCGAAGAAAGAAATATCTTACCCCTGCTGGGAATCGAACCCCGCAACCGATCTCTATAGAGATTGAGTTATCCTGGTTCATGCAAGGAACTGTAACAGAGTTCAAATATGAGTGACACAAAAGGAGAATCGATAGGTATATGGTTAGGTGTACAGTGATGTTCAGAAATTTACAAGATCGATTTCAACAAACTTCGCGACTCAACCATGAAAGCGGGTCACAGCCAATCGATACTGGCAGCAGACACTTGAGGACATGGACCAACATATTTGTAACGTCGGTACAAATACAGTTTCAATTATCAGATATTTTAAGAGAATGTACATATTTTTGCATCGATGGGAAAACCAGGACTTGGTCAGAATACTAGAATTTGTAGGTCTGTACACGTAACAGTATTGCAATCGCACCTAACCAAACACGTCCTGCACTTACAGCTGGGTTAGCCCCTGTAAAAACCTTCATGCTAAGAATAGCTCCCTAAACCGCTCGCCTATGTAAAGAGTTCGCGTGAACTGCCGTCGGGCAGAAACTTATAACTGCGACAGTAAAGGTTACAGGCTACATTTGATGGATTGGTATACATCTTATAGGCAGGCTCAAGCACTGTATGGGGTGGAGTGGGGAGGCCATAGCACGAACCTGAAACTAACTCCATGGAGTTAAGCCTGTCAGTTACGGAGCTACTCAGCAATTTCCCAATATTCCATGGAAACCGGAGGTTCATTACAGTGTTCACAATAGACCTCCACTGTTCCCTATCCTAAGACTGATGAATCCAGTCCATACCAACCCATCCTATCTCTCTAAGATGCACCTTAATATTATCCTCCAATCTATGTCCTATGTCTTCATATTGCTCTATTTCTTTCTGCTTTCCCATCAAAATTCTATATGCTTTCCTATTCTGATACGTGCCACATGCCCTGCACATCACATCCTCCTTGAACACGAAACGTGAAAAAGCTCATTAATGGAAAATAGCTTTCATACGATGAATGACCGCCTCTGTGGTTCAGTGGTCAGAGTTCCTGGCTGCATCCAGAGGCCCGGGTTCGATTCTCGGCGCTACCAGATTTTCTGAGAAGTAGTGGGTCTAGAACGGGTCCACTCAGCCTCGTGAGGATAATTGAGGAGCTATTTCAAGGAAATAGAGGCTCCGGCCTAGAAAACCGAAATTAAAGGCCGTGGGGCTCCGTTGCGCTGACCACGCGACACCCTCTATCCGCTAAAGTTGGCACTGACTCCGCCGACAAACGGCGATCGCTCGGTCGGTATAGTTCCCTTGCGGACCAGAAGCCACGGGGGTTTTCAAACGATGATTAGACTCTGCAACTATGAAGCAATGGCTGGTCATGCCTGTGTAAAGTCATAACAAAAGTGTCTGTCACCCTCTTCGAAACTGCGTGTTTTTCAGAATTATGAGGTATTAATATATAACAAAGTGGTCCGATCATACAGGCCAGGAGTATGTAAAATAACGTGATGCACAATCCCTTTGCTAAGAAACGGCTCGATAAACACCTTCCCGCGGAAACGGATTCTGGGCAAACAGCCCCAGGCTAGGTAAAATCTTCAACAGTACGCCACAACAGTAGACGTCCACTGACAGGCAATGGATGTGTTTTTCGTGAAGTCCGACAACAGGTTACATATCAGTGGGCGACTCGGCCACCAGCAGTTCAGTTCAGTAGACAGGAGTGGATTCGCGTGGTGTAGTCAGAAGTCGAGAGTGTCCAGGTCCAATAAATTCGATCATCGAATCCAAAACCCGTTTTATGAATCACGCAAACCCCTAATAAACGTATGTGACGATATCTGTCCGGGTATGTCTTAGGATACTGACGCTGATTGTTATCTACCTAATCATTAAGAAGTTACTATGTAATATTTTAAACATGCTGTCACATTTTTGAGTGACTACAGACAGGGTTTGGATTGGTAACTGAATTTACTAGACATTTCTCTATTTACTCCTATTTGTCTGCCCTATTGTTGGACCTTGGACGCTTTTTCAGTTTCTTAATCGTTTTATACAGTCTGACTCCTTTGACGGGGGATCAGCCCGTCGCAAGGCCGCTACCTACATACAAGACAGCACAAACAGAATAAACGCACACAGACATACATGCCTCGTGTGGGATTCGAACCCACGATCCCAGTGTTCGAGCGAACGAAGACGGTTCATGTCTTAGACTGCGCGGCCATTGTGACCGGCTCGATGATGACGGATAAAACCTGAAATAATGCATTAACTGTTACTAGGGCAGTAGCGGCGCTGCTACTGGGGCACACGGAACATAAAGTTTGCCGCCCGCTCTGCAGAACACCACGTCATGGGCTTCGAACTGTGTACCTGGGTCGAATTCGAATTCCGGCGCATTCAGACAAGCCCGATCAAGTCTCCATGTTCTGACGGGTGCGTTGTGTGCCACTGACTCATCACAGGACCAGCGCTTAAACAGTTCCGACATGGCCAATGATCGTTTCTTTACGGGGGGGGGGATATTTAAACCGCCAAGGTGCGTCCTAGAGTAACAAGTTAATTAAACAAGAAGATCTGGGAATAAAGAAATCCTATACGTTCGTCTGATAGGACACGGAACGCAAAGCAAGCGAAAAAAGAAACTAGGGGGCCAGACACAGACAGCAAAGTGATCACATAAGCATCCTTGACACATGTACCGCAGAGAAAACGAAAAATTAGAGCAGAGGACATAGACACACAGCAAAGTGATTTCATAATATAACAAGAAGTTCTGGGAAGACTATTTTCCTACTTTTTATACATAAAAGGCAAAGAAATTTAAAAAAAAAAATAGGCGAGGGGCGGACACACAGACACAAGGGCCATCTCATAAGCCTCCTAACAAAAATTATTCGATGATACGCAGAAAGATGATCTCATAAGCATCAAATATTGGGGGAGTGGGGGTACACAAGACACAGAGGGATACAGACAGAGAGCAAAGTCATCTCATAAACCTTTTCTTTTTAGCCTACTTTCCTTAGTTTGAAAAAAGGAGACTTATGGAATTATCTTGCTGCCTGTCTGTTTATCTTTCTATGTCTGTACATCTGTGTCCCCCCTTAATTTTTTAAGCTTATGAGAGAACCTTATAATTTAGGACTCCATAATATGGAGTAGGACAACCTCTGGCTTCCAGAACTGCTTGCAGTCTCCTTGGAATGGATAAATAGAGGTCCTGTATGATTTGCAAGGGAATCTTATACCATTCTTCCTGAAGAACATGGTAAGTTCTGTTATCGATGATGGAGGTGGATAGCGTGCACGCAGATTGCTCTCCAAAACAGACCTCAAAGGCTCAATAATATTGATATCTGGCGATTGTGGGGGCCATGGCAGACGTGACACTTCATCTTCGTCCTCAGAAAACCAGTCCTGGACGATGTGAGCTGTGTGAAAACGGGCACTGTTGGCTTGGTAAATGGCATCACCATTAGGGAACAAAGTTTGCACCATGGGGTGGACCTGGTCGCCCAAAATGGTCACACAGTCGTTGGCAGTGACGTGACCTTGCAGGGTAATGATGGGTCCGACAGAATACCACGATATGGCTGCCCACACCATGATCGAACCCCCGCCATGTTTCACTCTTTGCAGCAAACAATCTGGTTCGTAAGCTTGGGATGGCGTTCTCCAGACGTAAACTCGGCCAGGAGTCGGAAACAGTGTGAAGATGGCCTCATCCGACCAAATGACCGTCTTCCATTGCTCCATAGTCCAGGTTTTATGACTTCGGCACCACACTCTCCTCTTAGTGGCATTTTGATCACTGATGAGTGGCTTTGGAATTGCAGCTCGTCCAGAAATACCCTGCTTGTGGAGTTCCCTTCGTACTGTTTTGGTGCTGACAGGGTTTGTGAGCGTGACATTCAGTTCAGCAGTCACTTTTGCAGCTGTAGTCTTCTTATTTTTCGTCACAATCCTACGCAATGTTCGTCTGTCTCGATCACTCAACACACATTTCCGTCCAAGCTGGTGTTTATCGGATGCGGTTCTTTCAGTCCCTCTGTATGCGGTCATGATCTTGGATACTGTGCCTCGCGAAACACCAGAAACCTCGGCTACCTTGGTTACGGAAGCACCCACCATACGGGCCCCAACAATTTGCCCGCGTTCGAATTCTGTTAGCTCTGACGTGATGCACTAGAAACTGCACAGAACAGTCTCGACAACAAAAGAAGCTTGCAACGTATTGCGGAGGTTGTAGAGGTAGTGGTGTTGGGCAGATACGGCAGCGTGACCTACAAACGTCGCTAAAATAAACACTTCAATTCAGGCATGCATTTCACGAGGTGTTTCCATATTTTTGTCCATCGCCTGTATTTCAAAGAAACAGCGGCTCCGGTCTACAAAACCGAAATTAACGGCCGTGGGGATTCGTTGCGCTGACACGCGACACCCTCTATCCACTAAAGTTGACACTGACTTCGCCGACAAGCGGCGGTATCTCGATCGGTATAGATCCATTGCGGACTCAAGCCACGGAGTTCGTTTTACGAGTGCACCGTGCTGCCTGTCTGTGTATTCCCCTTTATTTTTTGTTAAGAAGCTTACGAGGTCGACTTACTGTCTGTGTGTCTGTGTCTACCACCTTAATGTCTTTCGTTCTCTACACAGGCCCTGATGTATGAGAGGAATCTGGGCGATCAGTTCTTCACAGAACTTTCTACAAAACAGGGTACGTAGGCTGAAAACAGAATAGAATCCATAGAAGCCGACAGTCTGCCATCTTACCAGACATGAGATTCTTCACCATGTCCGCAAGTCTCCACAATCGCACCCCATTTCTCGACGTACTGCAATACTGTCCCTTATCTACAGCTTGGTAACCAATGAGGACACCACAACGAACGCCCAGTTAAGGTCACGTTGGATTTTTGGTGGATAATGTGGCACTGGGGGGTGGGTTCCCTCCGAGAACTTCGCCCCTGCCAATCCTCATCCCAGAAACTCTTCCATATCCATTAATCATCCTATTATCGACGCTATATGGCCTCGGTACTGACAGCGTCGTTATATAAGCAACTCAGAACGAATGGTGAGGTGCCTATGAATATTTCTCAGGGAACACACCGACCTGTATTTCAGTGGCGTTCATCCATCAAGACAGCCACGGGGACACGAGCACTGCAGGAAGCACTTCTGGTAGGCTGTCCTCCGAGACTTCAACGCATTACGTCACACGGTCATGGTGCTGCTAATTCATGCGGCGACCACTGAAGGTAAACAGCACCAGTATTCTGCAGCCTACAGTGTCTTCAATAGGCGTTTCCTAGTAAAGGCGTCTAAAAATGGATATTTCTGTGGTGTTTTCACTAGACGTTTCGTGATAACAGATGTTAAAAATGCCTATTCCTCTGCTTCCATGGTTAAGTCCCATAGAGAACTGACTGCCAAATATCAACTGACATCTTCGTAACAACTCCGTGCAGACCGCGTAGACAACACTAAGTTTCCTCCGTTGCATGCGTGATCGTTGCCTTGGGAACGTGTTTAATGAGCCGTTGCCCAGAAACGGGTCTGATATAACCGCCCATCTTACCATCGTTGGATATCAACGGCTATACTAGCTGCTACTTTTAACAATTAAATGTGCACATTTATGAAACTTAGTAACTTTGTGTACACAAATCCCATATGATGGACTCGGAGCGAACAGAACGCTACTGGGGTGAAGCTAAGTGACCAATGAATTGTAGTTTCGAAAAAGAACGGCTTTCACGCGACAAACAACCCGGCCAGTTACATAAAACTGCAGATATATGTAAAGCACAGAAACCCGGATCCCTTCAGTCAGACAAGCATCTGACGGGGAATGAGCGATCCTCCGATGATATAAACCAACATTAATTGAGGGATACGCCATGGGACCTCTGATTTGATTTTACAATTTTTCTAAAAGGCAAAATTCCAGCAAAAATAAACATAAGTCACTAAGGTAATGAAAATATTTCCTGAACACAACTCACAATCAAATTATGACTATAAATCAGAGAACGGTCAACAGAAGCAAGTTTCCATTGTGCAAAACCTTGGTGAATAGATTATATTAAACAATAAGCTATCGGAAGAACTAATCGCTTAATTTCATTTCTAGGATACGGTTCGCATGGAGCTGAGCCCTTCTTATGAAGTCGCCAGTTGTCCAGTTACTCAAGAACTTCAAAATATCTTATGGAACCTGAAAGTTAACTACCGTGTTCACAAGAGCACTCAACTGGTCCCTATCAGCCAAATCAATTCAGTCCATACCACCCCATCCTAGCTCTCTAAGTTCCGTTTTTAATATTATCTACCCACATACGTCTTGGTCTTCCTAGTGGTCTCTTTCCTTCTTTCTTTCCCACGAATATCCTACATGCATTCTCTTCTCCACCATTTGCGTTACATGCCCTGCCCATCTCATACACCTTGACCTGATCATTCCAATTATAATTAGCGAAAATTACAAGTTATGAAGCTTCTCATTACTGAGCCGTGCTGAAGGTCAGCTCGCTCTCGGCGTGACGTAATGGCGGCTGCCATTCCCGGATTCCATCCCCACCCCTAATAATGTTGACGTACTACCCTCGTCACATGACTCCATTTCCACCTCCTAGTGTCGGAACGAGGAGAGACTTAGGCACCCCCACACACACAGTTTGGCCTGCCGATCGACCTGCATGTAGAACTGACGGTCTGACGGGTTTCCTACAGTCCGCACCACACACATCAGTTTTGCCTTTCAGCCTTGAACTGTGCAGGCCGAATGGGAGGCCAAACTGTGTGTGTGTGTGTGTGTGTGTGTGTATGGGGGGCTGGACTGTGCAGTCTGTCGGACGACGTTGACCGGAGGAAACGATTACCAGCTAGAAGGATCGTTGTTGCAAATTCCGTTTCGGCTGGGTTGCTTCAAAATTTGGTTTGGCATCTGGCTGGCCGGTAAAGTAAGGCTGCCCGCATCGCAAGCCGTTGGGTAGGACGGTTGCGGTGCGTGTTATCATTTTCTATTTACCTGCATCTATATCATTTGTGTTTGTTAGGGGGTAACCCATTCAAAGCCCAAGGGTAGTTGGAAACTGGGGCGAGTTGGTTTATTTTGCGTCGCAAGTTCTGGCGACGAGAGATTGCTTAGAAATCGTGTATTGAGTTGTTGTACCCCGTGTTCAGCCAGGATTATGTGTTTCTTTGTTATGTCTGTACTTTACTTATTTTGTTATGAAATTTTTTATATTGTTACCTGAGGCCAACATATCACTGTACCTCCTCCACATAGCTTGGATACCCCACGTCTATCTCGGGGAGCGTGCGAACACAGCAACAGAGCCAGCGACGATGGGCTGCTTCTTCCCCCTTCGTAGCTATCGTATGAGTAGCATTTGAGAGAAGAAGGGGAAGGGGGTGTTCATTATGCAGTTCTCTCCAGCATCCTGTCACTTAATCTCTCTTCGGTCCAAATATTCTCCTCAACACCCTGTTCACAAACACCCTCAGTTCCTCCCTTAATGTCAAAGACTAAGTTTCACGCCCATACAGAACGACAGGCAAAATTACACCTTTTAATTCTAATTTTTGCGTTTTTATACAGCAGACGAGACGACAAAAGGTTATGGAGTGAATGGTAGCAAGCATTACCCGAGTTCAATTTCCTCTTAATTTCATCCAGAATCAGGTTTTCATTTGTCATCTTCTTCTTCTATGGCGCAACAGCCCGATGTCGGGCCTTGGCCTCCCTTATCAAGCCCCTCCATTCCTCTCTATCCTGCGCTGCTCTCTTCCAGTTCCTTACACCCATTAACTTCTTTGCATCTTCTTCCCCCGCATCAATCCATCTAGTTCTTGGTTTCCCAGCACGTCTCCTACCCATTGTACTGTATAATATTTTCTTTGGGATACGCTCCTTATCCATTCTCCGTACATGGCCAGCCCATTGCAATCTTTTAAGGTTTATCGTCACTGAGATCTTTGGCTCCTTATATAATTTGTATAAAACGAACTAGGATGGAAAAGGAATCATGGAATTCAAAATATTGGCATCGAAGACTCCCAGGGGAACAGAATAGTAGATCAGAGGCAAGTGCTGAAAATTTGGGAAAATTATATTACAGAACTCTATGATCGACCTAATCGGCCAGAAACCTTAGAAGTTGAACCGGAAGAAGAAGTAGATACAGACGAGAAAGGACCATATATTTTACAAAGTGAGGTGGAAAAAGCTATCAAGGAAATGAGGAAGGGAAAGGCTACAGGAGATGATGATGTACCTGGAGATGTGCTCAAGTTACTGGGAGAAGGTGGTTTGAAAACACTGACAAAACTAATGAACACCATATATGAAAGTGGAGAGTGGCCCAAGGACTTTACAGAAGTTACAATGATTGCCTTAAAGAAAAAGACAAAAGCTACAAAATGCAGCGACCATCGCACAATAAGTCTTATTGCACATACAGCAAAGATAATAGCAAAGATACTTAAAAGAAGAATTGAAAGGAAAATAGAGGATGTACTTGGAGAAGATCAGTTTGGATTTAGAAGAGGAAAAGGAACCAGGGATGCAATTGGGATGATGAGAATTATAGCGGAACGAACTTTGGAGATAGATGAAGAACTGTGTGTTTGCTTCATAGACTGGCAGAAGGCATTTGACCGGGTAAACTGGACCAAATTAATGCAGATCCTGAAAGAAACAGGTATCGATTGGCATGAAAGAAGATTGATTAGCAAATTGTACATGGATCAGAAAGTTAGAGTACGACTGGACAGGGGGGAGACAGGAAGTGTGCAGATTGGAAGAGGAGTTCGACAAGGATGCTGTTTATCACCAATTCTGTTCAACTTGTACAGCGAATGCCTTACCAAGGAAGCTCTGGATGGGCTTGGAGACTTCAAATTAGGAGGGCAAATTATTCAAACTGTGAAATATGCAGATGACCTTGTGTTAATGGCTAAGGAAGAAACTGTGCTACAGGGCATGATTGATAGACTAATTGAAATTGGAAGGTGCTATGGCATGGAAATGAATGTGGAGAAAACAAAAGTAATGAAAATTTCGAGACAACCAACTCCAGTCACAATAAAGATAGACCAAAAACAACTGGAGAATGTGAAATGTTTTAAATATTTGGGTAGCTTGTTAACAGATGATGGAAGGTGTACTAGTGAAATTAAATCCAGGATTGCCATGGCAAAGGCTGCATTTAGCAAGAAGAAGAATCTTTCTACCAGCAAATTGGACTTAAATTTGAGGAAGAAACTAGTGAAATGCTACATTTGGAGCATAGCTCTGTATGGGTTGAAACTTGGACACTTAGGGCAGTAGATCAGAGACATCTGGAAAGTTTCGAAATGTGGTGTTGGAGAAGGATGGAGAAGATCAGTTGGACCGATTATGTGAGAAATGAAGAAGTGTTAATTAAGGTCAGTGAGCAGAGGAATATCCTACACGAAATAAGAAAACGGAAGGCTGGTCATGTTTTACGCAGAAACTGCCTTCTAAAAGAAGTTACTGAAGGAAAGATAGAGGGGCGGTTGGAAGTGACAAGAAGATGAGGAAGAAGACGTAAGAAGATGCTGGATGACCTTGAGGACAGAAGAGGATACTGTCATTTGAAGGAGAAAGCTCTAGATCGCAACAAGTGGAGGAACTCTTTTGGAAGAGACTGTGGGGACCTGTCCTCTGACAGATTACTGATGATGGTGATGAACTCTTTATTATATCATATTCTCCATATCCCATTCTCTCTTATTGGTCCATAAATTCGTCTTAGGATTTTCCTCTCGAAAGGTTTGATGACTGATTCCTCTTTCTTGTTTAGCGTCCAAACCTCACATCCACAATAAAGCACCGGTCTTATCATTGTTTTATATATTTTTGTTTTAATCGCTCGGTGTATATCCTTTGGTTTAAAAACTGATAGCAACGAGAAATATGCATTATTCGCTATTTTTATTCTTCTTGTTATTTCATGAGTTTCCTCTGCATCTTTGTGGAATTTCGATCCTAAATATATGAAGTCTTCAGCTATTTCTATCCAGTCCCCTTCCATGTTAATTTCTCCAGTTTGCCTTGGATTCCTTCTGGATTGTATCAGCATTTTAGTTTTATTTGCATTCACCACTAAGCCAGTTGTTTGTGCTATGGTTTTTATTTCTTTATATGTCTCCTTCACTGCTCCTAGGGATCTCGATACTGTAATAATATCATCCGCATACTCTACTATGTTCCTTGTGTCTACATTACACTTCCTCACTACATATTCCAGTACCAAACTAAATAGTGATGGTGCCAAACTGTCTCCCTGTTTTAATCCTTGATTTGTCTTAAAGCGTTCGTTAACTGGTTCTGGATTTTAACTTGATTGATTGTTTCTGTCATGGTTAAGTTAATCATTCTACTTAGTTTTGTTGGAATACCAAAAGTGGACATAATCATCCTCAATTTCTTCCTTGTTATTGTATCATATGCTTGTTTAAAATCTACGGAACACAGGTAAATGTCTGTATTAAATTCCCAGCATTTCTCCGTTATTGGTCTCAGGGTGAATAAATTGTCTATTATTGACCTACAGGGTCGAAATCCTGATTGATATTCCCCTATTATTTTTTCTATATATGGATCCAGTCCCTTTTTTAGTATCCTTATTAAAATTTTATATGCTGTCGGTAGCAATGATATACCTCTATAGTTACTACATGTTAATTTATCCCCTTTTTTAAATATGGGACATATAATGCTCTTTCCCCAATCTTCTGGTATCTTTTCTTCTTCCCACACTTTATTTATAATTCTGTGGAGCGCTATTATTCCTTCTTGTCCTCCTGCCTTCAATAATTCTGCTGGTATGTTATCTCCTCCTGTGCATTATTTAGTTTTTGTTCCTTTAATGCTTCTTTCACTTCTTCCTTTGTTGGAGGCTCTATTATCTTTTCCTCTTCCCCTTCTACATCATCTGTATTTTCTTCTTCATTGTCCTTGTTATCTTCCATATTCTGATTTTGGTTTAATAATTGTTCAAAATATTCTTTCCATGTATTCATAATCTCTGTTTTATTATTTATTAGAAGCCCTTTTTTGTCTCGGATAAATTCGGTTTTTGGTTTGAAACCTTCTTTCACATATTTGATACGACCAAAGGCATTTTTTGTTTTGTTATTTTTGAAGTCTTCTTCCAGCTGCAGTAACTGCTCATTTAGAGAGGCCCGTTTCTTTTTCCTGCATATCTTGTCTGCTTTCCTTCTTGCTTCTTTATACGCCTCCTTTCTTATTCTTATATTTCTTATTCTTGAGGTTTATACTCTCCCTACATTCCTCGTCGAACCATTCTCTATTAATCTGTTCCTCTTGATATCCCAGAGTCCTCTCGGCTTCTGTAATTATTGTGGTTTTACAATCTGCCCATATCCCTTCTACCGTTACTTCTTTATTTGCTCTATTGTCTTTAATTTCTTTAATTTTATTTTGAAGTGCTTCTCTCTTATCACTCTCCGTAATCTTGTCAATATTAAATTTCTTACATTTCTCATACTGCTTAGATCTTTGATGACTTATTTTACATCTATATTTAACCTGTACTAAGTAATGATCACTATCACAGTTTGACCATCTTAATGTTCTTACATCCAGGATATTCCTCGCAAATCGCTTCTCTTTGAGGACATGATCTATTTGATTGAAGGTTACCCCATCCGGTGCTGCCCATGTCCTTTTATGTATATTTTTGTGCGGGAAGTATGTAGACGTGATGATCAAGTTCTTAATTTCTGCAAAATCTATTAATGTTACTCCATTATGGTTGGTTGTATCATGTAAACTTTCTGTCCCAATTACTCCTCTGTGTTCCTTCTCTTTACCTATTTTGGCATTAAGATCCCCTAAAATAACCTTCATGTCATTACTTGGTATTGAATCATATGTCTCTTCCATTTGCTGACAGAAACAGTCTTTGGCCTCCTCCTCTTTTTCTTCTGTAGGTGCGTGCACGTTCATCAACGTCATATTGAAAAATTTCGTTCTAATTCTCAAAGTGCAAATTCTTTCACTTATTGGTTTAAAGTTTATTATTGCGCTTTAAAATTCTCGTTCTATTACAAAGGCTACACCAAATTTCTTATTGCCTTCTGCTTTACCACTGTAACACACCGTATGTTTCTTTAAGTCCATGATTCCTTTACCCAGGCATCTAGTTTCCTGTATGGCTGTGATTTTCATATTGTACTTATCTATCTGTTCTAGTACCGATTTCATGGCACCCGGTTTATTGAGGGTTTTCACATTCCATGTACCTAGAGAGTAGTCCATATACTTTGCCATATTTCATTTGTCATAGTCGTTCCCAAATATCTGAACTGTGCCACATTTTCAAAACATCTGTTAGCTGTCTTTATGTCATGACCTTGTCCTGCATTCTGGTGACGAGGCTGATCACAGTGGCCGCATGCTGTAAGGTGTAAACTGTCTTCGCTCGTTTTAAGGTTGCGATCGTGGGTTCGAATCCCAAACTGTGTTGTTCTGTGTGTAAGTAGAGGCCTTGTGATGGGCTGATCCCCCGTCCAAGGAGTCCTACCGACTGTATCTATGATCAAGGAAATGAAAAAGCGGCCAAAGCCCAACAAAGGGCTGTAGAGCCATAATAATAATAAATGTTTTCGACCAGACCATTATTATTAGTAGTAATGGAACAAGGAGATGCTTTATCGCCACTCCTTTTCAACTTTGACTTAGAATATGCCATTAGGACGGTCCAGGAAAAACAGGTGGAACTGAAATTAAACGGGACACATCAGCTGTTGGTCTATGCTGATGATGTGACTCTACTGGGTGATAATGTAGATACCATAAAGAAAAACACACAAACTTTAATTGACACATGTAAAGAGGTTGGTCTAGAAGTAAACACAGAGAAAACTAAGTATATGTTACTGCTTCGTCACCAAAATGCAGCGCAAGAAACAGATGTTTTGGAAATGTGGCACAGTTCAAATATTTGGGAACAACGATAACAAGTCAAGACCTGATTGATGAGGAAATTAAGAGGGGACTGAACTCGGGTAATGCTTGCTACCATTCAGTCCAGAACCTTTTGTCCCCCCGTCTGCTGTCCGAAAACATAAAAATGAGAATATACAAAACTATAATTTTGCCTGTGGTCCTGTATGGGTGTGTAACTTGGTCTCTGACATTAAGGAAGCAACATAGATTGAGGGTGTTTGAGAACAGGGTGCTGAGGAGAATATTTGGACCGAAGAGAGATGAAGTGACAGGAGGCTGGAGAAAACTGCATAACTAGTTTCATAACTTGTACTCTTCTCCAAGTATATTTAGAATGATCAAGTCAATGAGGATGAGATGGGCAAGGAATGTAGCACGAATGGGGAGAGCAGGAATGCATATAGGATATTGGTGGGAAGGCCAGAAGGAAAGAGACCACTGAAGACCAAGGTGTAGGTGGGTGAACAATATTGAAATGGATCTTAGAGCGACAGGATGGGATGGTATTGATTGGATTGGTCTGGCTCAGAATAGGGACGGTGGAGAGCTCTTGTTAACACGGTAATGAATTTTCGGGTTCAATAACATGCTGGGAAATTCGTGAGTAGCTGCAGAATTGGCCGCTCCTCAAGAAAGGTTCAGCTGTATGAATAAAAAATAATAATAATAATAATAATAGTAATAATGGTGATGAGATAGCAATATATACTCAGTGGTCTCTGTATTTACTTCCAGACCAACCTGTCAGCATCCAAAACGAAAAATTAGGGCGGGGGACACAGACGGACATACAGAAACACAGGCACAAACTGATACACATACAGACAACAAGGTGATCGCATAAGCCTCTTTTCTTTTTGAAAAGAAGGAAAGTAGGATAAAGTATCAACGAAAGTAACACTTAAATTCAAGTGAGCCAACAGAACGCAGTTTGCAACGTGACACCGATCTCACTGAAACTGCGAGACGACGGAACTGAACATTAGAACCGCGATAAAAGAGAGAGAGAGAGAGAGCATTCCTGTACTTAGTTCAGCCAGTTCGCAGTCCCAGCTGTAGTGAAGTGAGGGTACGTTAAGCAGTGGCAATTCTTCTTAAAGAATTGTAATTGCATGTACTAAATTAGACCAGATTAAAACAGGAGATGGGAACTACACATTAATTCGGTAAATGGAAGAATTGACTATTACAAAAAGATACTGTCCCGCCATTAACTGACTCGAGCTTCAGGACAAGCACAAATAAACAGGAGGAGAACAAAAGATGGTTGACGGGGGCAAAAGAATTGAGGCGAGCGATATACTACTCTTGTCAGAAGTTGAGCTGCATGTATCACGTGGTACAAAGGATTTTCAGTCGATTTTACTTTCATTTTGGTTCAGTTTAGCCTCATCATTCATACGCCATAATGCCTCATGTCCCTTTACCGAATATGCAAAACCGTAAGCGTGGGTTTTGTATGACGTGACATTTTACTTCAACGAAGTAGGCTGTTTGTCGCAAAACTGTATACCCTCTCATCACCATAATCACCAAACTCCTCAAGCATTAGCACTGACACTGCCGTAAAGATTTCCTAAAACTAAGTTTTCCATTCTAAAGGGTTCTGACGATGGTGTACAACACTCAAAATTACCGAGTTTTTGGACTTTGTCCATCGTCCGTTATTCTAGAAAACTAGAGAACAATGTTTCGGAAACTCAGGTGAGTGGGGAGGCAGCTACTCAGTTCGGTCCCTTAGAAGGAGCTAACCTCCAGTTGGTCCACTGATTGAAGGTATCTCTTTCTAAGGGACCCAACAGAGTAGGTGTCTCCTCCCTCACCTGAGCATGGAAACAGATCCAGTTTCCGAAACGGTATGTTCTCTAGTTTTCTAGAATAACGGACGGTGGACAAAGTACGAAAACCCAGTAATTCCAAACTCTCCATATTCTCACTGGGCCCCATCTTCCCCCGTTTCCTCTAGCAGAATGCGTAGAAATATCTTTTTTCGAGTCGGCATTCCACCGTTGAAGGTTCCTGTGCTTCACTGATTAAGCATGAAGACGTACTGGGGAATGGAGGTATAGCTCCATTATTATTGGCCTCGGCACAATGTGGAGATGAGTGGTCAACTCCACTCTCAGGCCGCTCTGTCCCCGGAGAAAGAGTCCCAGTACCCACTGGATCGGAAATGGGTGGGCCCCAGAGCGTGGGGTAGAGAAATATCTCTTACCCTCGCCTGGAATCGAACCCTAGCTTCCGGTTCCCAACACTTCGCAGTGCCTACTGAGCTAACACACAAGTATTGAAAGTTTGCGAATTTCATCATATTTTCTGAGTGTCAAAATTTCTAAGATTCAGCCAAAAAAGGTGAAGTTGTCCCTGTGCTTAACTGATGAAGCACTACGCCATAATGGCGGAGTGAATGTATAGATTAACGTTTTCTTGACCTCGGTACTAGTTGGAGGTGAGCGGTCAGCTTCACGCCCAGGCCGCTTTACCCCCCGTTCCCACTGGTCCCAACACCAGTCTGGACGACATGATGAAGAGAAAATTCTTGCCTCTATAGGGACTCGAACTCCGATCCATCAGTCGTCCAGCCCGTAGCCAGTCGCTATACCGGCAAAGATGCTCCTCTGCGGAGTGTCTGAACTGGGATGTTAAGATTCTCATTTTGTTTGCTGCTATTCATGAATCATGATTTCCTGCTTAACGCCCTTTCGCAGGACCTCCTCATTCTTAACGAGTACGGCTTGACTGTCGGCAAACAGCACGACCATTATTCGCACTGTACACGTTCTCAGTTCACTCCGCCAAGCTGACAGACCTCCTGCATTAGGGCTGTACAGCTTGATATCACTACAGCCAACACATTGTAAACAGACACGTTGTTAACTAAGCAAGTACACAACAGCCGTTACTAAACAGCGGCCAGTAAACAGAAAGAGGAACGGTGTTTTATGTGCGGTCCGCGCCGAGATGTTATGAGCAGGGAAAGATAGGAGATGCAGTTAGTAAGATAACCGCTGGCGTTCAGTCGCTATGAACTGTTGCTGTATGAAGCTGCTAGCTGAGGCCGGGAAAAGTCTGGGAATCCAAAGGAATCGGAACGTCAGCTGTTGGAAGCCGCTACAGAGCAACGGCTAATGAAAATTATAACAGACTAAGAAGACCTGGTGTATCATATAGTGTAGAACAGTGAAAGCATGATCCTTACTTGTAATCGCGGATCAGTAAGAGTTCAATAAATGCAATTATGTTCCAACCCCTGTCCACAGTCACTAAGTTCTTGACAGTATGTTTCCCAATAGGTCTATATCGATATAAGTCCACATACCTGCCAAGCCCGTGGTTAGTCAAATTCATCGGCTAAATGTTTACTACACACTATCAACACTGCATAGAACAGGAGAGGCATAATAAAGTTATGAACTGGGTGCCGTTTGAAATAAACGCAGAAATTGCACAGAGTGTTTCGTAATCACGTTTCAAAACGTCTGTATATCGCCTTCCTCAAAGCGGAGGAAAACGCTAATACATTCTGGGGGGGGGGGGAAGCAAATNGGTGGAACAAAATCAACTCTTGTGTCATATGCGACCCGCTTGTCGCAAATTGGACAGCCCTAGTCTACTTAACTAAATAGCTCCAGGGAGCCGAGTCCGTTTTAGAAAAGGCAACAGTTGCTCAGCCACTCGCCCGCAACTGCACCCTATCCCGAGCCAGATGAATGTTGTTCCTCTTATCATAATTCTCTAGTCTTTGTCTAGTTATCCATCCATCCATATATCTATCTGTCTATGTGTCTATGACTCTACAGATCTTTGTTGGACCTTGGCCGCTTTTTCAGTTTCTTAATCCCTACACAGTCAGTAGGACTCCTTGGATGAGAGATCAGCCCGTCGCAAGGTCGCTACCTACACACAGAATAAACGCACACAGACATCAATGCCTTGAGTGGGAATCGAACCCACGATCCGAGTGTTCGAGCAGGCAAAGACGGTCCATGCCTTAGATAGCAGCCATTGTGATCGGCCTAGTCTATGTCTACTTAAGCATTTAGAAATACGGTTACGCAGCCAGCATTTCTGTCTGCTTCCTTCGGACACCAGAACAGTCAGAGCTACAACTCGGACGGCTTCCACGAGATGTTGCAGGAAACATTCCTTGTCATAATAATCCGGGGACCGGTTCTGACTTAATCAAATGCTTATAACACGCCGAGTGGAAATAACATAAGCCTGTGTTTCCCTGTCAGCAGAAGCAGCCGGAACAAGATCCGCCTGTTCGGAAGACGTTCTGATGTTATGTGGCTACCGTGGTCTCTGGTCATTCTATCAATTCTCAGCGTTATTCTGTAGTAAGCACTGAACAGGCGCAAATTCCCCTTCATGCACACTGCCATCGGCTCTGGGATATCGCTGAATTCACAGCAGTTCATTCGACCCACTATTTAAATTCTGCCCTTAAATGAAAAAATCTACCCATTTCTTAAAAAATCCACGGCTATAAGTCCTTGCACTGGACGACAACTTAACAATTCTCGTGAAGTTTTGGAATACACTAACTGTAAATATCTGCAACACATCTTTCTGAGACCCAACTGTTTCGCAGTAAGTACAGCTACTTTCATTAGTGTGTGGGCACGCGGTAGCATAGTTGGTTGGGGCACTATGCTACAAGCCGGGTGGTCGCGGGTTTGATTCCCGTTGACGTCACTGGATTTCTTTCAAATTACCTAATCCTCCTGGCCGCAGTATGGCCCTAGGTTCGAAGCAGTCTCTAACAGAAATGAGTGCCAGGAATCTTCCTGGGGGGTAAAGGGTGTCAGGCCTCGAGCTTACTGCTTCTTTGCTTGTTCACGTGCTTCTGCCGCTACTACGAGTACTGCTCGTAACTGCCCTGAACAGCAAAACAGTATACCCCATGTCACTTACAGAGCCCTTAATACTAAAGGAAAAATATCTGTGCAAAGCGTCTGTTACTTCATAAACAAAACTACTAAATTTATAAAAAAAGAAAAAAGAATTATACGAAATATCTTCTTGGGGGTAAAGTGCGGCCGGTGGGTAAGGCGCCATCTATGAGCCGACTGTCTAGAAAATGTGGGAACCTCGACCTCTCACAACCCTATGGGCCTCCACAGCCTGTTACAGGGATAGCTTTACCTTTTTTTATTGCTAGTGGGGTGGGACTAAGTCCCTTGTACTGCGGCCACTTCTGGCCTATTGTATCAGCCCCAGATGATAGGTGAGGTGATTGTGGATCAATTGGTGCAATGAAGATTGGCAGGGGAAACCGAAGTACTCGGAGAAAACCTGTCCCAGCGCCACTTTGTCCACCACAAATCCCACTTGACCAGACCCCGGGATCGAACCCGGGCCGCCGCGGTGGGAAGCCAGCGACTAACCGCTTGAGCTATGGCGCGGCCTGTAGCTTTACCTTAGTACTAGCATAAGAGAGTTAAGTGATATATTCAGAAATCGTGGGGTGACTGCTATGATAGAATAAGATGTTCATAAGACTGTGCTACAGAGGGCACTGCCTGCGCCTTTTTTTATTTACATTTAATTTTCAAACAAAAAGTTCAGGTAGCAGACGCGCATGCGCATGTTCGGTAGCCAAAATGGTGACCCTGCTTGAGGGTATACTACTGAAGTGCAAAATTCTGTTGTGTGTTTTTGTGGTCAAAAGGACTTAGGATATTCACAAAGAAGTGTTTCCTGCTTATGGTGGGAAGTGTTTGTCGCGTAAAGCGGTTCACAACTGGGCCGAGAAATTCTCTCAAGGAAATTCGAAATTTGCAGATGATGAAACGGAGGTGCGGAAGTGGCTGAGACAACAGCCAAGAGACTTCTATGCTGCGGGTTTCGACGCACTGGTGAAGCGATGGGACAAGTGTATCGATGTTAGTGGAGGATATGTCGAGAAATAAATGTTTTTCCCCCAGGATCGACACATGTTTTACGTTTTATATATCCATTTGTGACCGACTTACTGACTCACACTCGTACGTTGAGAAGCAGCCATGTCACAGCCATGTTGCTATAATGGCGATTTATACTGGACTGCGATACAGCTGATTTAACGGTTCAAACCGTGTAACAATAATGAAGAAACTGTTGACACTGGTCCGCAGTAAAGTAACTGCCAATCTTTTCAATCCCTATAAGGGTTTTTGTTTAATAATGCCTTAAACAGGACATGACAGTTTTCTCTAACCTTCTCTTTCTCCCTTCATAACTAATTATTCTCACATCCATCACCGTCTTCAAGAAACGCGCAGTGCGCTGTGGACCGCAAAATATAAGAAGGATCAACGCTACCGCACCCCTTACAAGTACACGCCTCCGATGGCCAATTACAATCAGTGGTCAGGCGAGACGCTGCTACGAGGGTAAGTCAATAGGTAAGTTACAAATGGATATAGAACTTAAACAAATAAGAGCACTGATTTGAAAAATGCTTTTATTTCTCAACATACTCTCCATGTACATTGAGGCACGTGTCCCATCGTTTCACAAGCCCCTGAAAACCAGCAGCATAAAATTCTTTGGGCTGCTGTAGGAACCAGGCGGTGACTTCCCTTTCTTCAGCTTCATCGTCGGGAAAATGTTCAGCCGAAAGATGATGTTTAAGAGGGCCGAACAAATGGAAGTCGCTTGGAGCAAGACTCATCACCTGTGACAATTCGGGCTAGCATATCGTTTCCTTCATCGTGGTAGCGATTGAGATGCTGTAATGCCAGACCCATTCTTTGCATTTTGTGTTGTGGGGTCAGCATGCGCGACACCCATCGTGAACAGACTTTGTGAAAACCTAACCTGTCATGCATTACGAGGTAGGCCAGGCCGTGTGAACGCGCCTGGTTCCCACAGCAGCCCAAAGAATTTTGTGCTGCTGGTTTTCTGGGGCTTGTGCCTCAATGTATAGGGAGATTATGCTGAGAAATGAAAGTATTTTTCAAATCAGTACTCTTATTTAAGTTCTATATCCATTTGTAACTTACTTAGTGACTTACCTACGTATTTGTCCACGAGATTCCCTGCTACACGCCGCTTACTGCAGTACTTAGTGTTAAGTCAACTGGCACACAAGCTCGCGATGCATACTTGAGATGACACAATGGAACTGTTCATTTTCAAACGCGTCTGCATTCCTGCATTCCATGAAAAGGTTTATCTATCGGCAGTCGGTCCCAAACGATAATAGCAGCACGGTTTCCACCGCGGAAGCCAGGGTTCCATCCCAGGTAAGGAAATATTGGATTCATGGCAGACAAAGTGGCATTGGGGCGGGTCTTCTCCGAGTACTTGGGTTCCCCTGCCAATTCTCAATCCACCGAGTGCTCCACATTCATTAAGTAATAAACTTAGGAAATCAAACAGTAACATTAACAGCTTAATTAGTTCTAACACTGGAATCTCACCTCGAGACCTTCTTGCGCAGGCGACAGACGCTCAGTCGTTCAAGAAACGCCCTTCTTTGTTCTGAACTTCGAAAACTGTTTACTGTACTCATTAGCGGTAGCCTCCGGACCCTGTGCCAGTTAAATCTTGTTTACACCCTCACATACTATCTCTTTAAATTCAAACTGAATATTACACTGTGCCTATCACCCTCTACATTTAGGTCTCCAAATTGGTCCCATGCCTGTAAGGTTTTCTACCTGTACGTTTCCACACGCGGAGCGAAAATTTCAGTATTCTTCACAGTGAATACAGTTCTCTCACACGTCGATTCCTTTCCGCCACTTCCGGCAAGTCAACAAGATGCGCGCGCAGATTTCCTGGAACCAGCCAAACCTGCTCTCAGTCACGTACTCAACATTCGCTATAAATGAAATTACAATTGGAAAAGTTCTTTCGGAGGGTGAATGATGGCGCCCCAACATGCCTAAACCAAACAACATTCCGAATTAATCTACTGCGCATTAGAAAGAAGGCACAGTGACGCGCGCACAGCGCAACAATACGTGCAAATATGCAGGTACGCGGGTACAGAAGGACGTAGCAACCTAACAAGTTCTCCGAAGAATTAATTGCCTACTTTCCTTTGATGAGACAAGAACAGTACAGAAACTACACCTACAACTTTTTTGAATTGTTTCATTTTGGTCCGTTACACTATCAATCACCACTTATCAATATAACCTCCGTCGAGTGTAACAAAGTGTAACACTACACTATACACTACGTGTCGGACACAGCCGACCACAAGCCCACGGAACCCCGTGCTGACGCCTCCCCCATTGGGACTATCCACTAAAAGGAACCTGATATTTTACTTGGACGGTTTTAAATTTAATTTTAATTAACGACTCGCTTTGCTGGGTGATTTTTTAAAAACTATTGGGACACCTGCACGCAGGATACTGGATGTTGTTGTGTTTTACGCTCTGACATGTGTAACATCTTCCACAAAAAACTGTATATTGTGATTGCTGAGCAGTGCAAGTGGTTTTATGTTTTTGTGGTGGGTGCCTCTGATGATGGCTCTTTGTGAGCCGAAACATGTAAGGCAAATGTAAAAAATAGTGACAAGAACATACTTTGTTACACTCGACGGAGGTTATATTGATAAGTGGTACACCTACAACAGTTCTTCGTTGCTGTGGGAACGTCTCAGAGTTCTCACCTGACAACGACAGTTGGAAACACAGAACAACAGACACAACTTTGATAAGATTCGGACCTCACAGAATAAGACACGCCAAACAATTCGTCTATTTCTGCGTGTATTCGTTGCTCGGGAACGTGTTTGCCAAGCTGTTTCCTAGCAATGAAAAAGGAAGGATACACTTGACCGAGCCTTTGCCTAGCAAACACACATACACACACACACACACACACACACACAGTGAAGTCCTGTAAGTCGTTGGGGGGCGACGAAAATGGAACCCAGAGCTTGTGGTTATAACTGGGTCACCCTGTTCCTGGGAGGTATAAATACGGGTACCTGGACCTACAAGTTGGGGAATTATCGAATTTTAGACAGTAAAATAGGGTCATGCCTCTCTCGGGACCTGGGCCCGAGAATGACTGCGCTAGCGAGGACCAGCAGACATCCTCTCGTCAGAGAGATGTTAAGTAAGGACTATAACCGCAGCTGTTCAGTTGAGGAAAAAAGTACTGGTCGTGAGTCTCAAGGGGCTTCGCGCTAAGACGAACTGACTGGCGGTAAACCGCCAATCGCAAAGTGATTCTGACCCTAGCAGACACAGGCCGACGAGAGCGAATTATGAAGAACGCTGCTGAGATAGGCTCGGCTGCCAAGATATATACATCCAAGTTTCATAAAGATCGGTTCAGGCATTCAAAAGTTGATGGGGGAGGTATACACAGACAGGATGGAGTTGTCCCAGTACTAAATTAAATAAACACCACGAAAGGAAGACGTAGGAGGAGCGGAGCTTTAGCTCCACAATTCTTAACATCGGCCCTAGACGGACTTCAGTGGTCAGCTTCATGCCCCGACTGACTTAAATCCGGAGAAGAGTCCTCAGTATCGACTGCATAGGAGGCTCGGTGGGCGGCACAGCCGGTATCTATCTTCAGGGTACAGTTCGGTACAGAATACGCGTCTGTTATAGAACTGTGAAATGTTTCAGCGCTGTCAGTATCTAAGTTTATATGGCGTCGAATAGAAGCATCAGTGAATAAAATAACTGGAAAGAACGCCAACAGAGCCGGTCGCAGTGCAGTTTGAGTCACTTTCTGGAATTTCGTATAGGGCCATAGGAGAATCAGGACGACTCTCAGTCAGTATAACCAGTTCCGGGCATGAGGACAAACCTCAGTCAGTATAACTAGCCACGGGCAGAATCATGACAAACGTCAGTCAGTATAACTAGCCCCGGGTAGAACCATGACAAGCTTCAGTCAGTATAACTAGCCACGGGCAGAATCATGACAAGCTTCAGTCAGTATAACTAGCCCCGGGCAGAATCATGACAAACGTCAGTCAGTATAACTAGCCCCGGGTAGAATCATGACAAGCTTCAGTCAGTATAACTAGCCCCGGGCAGAATCATGACAAACGTCAGTCAGTATAACTAGCCCCGGGTAGAATCATGACAAGCTTCAGTCAGTATAACTAGCCCCGGGCAGAATCATGACAAACGTCAGTCAGTATAACTAGCCCCGGGTAGAATCATGACAAGCTTCAGTCAGTATAACTAGCCCCGGGCAGAATCATGACAAACGTCAGTCAGTATAACTAGCCCCGGGTAGAATCATGACAAGCTTCAGTCAGTATAACTAGCCCCGGGCAGAATCATGACAAACGTCAGTCAGTATAACTAGCCCCGGGTAGAATCATGACAAGCTTCAGTCAGTATAACTAGCCCCGGGCAGAATCATGACAAACGTCAGTCAGTATAACTAGCCCCGGGTAGAATCATGACAAGCTTCAGTCAGTATAACTAGCCCCGGGCAGAATCATGACAAACGTCAGTCAGTATAACTAGCCCCGGGTAGAATCATGACAAGCTTCAGTCAGTATAACTAGCCCCGGGCAGAATCATGACAAACGTCAGTCAGTATAACTAGCCCCGGGTAGAATCATGACAAGCTTCAGTCAGTATAACTAGCCCCGGGCAGAATCATGACAAACGTCAGTCAGTATAACTAGCCCCGGGTAGAATCATGACAAGCTTCAGTCAGTATAACTAGCCCCGGGCAGAATCATGACAAACGTCAGTCAGTATAACTAGCCCCGGGTAGAATCATGACAAGCTTCAGTCAGTATAACTAGCCCCGGGCAGAATCATGACAAACGTCAGTCAGTATAACTAGCCCCGGGTAGAATCATGACAAGCTTCAGTCAGTATAACTAGCCCCGGGCAGAATCATGACAAACGTCAGTCAGTATAACTAGCCCCGGGTAGAATCATGACAAGCTTCAGTCAGTATAACTAGCCCCGGGCAGAATCATGACAAACGTCAGTCAGTATAACTAGCCCCGGGTAGAATCATGACAAGCTTCAGTCAGTATAACTAGCCCCGGGCAGAATCATGACAAACGTCAGTCAGTATAACTAGCCCCGGGTAGAATCATGACAAGCTTCAGTCAGTATAACTAGCCCCGGGCAGAATCATGACAAACGTCAGTCAGTATAACTAGCCCCGGGTAGAATCATGACAAGCTTCAGTCAGTATAACTAGCCCCGGGCAGAATCATGACAAACGTCAGTCAGTATAACTAGCCCCGGGTAGAATCATGACAAGCTTCAGTCAGTATAACTAGCCCCGGGCAGAATCATGACAAACGTCAGTCAGTATAACTAGCCCCGGGTAGAATCATGACAAGCTTCAGTCAGTATAACTAGCCCCGGGCAGAATCATGACAAACGTCAGTCAGTATAACTAGCCCCGGGTAGAATCATGACAAGCTTCAGTCAGTATAACTAGCCCCGGGCAGAATCATGACAAACGTCAGTCAGTATAACTAGCCCCGGGTAGAATCATGACAAGCTTCAGTCAGTATAACTAGCCCCGGGTAGAACCATGACAAGCTTCAGTCAGTATAACCAGTCCCGGGCAGAATCATGACAAAACTCAGTCAGTATAACCAGCCCCGGGCAGAATGATGACAAACCTCAGTCAGCATAACCAGCCCCGGGTAGAATGAGGACAACCGTATCAGTATAACTAGTTCCAGCCAGAATCAGGGCAAACCTCAGTCAGTATAACGAACCCCGGGCAGAATTCTAAACCCGGTATCTCCTGAGCATGAAACAGGAGCGCCAACCATTTGACCCCGTAACCTCCGATGCAATCCGTTGACAGTGGCTTTCATGACGAGACATTTCAGCTGCATGACCGGGTTTAATTCCTGATAACATTTCCAGAAGCGTTCTTACGTCCCCCGCCCCACCATTGATCTGTGGGTAGGGAGGTGGAAGTGTGAAGTTCATCACTTATCTCCAATAGTGCTGGATTTCTGATAGCGTGGAGATTTATCTCCATTCCCTCATACATCTTCACAAAGCATTGCTTCGTTAAGGAACATCAATGGTTTGACCTTCTGCCATTTGCATAAATCAGATTTTCCTCCCAAACCTTCCTCTCACAGACGAAGCTGTAGACATAAACTCAAGACACAGCGGAAGTTGTTTCAAAAATACTGTGGCATATTTGCTCGAACCAAGAACTGTGGAGTCAGAGAAACGGCCGCCGTTAGCGAACGGCTATGAGACAACGTTCGTTTCAGGGCACCGTCGCGGCAAACATTCCCACGGAAACAAACAACGTGACAATGTCCGTTGCTAGGGCAGCAGTTTTCTGATAAACGAGTTTACGCAACCCGTTGCTAGGTAAGAGGAAAACATTCCCGCGGAAACGATTAGTACACAAGAACTGCGTTGTCTACGCGGTCCGCGCCGAGCAGTTATAAAGAACTGGGGTACTCCAGTGTAGTTGACAGTTCTGTACGGGACTTGGGCACGGGAGCGGAGGAATAGCCATTGCTAACATCCGTTACCAAGCAACGGCTAGTGAATAATGAAACAGGGTGAGAAAACTTAAGATGGAGAGATCTGTAGCGTGGAAATCAGCAACAGTATTATACTTATTTGTAGTTACGACCTGTAAGTGGTCAATAAATCTATTCACCAATCCAAACCTCGTCTACAGCCACTACCACATATGTGGCAATATAAACTATGCACACAGTATGAATGCCGGGATAGCTCAGTTGGTATAGACTGACTACGGAGTCGTCGGCTGGGGTTCGATACTCGGCAGGGGCATGACATTTCTCTTTTCCACAGTGTCCAGATCGGCTCTGGTGGCCACCCAGCCTATCAAATGGGTACCTGGGGCTTTACCCCCGGGGAGTGAAAATAACCAGTCACCTCCATCTTGTGCCGAGACCAAGACTGGTGCAGCTTCATTTACATTTCTCCATGTCCTCATAGCGTGATGCTTAATTAATTAAGCGCTTTGTACAACGGCGAGAAAAGCTCGTAGGCTCTCTTTCCTCAGTGGCTCAGTCGGTATAACGGCAGGCGCATCCACACAGGCTCTGCAGCCCACCCAGCCTCCTATACAATGTGTATCAGGAGCTGCTTCCGCAGGGGTAAAGCGACAGGGGCGTGAAGCTGACCACTATCTTCCCCTAGGTCTTCATAGTGTGATGCTTAATTAATTAAGCTCAGCGATAATTTTTACCTTTTACCTCGTCCGTTATGTTTAATTAATTAAGAGAAGGAGATTAAATTAACCTAGTCTTCGACAGATGAAGAAAACATACTTTTATATTGCTCTGAGTCACGTGTTCTAACACACTCATCGCCACATGATGGTAAAAAAGCAAAGCTATCCCTGTAACAGGCCATGGAGGCCCATAGGGTTGCGAGACGTTGACGCTCCCACATTTTCTAGACAATCGGCTCACACATGGCGTTGAGGCTGTCAGCCTTATGCGCCGGCCGCCCTTTAACCCCAGGATGATTCCCGGTACCCGTTTCTGTTAGAGGCTGATTCGACCCCAGGGCCTTAGTGTGGCTGACATGAAATAAACGCACATAACTTGAGGGGCCTGAGGAACACTAAGAAAGCTGTCACAACAGCCGGGTCTCGGGTCGAAGATACGAAACCAGGAGCACCGGAATACAAAGAGTGAGTGGCACCTATTTGATGGCGACGTCTGGTAAAATCCGACAGTTGCTTAACTCGGCAAAATAATTATACACTTTTAATACAACCCGACGGTACACCGCCGTGTAAAGAAGAACCGCCACTGTAGTTAAGGACACACTGAGTAAATACACATATCATGTTTATCTCAAGTGTTTAAGGAAAGAATCCACGAATACTGCACACTCCAACTTTTATCTATACACCATACATTTTGTTCCTGTAACGGCATTTCCTTCTGCGCTACACACTGTTATTACTTGACCTTCAACACTGACCTTGGAGGTCGCCGCATGAATAGCTTAATGTGACCGTATTTGTGTCTTCACGACAGCCGCTTATCAGCAACCGACCCCAAGTGTCGAAACCACACTAAAATATCTGATAGCGATTAGTTCTCAGCTTCAGAAATTCGAGTCGGGCCCGAAATTCAGAACATGCAGGCTACTTCAGGGGCGCGCCGGGGGTCTAAGGACTGCAGGTTCGAGTCGCATTCGGGGCATGGATGTTACTGCGTGTGCTCTTCCTATGAATCGAGGCCTTGCAATGGGCCGATTACTCGTCCTAGGAATCCTACCAAATGCCTAAAATATTGTAACGGATTTGGTCAACGAATTGTCAGGCAATCAGCTCTGTAAACACGGTCCAACACGCAACAATAGGATGGCTGGACAGTGATCAGGTGATACGTGTTTACTGTAGGTCCATGTCCGTTCCGCGGCTATATAGGTAAGTGACGGAATTCGTTCAGGGCAGTTACGGGTTACTAGTTACGAGTAATAGTATCGGCAGAAGCACGAGAACGAGCAAGCAACCTTGAGGAGTACAGAAGAGTACATGAAGTCTGCCTGTGAACATTTAACGCGTGATTTGCAGACTTTATGTGTGCTTTAGTGCAGTGGAATTGGGAGTGTGTGATTTAGTGAGGATTTTATAGTTCCTCTGTTACGAAATCGTGAAGACTATTACAGACAGATTGAAGATAATAGTGTGGAGTGACTGTAAACTGTGTAAAGCGGCAATAGTGTGTATAACTGTAGTTGCGACGTGTAGGTGTTAATAAATCCAGTTATCAATCCGAACTCCGTCTTTAGTCATCCATACACGTGATAATAGCTCTAAAATTAGTTCCAACTTCAATGACTGATAAATTGCTACTGGCCCTCGCCAGCACATCCAGTCTTGTTTCCGAGTCCCACGAAGCTCACCGCCATATTTTACTGTCTTACGGCTATGGGAGCCTTCTAACTGGGGGCAGACCTGAGAGGCCTAAATCCGTAAACACGTGTACCGAAAAGAAAATCACTTGGATCGAGATCTGACGCCCGAGCAGTCTGGTTTCGAAGTAAACTGCTACCTCAGTTTCTGATACCTTGACGCAACAAATTCCTCAGAAGCCAAACTACACGGTGTCATGAACCAGAAATCTTCAAGGCTATGGAAACATCAAGTGTCTACATCAAATTGTTCGCTCGCCACATGACGTCACTGCGCGGTATGAAGAGGCCATAAGCTATTACTACATTTTGTTCGTTTGCAGTTTATTTAACGGCCTTTTTCTATACTTCAGATTATGCAGCATCGACAGATCTGATGAGAGTAAATAATGAATTGGAAATGATCTGGGAAGAAGTGGTCGTGGCCTAATTTAACCCTTTAAGGCTTATGTTTCTTAGACACACTAAAACTCTGCATTCCGCCCCATATGAGTTTCACAATAAACAGCATTAACTGTGAGAACAGGAAGAATATGGCTGCTGCTTGTCATTTCTTGGGGTGGGGGCTGTCCCACCTGCGCACAGGAGATATGACTGATACACATATTCGCACATAATTTAATTCTAATACAAATTTATACTTGAATATACTGTCTGATCAAGTCAAGGAGGATGAGGTGGGCAGGTCATGTAGCACGAATGGGGGAGACGAGGAATGCGTATAGGATATTGGTGGGAAAGCCAGAATGAAAGAGACCACAGGGAAGACCAAGGCGTAGGTGGGTGAACAACATTAGAATGGATCTTAGAGAGAGAGGATGGGATGGTAGGGACTGGATATATCTGGCTCAGGATAGGGACCAGTGGAGGACTCTTGTGAACACGGTAATGAACCTTCGGGTTCCATAAAATGCTGGGAAATTCTTGAGTAGCTGCAGAAGGGCTCAGCTCCATGAGTGAGTGAGTAAGTATATACTGTCTATCTATGGCGCTACAGCCCTTGCGGATCTCGATTGCATTTCCAGTTTCTTGATCTATAACACAGGCCTATAAAAAAAAATTTTTTTTGGTGTCTAGGATTTTAGAACTAATTTTAGTTATATTTAAGGCGCTGAATCTAAATATAAAATCAGTTTTTCTCTACCAGCTCTACTTTTTTAGATCAGCGTTTTTGTAACGTGCAGTTCTACACAAAATGTGCAGTTCTAATTGTATTTTGTGCAGTTCTAAATCTCATATGCAAGGATTGGTTCCTGTATATTTGCCCTATTGTCAG
>NW_019740657.1:458498-528764 GCF_002891405.2 Cryptotermes secundus
GACCGCTACCAAGGAAGATGGGATACACACATGATGGCAGATTACTGCTGGAGTTTAAAAAGGGACTGTTCTAAAATACATTCAAGAAAGTCACGAAAAAGAAGCTTCCGTAGTGTTCCGTGACTATAGTTGGTTTGACTGTTATATATAGTCGATGATTTTTTCCTCTATCTTTGTATTTAATATAATAAAATAAAAATATAATTATAATATAGTAATAAAAATTCCATGTTGAGTTTTTTTATTTGATCCACTGATTTAACTTAAAATAGTGTAACGTATATTTCACCAAAATGTTATATCTTAAAAATTTGAGCTCCTAGGCAAAAACTAATGCCATATTTGAATTCAGGGCATCAAATTCATATGAAATCAGCTCCAAATACCCCGGCACCAAAACAGCTGTTGGCCTGATCCCCCGTCCAAGGAGTCCTACAGACTGATTATAATCAGTCTGTAGGACTCCTTGGACGGGGGATCAGCTCGTCGCGAGGTCGCGTGCCAGGAGTGGGATTCGTGCCTTAGACCGCGCGGCCATTGTGACATCAGCATTAGTCACAGACATGTCGGGTCCCTGTGTTTGGCGCCTGTGATAAGTTACGGCGTATCCTATTCTAGAGCAGGTGACCCAATGCGAAGTCAAGCGGACGGCCAGTGTCTGTGTTCCGTTACGGGAAGTCTGCAGCATTATTTCCGTATCCTACACTAATGGAGAATATTGCAAAGCTTTACGTTGTAACGAATTTCCTTACAAGCGCGCTGAGAGAAACGAAGGAAAACAAGAAATGTAGACAGAATAAAAAAACAAAGAACGAAAAAGAGAGAATGATAGAAATACTGCAATCATGTTCTAGAACCACACTCAAACTGATGTATCCGTGCAAATGAGCGCTCAAATGAAAGAATCTGTAGCTATTACAAGTTTAACAACGCTCTTACCCTCGTCCGGAAAACTACGGTAAAGACCTGGCATCATTCTTATCCTCTTTTCCCAATCCGGGAGTAAGTTTTGTGTGAATGTGTACAGTGATTATTTATTACTGTCGGGGTTTCCGTGAACTATAATGTTCAAAGCAGAAAAAACAAAATAAAACTGCTTACGGAATTTGAAAATGTAACTCAAAACGTTTTATAGTCTGTAGAGATAAGGCGGTTGTAAGCAACCCCCCCCCCTTAAACAGTCGTCTATGTTATACCTATTTTTTATTATTGCTAGTGGGGTGGACTAAGTCCCTTGTACTGCGGCCACTTCTGGCCTACTGTACCTGCCCCAGATGATAGAGTGAAAGTGATTGCGGAGCAATTGGTGGAATGAAGATTGGCAGGGGAAACCGAAGTACTAGGAGAAAACCTGCTCCAGCGCCACTTTGTCCACCACAAATCCCAATTGACCAGACCCGGGATCGAGCCCGGACCGCCGCGGTGGGAAGCCAGCAACTAACAGTTTGAGCTATGGCGCGGCCCATGTTATACCTAACTACAAAGTTCGTGTAGTTGATTTCTGTGGGCTTCGAGAAAACGCTTCCTGTATTTGATGAACATCTTCCTGAGAAGTGCTCGGTCTTCCCGCTCCCCTTCGGTGCAGAACACAACCAGTCTCTTGAAATTTCTTTAACCAACGTCGGCCTGCATATCTGAAGGTTGATCTTTTCCGTATTGAGTTCTGTAACGACGTTGCAATTTGATAACGGACTTTGTTTCGGAAGACCAAAGTATGCACATTGCTTTCTCTTGAACAGCCGCCATTTTGAGGCGTGACTTCCTGTTCTGTCCCACATATCAATGCGGCGAGTACAGCGTTTCCAAATAAACTTTTCGAGTTACATTTTCATATTCCATCAGCAGTTTTACGTATTTTTATTCCTGGTTTGATAATTACAGACCACGAAACCCCCGATAATAATTCAGAATAACGTTGTATACACGAGACACACTTCGGCTGTCAGGACCTTCAATGTCTCTATGGGCGAGAAACTAAAGATTAGTATTTCTATTATATTTTCTTACAGCAGATAAAAATTCTCTGTGAATATATTTCCCGAAGTAACATTTGACCGTAACAAACTCAGCAAACTGTTTATCTTACGGAGAGTGGAGCACAGAAGAACAAATCTGTCTCTTCCACACATCTACTGTGGAACATAACTTTCTTCTGGCCTTGTTTTTTTACCCATTTTAGTTAATTTTTACATATCCTTGCGCTCTGCCGTTCAGGCAAAAATAAACGTTTAAGTTATTTCACAAATTCGCACCTGTATCTCAGCACTCTGAGTTTGAAACTGACAAATTCTTTACGTTTTCTGTACACAATTGCGAAAATACGAGGGAGAGTTAATGAATGGGTCACAAATGGAAGTAAAACAGCTGTAACGGACGCAATAGGTTTTTCTATGTGCATCAATAGGTAGCAGCACAGTCCAGTTCCATGACAGTCTCTGTAGCAGACGCGCATGCGCATGTTCAGAGTCTCGTTTCAGTAGTCAAAATGGAGACCGTGTTGGAGAAATGTGTTATAGAAGAGCAGCGTTTTGTTGTGCGTTTTCTGTGGGCAAAAGGGCTGAATGCAACGGATATTCATAAATAAATGTTTCCTGTCTACGATGGTAAGAATTTGTCGCATAAAGCGGTCAACAACTTGATGGCAAACGTTTTGCTGATGACGAAGAGACTGAAATGGAGGTTGGGAAATCGCTGAGACTTCTATCCTGAGGTTTTCGACGCATTGGTAAAGCGATGGGACAAGGGTATGTATCAATGTTGGCGGAGGATATGTCGAGAAATAAACATTTTTCCCATGTTTGAATATCATGTTTTATATCCATTTGTGACCTATTTATTGACTATCCTTCGTACATACCTGCCCCTCCTGTTGCGTTCTGTAAGGCGGTGCATTTGCATCACAAATCCTAATCTCACCGCAATACGGAGAATTCTGAATCAGAATGTTGGCAAAACTGCAAACATTGGCCTAGATGTTTCAACGACATTTCAACTTCGCTACAATGTTACAATATGTCCATTTATCCGCACCGAAGAGTCTTCTGCACAAGGTGAGTGTTCATATATCGGATTACAAATGACCGCCTCTGTGGTCTGGTGGTCAGAGTTCCTGGCTACAGATCCAGAGGTCCGGCTTCGATTCCCGGCGCTACAAGATTTTTTCTGAGAAGTAGTAGGTCTGCAACGGGCTCCCCTCAGCCTCGTGATGATAACTGAGGAGCTATTTCAAGGAAATAGCGGCTCCTGTCTAGAAAACCGAAATTAACGGCAGTGGAAATTCGTTGTGCTGACCACGCGACACTCTCTATCCGCAAAAGTTAGCACTAAACTTCGCCGACAAGCGGCGGTCGCTCGGTCGGTATAGTTCGCTTGTACGGGACACGGAGTTTGTTTTTCTTTTTACAAGGAAGAAATGAATGGAAAAATGTTTTGATGTAATTTTTAGGGTCAGGTTACAGTTTTGAGAGATAAGTGGGAATAATGTGACGTGCAGACAGACAATGGAACACTAATGTCCCCCCCTAATGAAGATTTTGCGAACGTTTCTCTTCATAGGTTATTTAATGATGCTGTCAGTGTAGAGAGCATATGACGTCGGTTTTTGTAACTAAATTTAAAGTAACGCTTTCCATACAATGTTTACAAATTACAATTCAGATAGAAAATCTGGGTTCCTTCCTTGCTTGCTTGAAATTTGTGTGAAGAGCGCCGAACATGTGTTCAATAACAGTTTATCAACAATGCTTATATCTGCTAAATTGTTATTTACATAATATAATTATTAACCAACTTCAATTAACTTCATGGAGCTGAGCACGTCTTGAGAAGCTGCCAGTTGTACACCAACTCAAGAAGTTCTCAACATTTTATGGAACCCGAAGGTTCATTACCGAGTTCACAAGAGCCCTTCACTGATCTCTAATGTGAGGCAGATCAATCCAGTCCATACCGCCCCATCCTATCAAAGACCCATTTTAATATTGTGACGTATTTGCGCTATGGAGGACACCCCCTCCCCTGCCAGCAGTGACGTAACAGCATCGGAGCGTTTCCGCTGCTACGGCAGCAGGTCAGTCAACACTCTCCCCCGCGGTGACGTAACAAGGGACACCGCTGTATCACGAGGCAACAGGGAACGGTATAAAAAGCCGGCTGGGCAGTATTTGACCAGAGCGTGGATCGTGAAGCCAGATAAAGTCTAGCAGTCGCCGTGTTTACTGTGAATAAGTGAAGACTATTGAAGATAGTGTGAAGAGATTACTGTGCATGGTTTGTAAAGTGTGTAAACCCGTAACAGTGTTATAAGTATTTGTAGCTACGAATTGTAGGTTGTTAAATGAACCAATTAACAATCTGAACTTCGTCTTCAGTAGCAAAACACGTTACAATGGTCCACGCACTTACGTCTTGGTCTTTCTACTGGTATCTTACCTCATGGTTTTCCCACCAATATCCTATAAGCATGCGCTCCTCTTCTCCCCCATTCGTGGTTACGATCTGTAAGTCGCCAAAATATGTATTCAGCAATCCAAACCCCGTCTGTAGTCACTAATACACTTGACAATATGTGACTATGTCTCAATATGTCTTTATAAAATTGGTCTTTCTATAACCTAAGTACCAAAAATAATTAAAAAAATAAGAAAGCTAAGGGGACACCCCCCCCCTTCTGCCTATCTCGAATGCGCCCAGATCGAAAGACGAACTCACTACTCTGGCCAATCAGACTGTCAGTGTGGACTTCAGCGTCTCTTGTCTCCATCATCAGGGGTTCATATCATCATGAAACACGACTGGGGCCTAAAACTTCACTGAATATTAGAGCATTAAGATAAATACGCAATTCGCGAAGAAGAACGCAACAGTTCTTTTGAATCACTGTTATGAAACCCTTCATTGTTGTGCCATTGATCGTTTTTCCTCAAGTCACTTACTTATTTAACGATTTTAGTGCTTATTTTTATTTAAATAAACCTTCTGCTGTGACATGTTCACGATAATATTGAAAAGCCATACAATAATTGCAAGAAAGCTTCTTTCACTACAAATAAAGATTAGGAGAACCAGTGTTTCTGTATATCAGGGGCAGTAGTAGTCTGCATCATCAGCATACACGGAAACAACAGGTCACGTGTATCATTTCCTTGTACGCACCGAATGCTAGGCTGTAAGGAAAACTTATTTCCATTTCGCGACACTCGGTAGGGTGGACTACACAGATTCCGGTGAAGACACCCTCCTTGATCGCGCTCAATAAGGGGACGGAGATGTGAGTTCGAACTCCGGGTCTCCGGTCAGACAACATTGGACTCCTTCCGCCTTGAATGTGACTACAAACACTGTACAGCTCAAATTGCGTGCGGTTTCCAGTTTTGGGGTCACGCAATTGCAAAGTCACTGCAGCCCCGCGGTAATAAAGCACTGGAAGAGAGTCTCTAAGGCTGAAAACTGCGTAGTCAGTCAGGTTCCCTAACATATAAACTGGACTAATTGTCACACAAATCTTATAACTGTTCTGTTTATTTTGTTTCACGATGCTGACAGTAGCTCAAAAGATATAATGAACTGCACAGGACGTGGAAGGAAGTGGTAGTGGCCTGATGAGAGGCAGAAGGCGGAAGCCTTATTACCGATTGAGTTACCCTGCTTGGTGGGATCGCAAAGTATATTGTGACATGACGCATAAAAGCAGAAATAGTGAAATCAGATGTGTCGTCCATTGCTGCGCAACGGCCTGACAATTAGCGGCAGTCACGTACTTCTTAAAATTACAAGTTCTACAAGACAAGGTTCTCCGCACCACTGGAAATTTTCCAACGTGCACACCGGTCCGCAATTTGCACACGGCTTACAACCTTCCGTATGTACACGATTATGTATAAAATTGTGCAGGCGACAAGTAAGTCATACAAAATCATGGGAATGAACATGTTCGTGGTATAGAACAAGGTGAAGCCATACACAGCAAATATAAGATGCCTAAACGTGGCGGTGGCCATGCTTACGACCGTTCAAGTGACTAAGCTACCGTTGTAGCATAAGATACTCGTACGTAAGATAGGAACGCCCTAGTTTGCAAAGCCTGGATTGACAGAGGGCTTGTACGTGTATATAGTGCAAAAGTAAGAATTGTGAACAACACGCTGTAAGTGCGATACGTACACTTGACGAATATTCATAGTAGACAAACCCATCGTCTCGTCAGAGAGGATGTTACATAGGCACTCTCAGCGCAAGGGTTCAGTTGAAAAGAAACAGTCTCTGGTCGTGGGCCTCAAGGAGATGACGCCAATATGAACTGACTGGCGGTAAACCGTCAGTCGTAAAGGAACTTTAACTTCGACAAGACTCAGGCTCCCTGAGACTCATCTTATATTGAATGGACGGAATATCCCTTTTGCCAATCATGTAAAATATCTGGGTGTAATCTTCTTATGGCGCTTGAGGCCAAGACGAACTGATTGGCGGTAAACCGCCAGTCGTAAATTGTGACTCTGACTTTGACTACAATTAGAACAGAATTGAGTCCAGTCTTCGGGGTTGGCAAGATGGCTGAATAATGGCAAGAAAGGGAAGAGGCGGTGCAAAGAAGACTTCATGTATGAGACTGGTATAACTACTGTGTTGAAATCCGTTGCCAGGATACGACTAGTGAAAGCTGTAAAGACTTAGGGGGTCCTAGTGATTTGTAAAATGAGGCGATCAGCGATATCGCTGTATTTCTTGTAGTTACGACGTAAATGTATAAGGTATTAATAAATCCAAACATCCAATGCAAAACCCGTCTGCAAGTCACGCCCAACCCCCTACACGTGACAATATCAATTACATGAGCTGATGGAAATATTCCCAGTTCGGGATACCGTATGACACGAAGGTATTAAAATCAGTCATTGTGAGGCAGTAAGGAGGCATTTTGGAACATTGCAATTATAAAACCTAACACGGAGAGATGTCCATTTAAATACTGGAGTTCATATCCTTCAGATAGAATCCAATAAAAAATTTGCAAACAATAATAGCTACTCATCCATGCTGCGAAGGGAAACTTCAGTGGAGTACTGTAATCTTAGTTCATGTACAGTACACAAAGGTACACACGCGTGCGCGCGCACACACACGTATATATAGAAAGAGAATAAAATTCATGGAGCTGAGCCCGTCTTGAGAAGCCGCCAGTTGTGCAGCTACTCACGAACTTCCCAATATCTTACGGAACCCGAAGGTCCATTACAGTATTCACAAAAGTCCTCTACTATTCCCTATCCCGAGCGAGATAAATCCAGTCCATACCACACCATCGCATCTCACCAAGGTCCATTTCAGTATTATCCACCTACCTACATCTTGGTCTTCCTAGTAATTTCTTTCCTTCTGGCTTTCCCACCAATATCCGACACGCATTCCCCTTCGCTCTCATTCGTGCTACATGTCCTGCCAATCTCACTCTCATGACTTGATGATTCTAATTACGTTTGGCGAAGATACAAGTTATGCAGCTTTCTCCAACTTCCTGTCCCTTCATCTCTCTTCGGTCCAGACATTCACCTTAGCAACCGGAACGTCGGGTTCGAATCCTGGTGTCGACAGAGACTGTTCTCTTCGTACAGCGTTGAGACCGCAGTTCTAGAGTCCTCGCAGCTCCCTACCCAATGGGTACCGGGGGCTCCCCTCCTGGGTTTGTGAAGACGTCCACTCACCTCCAACTACTTGCAAGGTTAAGAATGCGTGGACATACGAGGATATACCCACTCCCCCATACGCCTTAATACTGTCATGTGTATTAGTCACTTGTAGACCGGGATGGATTACTGAATCGATTTACGGGATCCTCGCAAGTCGTAACTACAATTAATTATAACACTCTCAAGGCTACTGTAACTACAGCACATAAAGTCTTCTTCAGTGTCTGTTAACACTTCACAGCTGAATGCTCACAGCTCCTTTCCGTGACGGCTTCTCGGCCACGACTGGCTGAAGGGATCAGGAGCTTCCACGGATCCTTATTTAGAGGCTAGATAGTATGCATGGAAATTCCTTTATCACACATCCACTGTCTAGCAATGGACGTCTATTACTGTTGATAGCGTAACATTCTGGAACGTGTTTAGCTCATGGTTATCTAGCAGTGGTCTTCTCTGGCTTCACTATTCCGGATTTCAGGCCTCATATTATCGTAATCCTCAACTAACACGGACGCAACTTTACGTTTATACCTAACTTCCACACGCCACACGAGTGCCGGACATCTTCCTGGGGGGTAAAGGCGGCCGGTGCGTAAGGCTGACAGCCTCACCGCCAACTGTGAGCCGACTGTCTAGAAAATGTGGGAGCCTCGACGTATCACAGCCCTACGGGCCTCCACGGCTTGTTACAGGGACAACTTTACCTTCTTACACATTCCATTAAATTAGCTTTATGAGCCTTAAGAGAGCTCGCGTTCTCCGTCCGGGATTATGTTAAACTGTTTACTGCATAGGCCGATCACAGCGGACGCGCGGATTAAGGAATGGACTGTCTTTGTTCGCTCGATCACGGGGATCGTGGGTTCGAATCCCACTCCTGGCATGGATGTCTGTGTGCGTTAATTCTGTGTAGGTAGCAGCCGTGCGGCAGGCTGGTCCCCCGTCCAAGGAGCCCTACCGACTGCGTAGAAGATCAAGAAACTCAAAGGGCGACAGAAAGATAGATAGACAGATAGATGAGGCTCTCCTAGAGGCGAGTGTAAAGAATATGACCTTCTGAGTTATAACGTCGTATTATGTGGACCCTCGAACTTCCAGTTTTGAAACTCGAACAAAAACTCGAAAGTCGAACAAAGAGTCACGTGCTCGTTACGCCTTGTAGAGAAGTGGCGCCCCAATATCGCAGCTGTGAACAAGAGTATCAACCTGTTTATTGGCAATGTAATGCAACATGTCAGAAAATTTAAAAAAAATAGACCAAAACAACCGACATTAGACGGGTTTCTCTCCTACAAAAAATCAAATAGTGGTAACGTTAATGAACCACAACTCCCAACTAGTGGATTCCAGACGCAAGAAGGGCAACTCGCCTTCCTTCCTTCCGTCCTACTGTTATTGACTGATTATTATACAGCATTTCTATGTATTTTAAATATACTTGTTTTATCATTATTTACCAATATGATCCTTTGAACTGGGCACTTAAAATGTTTCATGTTTTGTTAATTTTAGGGGTATGGAAAGGATTAATTCAATCCACATCATTTCAAATGGAGAAAATTAACTCGAAAGTCGAAGGATCTCCTGGAACGTATTGTGTTCCAAGTTCGAAGTTCCACTTTAGCTCGCACACAGCCCGACGTTTTGGAGGAACACAGTGCCTCTATCTTTAGAGTCGAAGGGCGAGCCAAGTAAGAAACTAGCGGAAGCGGAAAGCTAAGCTTTCTCTGAAGTTCACGGCGTTACAGTCAGTGAACCGTAATATTCTTCTACCATGCCAATCTTACCGTCTGAGCACTGTTTCACTGACAACTCCGTGCACTCACGCAGACAGCCGTATCGTGTCCATGTAGATCGTTTCATCAGCTTAAACTGAAACATACTTAAAGCTTTTACCCCCCCCCCTTCCTATCCCAAATGCGACCTGTATAAAACATGCGTGCAGTCCAGCAACACAGTCTGAAAACTTTCTGATTTGTCCCTAAAAGCTACCAAGTTGATCCGAGGGAGAGTCGAAGCCCGCCACATGCAGTTTAAGAGCCTTAAACTTGGTGGCGGTCAGGCATACGACCGTTCAAGTGACTAGGCTACTGTGGTAGCGAACACTGCTAGAAATAGGGCATAATCTGCTGTACTGAGCCTGGACTGACAAAGGCCTTGTATATACTGTACATAGAAGTAAGGATATTGTAGATTGGTAAATGTATGTAAATACAGACAGTGGACTTATTAATACAGACTGACTGACAAATGACACCCCCGACCTCTCGTCAGAGAGGGGGCCCCACACAGACAAGACAGTAACTTTCATTCAAAAGAAATATCTGGTCATGAGCCCCACCTGGGGCTCGACACCAAGACAGACAGACTGACTGACCGTCAGTTGCAACATGACTTTGACTTTGACTTGAGGGAGAGTAAGTAAGTAGGTCATAAATGGATATAAAACGTAAAACATGTGACATTCGAACCTGGGAAAAAAAAATTATTTATTTCTAGACATATTCCCCGCCAACTCTGATAACTTGTCCTATCGCTTTAAAGTGCATGGAAACCCGGAACAGTCTTTTGACTGTTGTCTCAGTCACTCCCGCACCTCCGTTTCATAGTCTGCGGCTTTCCAACGTCCCTGAGAGAATTTATCGGCTCAATTGTAAACCGCTTTACGCGACAAACATTTCCCACTGTAAATAGGAAACATTTCTTTATGTACATCCTTTGCAATTTGTGCCATTGGCCACAAAAAACGCACAGCAGAACGCTGCTCTTCGGTAGTACAGACTAAAATACGGTAGCCGTTTTGATTACTGAAACCCGCCTCTGAATATGCGCATGCGCATCTGCTACCTAGACTGTTATGAAGCTGGACTGTGCTGTTACCTATTGATACACGTAGAGAACTTATTACGTCCATTACAGCCGTTTTACTTCCATTTGTGATCTGTTTACTGACTCCCTCGCATAATAGCTCCGTAATCGATGGTCGTCACAAAGATTTTCAAATTCCGAGCAGCAAGTTCTCAGCGCCAAGGACCCAGACGCTGTCATGTACTCCGATACCAAACCGACACGATAAAACTCTCAGGCCGAAATAATCTCAGATAACGCTTATCGATGTTTATCTGCGTCTTGTGACGCTGAAATTCGCGCTGACGTGCACTGTCAAACATTTCAGCGACGTTGGATTTCCCAAGGAGATTTGGCAACTGAGATGCAGGGTTATCGGTACTGTGAGACTTTCAGACAAAGGCTCTAAGTCCTTCTGTGCCCCGATCAGTTCACACGGGATTACTACCAAAAAAAAAAAAAAAGAGAGAGAGAGAGAGAGAGAGAGAGAGAACTCGGAAAACAAAAGAACAGATTCTGGGATATCATGCCGTGTAGTCTGGCGGAAAAGTACCGATGTTTCGGGGGAACCAATTGCCTCCACCTTCACTACCTTGTAGATGGGAGCATCGAATTCCTCAGAGACGTTATTACCTTTGTATCACATCCAAAGCAGGCACCAATTCTCACATTTACTGCCGTAAGAACTGTACATCACAAGAACAGTACAGACCTTTACGCCAGACGCTGTCAGTCAGCAGAGGATTTCCTGGTTACCATTGCCCGTGGAACGTCAACTCGTCGGTTCACAGTTACTGTCTATAGCAACAAAAATATGAAGCTCGTATGACTGACTTCCGGATCCTTTCGGAAACTTAGCCTTCCGAAACAGCGTATTTGTATCCCTCAACACAAAGGTTATTTACGTCTGTGTTAATCAAGATACGTTTCAGCTCATACTGGGTCATCATCAGGTGTATCTCTGTGTAATTAGAAGCTGAATTTCTTGTTCAATATGGATCCATATTTTTCTTCATATTTGACCATATGATTATTTCTCAGTAATGAAAATATGGGTTGTTACTCTTCGACTTTAATCCGTATTGGCTTAAAATTAGATTTAATTAAACTGAAGTCATTTGAGAATTAATTTAAAATAAACTAAGAATTAAAGTTAAAATAAATTTAAAATTACACTCTGCTGTGTGGGCGCTCACGAACTTGTCACTATGTACTTGTATTTATGAATAAATAGTTCGAGATTGCTGTGTATGCCTAGCTGACCAGGCTAACGGTACACTCTCTTCTGGTGTTGCGGATATAATTTCGATGGTGTTGCACTGCACGTTCGTACGAGATCTGACTTTATATTGAACAAAAAATTCAGATTCTGAGTACGTACAGATACACCTGATGATGACCCAATAGGGGTCGAAACATATCATGATTAACATAAAGGTAAATAACCTTTGTTATTACCTTGACCTGAAATGTGTTTACGGATACAAATGCACTGTTCTGAATGATATACAACAGGATGCAACACGTAAAGATTAGCCTTCGGACTTCGCTCTTCAACAGGACACATGTTTCCTCCTCTACAGCGTGAAGGGCAGAAAACAAACATACATAAAAATCATCATTAAACAACTTACTCTACGAATGAAAGCGCAGGGTTCACGGGTATGTAGCATGCATGCAAAGGGAAGCGAAATGCATAATACATGCGAAATGCAAAACCTGAACTCGAACACCCAGCCACAGACGGCGCGATAACAGTCAAGCTACATCTTACAGATATAAGATGGGAGCGTATGGACTGGATTCATCTGGCTCAGGACATGGAGCATTATTGGGGTCTTGTGAGCATCGTACGAAATCTTTGGGCTATACAAAATGGCGCGGATTTCTGCAATTGCTGAGCAACTACTGACTTCCCAAAATGACTCAGCGCATAAGCCCTAGGTACATACACCTTCGCTTCAAACAACACAACAGTCCCCGCAGGCTACAACTGCAAATCTCGATAAACGTTCGTTTCGGAGGGTCGGTAAAACTTTACACGGATGTAACTGTCAATCATTCTTCCTTCACAAGTATGGTAACCAAACCAAACCAAACCAAACTATGTTACAAGCCGGATGTGTGGCGAGCTCCATTCCCAATGAGGTCAATGAATTTTCTCGATTTACTTAACCATTCCAGCCGCACTATGGCCCTGGGGTCGACTCAGCCTCTAAAAAAATGAGTAACAGGAATCTACCTGGGAGTGAAGGACAACCGCCGCGTAAGGCTGACAACCTCACCACCATCTGTGAGTCGCCTGTCTAGAAAATTTTGGAGCCTCGACGTCTCTCAACCCTATGGGCCTCCACGGCCTCTACCTCTTCAATTAGCAATAATTTGTGTTGCAATACAGAGGGTAATTCAAATAAAATACACACTTCCTAAAATCATCTACATAAAACTATCAGGTAAAAGGTAAAGCTATCTCTGAAACAGGCCGTGGAGGCACACAGGATTGTGAGACGTCGGGGTTGTCAGCCTTAAGCTGCGGTACTCAGGCGAACAACACGCCATGTACTCGCACGAGGTATGAAGTTCACTGATGCTGACGGTGGAATTTTCGAAAGTGTATTATACTAGGTAAACTATACCAACTTTGTCCTTGAACAGTAAATACCGGTATCAGAAACAGTACGTAATATCTCTTTCTTATCAACAACTTTGGAAGTGTACAGTAAAATATCTCTAACTCGGAAACTGCTCGGAACAGGAGGCATGTATACATAAATGACCGATATTACGACATCCAAAATGAGGTGGGCAGGGCATGTAGAACGAATTGGGGCGAATAGGACTGCATATGGGGTATTGGTGGCAAAGCCTGAAGGAAAGAGACTACTAGGGAGACCAAAACGAGGGTGGATGGACAATATTAAAATGGAACTTAGAGAGAGAGGATGGGAAGGTATGGATTGGACTGATCTGGCTCCGGACAGGGACCAGCGAAGGGCTCCTGCGGTACAATAAATGCTGTTATTATTAAGTGCCCCATTAGAGAAATACCTTGACAGGAACCAGGCTGAGTCTACGATGGGAAATGTGGCCTGGCAACAGAACCAACCGCAGCAACAGTGACGTCACTTACCTGAAATGAGAAGAAAACCAACTTTATAAAACGCTATCAATGCTGATACTCGGAAAACAGACCTATCCAGTGCGAGGGTTGGTACCTCTCTAAAGGAAACATGTCAGCCGCCTCCACACAGTGTCCAGCTTACCCCCACACTCCCATACGTCATCAGGACGCCGTGCTTAATTAAGCACAGAGAAAACTATACGAGTTAGACTGAGCAGTGGATGGTGGGATGCACACGGTACACTTTCCAGGGGGAAACTCCACTGGCAGATGTGAAGGTCCCATAGAAAACGGCAACAGTTTTGTTTTCCTTGGCACTACAGCCCCCAGTGGGCTTAGGCCTACCTCCATGAACTTCTCCGTTCACTTCGGTTTTTCTATATCTTACACATTCGGTAGGACTCATTGGGCGGGTGATCAGCTCGTCGCAAGGCCTCTACCTGTATATAAACACAGAAAAACGCACACACAAACATCCATGCCCTGAGTTGGATTCGAACCCACGATCCCGGCTTCCGAGGGAGCGAAGACAGTGCATGCCTTAGACCGCTCGGCTACCGTGACCGGCTAAACGGCAGAAGTACACGTACTTAAATGTATTTAATTCATTCATCATTCATCAGTAATCTGCCACAGTCCCTTCCAAAACAGTTCCTCCACTTGATTCGATCAAGAGCTTTCTCCTACAAATGAAAATATCCTCCTCTGTCCCCAAGGTCATCCAGCATCTTCTTACGTCTTCTTCCTCGTCTTCTGGTCACTTCTATCCGCCCCTCTATCTTTCTTTCAATAACTTATTTTAAAAGGCAGTTACTGCGTAAGACCAATCCAATTAGCCTTCCGTTTTCTTATTTCGTGTAGGATATTCCTCTGCTCACTGACTCTAATTAACACTTCTTCATTTCTCACACAGTCGGTCCAACTGATCTTCTCCATCCTTTTCCAACACCATATTTCGAAACTTTCCACATATTTCTGATCTACTGCCCTAAGTGTCCATGTTTCAACCCATACAGAGCTATGCTCCAAATGTAGCATTTCACTAGTTTCTTCACCAAATTTAAGTCCAATTTGCTGGTAAAAAGATTCTTCTGCTTGCTAAATGCAGCTTTTGCCATGGCAATCCTAGATTTAATTTCACAAGTACACCTTCCATCATCTGTTACCAAGCTACCCAAATATTTAAAACATTTCACATTCTCCACTTGTGTTTGGTCTATCTTTATTGTGACTGGGTTTGGTTGTCTGAAATTTTAATTACTTTTGTTTTTTCCACATTCATTTCCATGCCATAGCACCTTCCAATTTCAATTAGTCTATCAATCATACCCTGTAGCACAGTTTCTTCCTTAGCCTTTAACACAAGGTCATCTGCATATTTCACAGTTTGAATAATTTACCTTCCTAATTTGAAGTCTCCAAGCCCGTCCAGAGCTTATTTGGTAAGGCATTCGCTGTACAAGTTGGACAGAATTGGTGATAAACAGCATCCTTGTCTAACTCCTCTTCCAATCTGCACACTTCTTGTCTCCCATATGTCCTGTCGCACTCTAACTTTCTGATCCATGTACAATTTACTAATCAATCTTCTTTCACACCAATCGATACCTGTTTCCTTTAGGATCTGCATTAATTTGGTCCCAACTGAGTAGGTGATTTCCCCTTCACCTGAGGACGGAAAGAGATTCAGCTTCCGAAATGTCGTGTTTTCTAGTCTCTAGAATACCGGACGATGGAAAAAGTCCATAAACCTAGTATTTCAGAAAAAGTAAAAGCTATCCCTGTTAACAGGCCATGGAGGCACGTAGGGCTGTGAGAAGTCGAGGTTCCCACATTTTCTAGACAGTCAGTTCACAGATGGCTCTGAGGTTATCAGCCTTATGCGCCGGCCGCCCGTTACCCCCAAGAAGATTCCCATTACTCATTTATGTTAGAGGCTGAGTCGACCCCAGGGCCAAAGTGCGACTGAAAGGATCTGGTCAATTGAAAAATCCAAGAACGTAATAGAGAATCCCCCTCCACCTTCCGGCATTTAGTATAGTGCCTCAAAAAACTACGCTACCGTGTGCCTCCACCGACTATGTATAGGATTACGAAAATGAAAAAATGGGCAAGGCCAAACAGGGGGCTCTTGGCAAGTTTACAATCATCTTTATCACATAGTTCTGTGGTACAGCGATGGGCTGCGGGTTGCATGGCTGTAGTTCGACTACCGGCGGGGAAAATCGATTTGTCTCTATTCCGCAGCGTACAGACCGGCTCTGGGGTCCACCCAGCCTATCCAATTGGTACAGGGTGATTGTTCCCCGGGAGTAAAGCGGCAGCACCATATAACTCACTATTCACCACCATCTAGTTCCGAGGTCAAGAACGATGGAGCTACACCTCCACTCCCCAAAACGTTTTACTGCCGCAATGCTTAATTAATAAAGCACAGGGACGTTTTTGCCTGGTGTTAAAGGAGATGACAATAATAATAACAACACAATTAAATTTCTTTTTTTATGTGCTTTGGTTGAGGCACTATGCTACGAGCAGGAAGGTCGCGGGTTCAAGTCCCGATGAGGTCACTGGATTTTTTTCAATTGATCTAATCTTTCCAGCTACACTATGGCCCTGGGGCACAGTCATCCTCTAACAGAAATTAGTTAAATAATTTTTCTGGGGAGTAAAGCGCGGCCGGCGCGTAAGGCTGACAATCTTACCGCCATCTTTAAGCCGGTTGTCTAGTTAATGTGGGACCCTCAACGTCTCACAACCCTATGGGCCTTCACGGCCTGATATAGGAATAGCTTTACTTTCTTTATTTGCTTGCCTACAGAGAATGGTCTATAACAGGCGAGCACTAAAAGTGTACGCTGGCTTCCCACCGCTGCGGCCCGGGTTCGATCCCGGGTCTGGTCAAGTGGGATTTGTGGTGGGCAAAGTGGCGCTGAGGCATGTTTTCTCCGAGCACTTCGGCTTTCCCTGCCAATCTTCATTCCACCAACTGCTCCACAATCACCCACACCTATCATCTGGGGCTGGTACAATAGGCCAGAAGTGGCCGCAGTACAAGGGGCTTAGTCCCACCCCACTAGCAATAAAGAAACATCCTCAAGGGAGATGTTATGTTTACTAAAAACCTCCAGAGATTTGCAGATGTTGCTTGCAGCCGGGACGCTCCTGGTTGAGTGTATCCCATACGCTTATATGCCTGTGAAACTGTACACACTCCCGACAACCTTGTCACAACGGTAAAATTCACCGAACGTCGCAGAGGTCTGTTCACTGCGCGCATCTGACATGCAACTTCAAATTGGAAGAGAGGAGCCACTTGGGAAACACAGCCTTCCAAATATAATCTTCACTCAGAATAAACAGTCAAAAACTTTGGAGCTCATCTCTTCACGGCTATCAATATTAAGCACGCGACCATCCGGACAGTTCAGTGGAACTCCATCTTCTGGGGTTGAAGGCTCAGCTTCTCACCTGTAACCGCTTGGCTTACTGTTCGACCCTGATGACGGGGACGAAAAGCCAGGCTCTCTCTTTCAACACAGAATACTGTACTCCTATTGAAATGGGCCCAAAGATTTTAAGTAAAAGTTCTAAATAACAAATTTCATGTAATTTCATTCAGTGGTTTCGAAGTTGTCTTCGGACTGGCTGGACAGACAGACAAATACAATGACGCTAATAACGCATGTTTAGAAACTGCATTGAGGATGCGGTAGAAACAAAATGTTAATGCTCACAGCTCTCAAGGTAACCCAAAGGTCTAAAATTAGTTATCAAAAATCCCATAAAACGTACATTCACGTACGCTATGTCATGGAGGAGTACACTAGGTGAGACACTTCGTTTTAAGACCTATATCAACATTCAACCAAATTTATATTAGAGGCAGTCTGGGATCCTTCCGCCTGTGTCTATTTTCATATGTATTATTTTTTTTTATTGCTAGTGGGGTCCCTTGTACTGCAGCCACTTCTGGCCTATTGTACCAGCCCCAGATGATAGGTGAGGGTGATTTTGGAGCAATTGGTGGAATGAAGATTGGCATGCGAAACCGAAGTGCTCGGAGAAAACCTGCTCCAGCGCCACTTTGTCCACCACAAATCCCACTTCACCAGACCAGGGATCGAACCCGGGCCGGAGCGGTGGAAAGCCAGTGACTAACCGCTTGAGCTACGGCGCGGCCATTTTTATGTGTACCTGTTCTAACTGTTGAGACAGATCAGCTCAGTCAGTACAGTGATTACAAACAGGTGTTAGATTCCAGGCAGAGGCAACAGAGACCAGGGCCAGCACTAAGGACCATCTAATTTCTTCTAGATTATTGGGGTTGAACAAGACTGAGTCCACTCGGCACATCGGCCACTCTTTGGCCCACTGTAGGAGGGATGTCAATAAATAAGTCACAAATGGATATAAAACGCTAACACGTGATTTTCGAAACTGCAAAAAAAAAAACATTTCTCGACATATCCTCCACCAACATTGATACATTTGTCCTATCGCTTTACGAGTTTGTCCAAACCCGCAGCATAAAAGCTTTGAATGTTGTCTCAGCCACTTGCGAACCTCCGTTTCAACCTCTTCGTCCTTGAGAGCATTTCTCGATCCAGTTAAGAACCGCTTTACGCGGCAATCACTTCCAATCGTAAACACGAAATATTTCTTTATGAATATGATTTGCACTGAGTACTTTTGCTCGCAAAAAACGAACAATAGAACGCTGCTCGTCGGTTTACGCGCTTCAAGCACGGTCACCATTTTACTATTGAAACCAGCCTCTGACCTTGCGCATGCGCGTCTGCTACCTAAACTGGCATGAGATCGGACTGTGCTGCTACGCAGTTATACAAACATAGAAAACCTATTACGTCCGTTACAGCCGTTCTACTTCCGTGTGTGACCTATTTACTGACTCTCCCTTGTAGTGGAGCAATCGGTGAAATGAAAATTGGTAGGGGAAACCTCAGTACTCGTTGATATTCTGCACCAATGCCACTTTGTCCACCAGACTGAAGCCGGCCTGCCACGGTGGAAAGCCGGCGACTAACCGCCTGGGTTATGGCACGGCCAGAGGATCACATAGCTTCCTCTCTGGCAGGTGACGAGGCGCAGGTAGGCGACATGGGTGTTCTGAATTTGGGGTTGCCTTAGAGTAGAGGCCTAAATCGAAATCCGTGCCACAAACATGTGGTCAGATTTTCTTGTTTTTCGGATTTTGTCCATCGTCCAGTATTCTAAAAATCAGAATACACGTTTCGGAGACTGATCTATTTCCCTCCTAAAGTGAGGGGGAAAACACCTATTCTGTTGGGTCCCTTAGAAGGAGCTGACCTCAATCGTGGACAACCCACGTCTGAGTCAGAGTTAATTTACGACTGACGGTTTACCGCCAATCAGTTCGTCTTGGCGCCAAGCCCTTTGAGACTCACGACCAGTATTTTTTTTTCCCACAACTAAACACTTTACGTGATAATCCTTATGTAACATCCTCTCTGACGAGAGGATGGGTCTGTTGTTTACATTTGCTGCTGGCTCTCGCAAGCGGAGCCATTCTCGGGTCCGAGTCCAGTGGGCCTCATGACCACATTTTACTGTCTCAAATTCGTGACTTCTCCAACCTGGTGGGCTAGGTCCCCGTATTTATATCCTCCAAGAATAGGGTTGCCCGGTTCTACCTCCAGGTACTGGGTTCCCTTTTCTTCGCCTCTATGACTCGCAGGGCTACGGTGGAGGTATTCGACCCCGCCTCCATCAGTACAGCTATTTACATATCCGGGACCAGGCTCTACTGAAGGAACGTAACACGAAAACATGCAATTTGTGGAATTAGGACAGAAATGGAGGTAGAAGTCTGTGCTACAATCCTAGCCAACAAACCAAGTCCATAAACACCAATGCAGAGCGGCATCTGAACACTCGAAACTAAAACCTTACAGGCACCCACGAAACATGTAGTGTTTCAGAGGGCTGGACCTTTTAGAGAACTTTTACTGTATATTCAACACAGATCAATACGAAACGAAATGGCGGGTTTATGGAATAAGAAGCACAAAGAGAAGAGAGGAAGGAAGGGAAGAAGCTGGAATCAAGCGTGTCATCAGACTCGAATAAGATGTTACAAGAAGTCAAAGTTATGACTTTAAAACTGCTTTTCAGTAAAGAGCACGGATGATGATACGGCCAGGAATGAAACCATGTGGCAAACAATGACTTACTGTCACGAAATTGGGCAGACAAAAATGGGGAAACGCGCACAACGTAACGACATCACGATGCAAAGCTTATGTTTGGCCTTACAGCAAGCAACAGGTACAACGTGGATAAGAACTGATGATACCAATACGCTTCTTCGAATGTTTCATGAAGTACGTGTATGGAGGAGCGTTGGATGGACACCAGCGGCATGGAATACTGTGTCAATAAAAACGTACATACATAAGAAGAGAGGAATGTTTACATCATTCAAAGAAATGTATACCTTTGGGCAAACGCATTACAAAAATACTGTGGCATATATACCCGTTACTAGACAACGACAGCGAATGAAGCAACGATACGCCACTAGCATCAAACCCACAACCGACAGTAATAAAAATCAGGTCTTGGGCCTCAGATGGGTGCTTGATACCAAGACAGATTGGCCGACTGACTGTCGGTCGTAAAATGACTTTGACTTGCAGTAGCTGAGGCATGTGAGAGTTCGGGAAACCAGAGGAAGAGGAACGTCCGCTGTTGGGAGCAGTTACCAGACAACGACTAGTGAAGACACAGCAGACAGAAGATTAAAGTGTCTGCTCTAGTGAACTGTAAAGTGTGTGAATTAGTGAAACAAGTTATAATTACCTGTAGTCGGGAGTTGTGTATATAAGTGTTCAATAAATATAATTACTAATCGAACCCCTGTCTATCGTAACTCAATCATGTGAAATATGCATAATATTTTCAGACAGCCGACTGCTGTCTACTGTAGGAGGAATAACGGGGGGTCCGTACAAGCGGCCCTTGCATAGACAGGACCTTCATTTCAAGGCACACAACGGCGAAGGGGAACGGAACGAACTGTATTTTCTGACATTCCAGAGCGATGTCAGTAGCTGCACTACATAGTGACAGATGAATTGGAAAGGGGCTGGATGGAAGCTGTCGTGGTGTAACCCGAAATTTCCCTGCAAAGGGGAAAATTAAGAGGAAGTTTAGCCCCGATACCAATATTTCGGATGAGATTCCGAAGCCAGCACCTCCCGAAGAGCGGTATCGCCATGCCACCACAGCCGGTTTCTGCTCGAGGCCTGCACTCCCTCTTATTGAACCTGTGCTTCAATAAGGTACGAGGGAGAGTCAGATGTAGGTCACAAATAGAAGTGAAACAGCTCTAATGGACGTAATAAGCTGTATCACTATGAATCAGCACAGTCCAAGTAACTGGCGCGCATGCGCAGGACCAGAGGCTGGTTCAGTAATCAAAATGGCGATCATGCTTTAGGATTGTATACTATGAAAGAGCAAAATTCTGATGTGCGAATTTTTGTGTGGGCAAAATGCACTCAATGCAAAGGATGTTCATACAGAAATGTTTCGTGTTTATGTTGGGAAGTGTTTGTTGTGTAAAGCGGTTCACAACTGTGTGACAAACGTTCCCCCAGGAACAAGGTGACCCAGATATAACCCCAGGTACTGGGTTTCCTTTCCGTCGCCTCCTACAAATCGCTGGGCTACTGTGGAAGCATTCGATCCCGCCTCCACACGGGATAACCGTCGACTACTGCTCGGCTGGTGTCCTCGTTATGGCACGGACCGCGTCAGTTCTTCTACTGTTGCGCGTAGGCTAGGTGCCATGAAAACCTGTTTCGCAGTCGCTACCTTGTAACGGGTCTACATGCTACAATATTAATTACTCCCCAATGCATCCTTTGTCGTAATTTTAAAGTCGCCCCCCCCACAATTTCATACAACGGTATAATAGAATTCATCTGTGCAGAGTCCAATCGTACTGTATTTATATCTACAGCACCCAGGGGTAGCGTAGTTGGTTGAGGCACTACGCTACAAAATTGAAGGTCGCTGGTTCGTGTCCCGATGAGGTGGATTTTTTCAATTTATCTAATCCTTACAGTCGCACTATGGCCTGGGGTTCCACTCAGCCTCCAACAGAAATGAGTACCAGGAATATTCCTGGGGGTAAAGGACGGCCGGCGCGGCAGGCTGACAACCATACCGCCATCTGTGAGCCGACTGTCTACAGAAAATGTGGGAGCCTCGACGTCTCACAACCCATTTGGCCTTCATGGCCTGTTACAGGCATAGTTTTTAGAGTTTCTTAAATAGCCAATTTTTTGTTTTTCTGCTACAAATATTAATCTTATATTCCGTCGCGTTACCAGTCTTCAAGCGAATGCGAATTCCACTCTTTCCGCGTAGCCTCGGTTTTGGGGATCTGGAGCTGAGCTTATGTCGGCGAAGAAAAAGCAGCTGCTTGTTCAGGAAATCGCCGTACAGCCACATGGTCACTCCTGATTTGCAACTGCATCCTTCAAGTGGCCGAAAGCAGTGGAGATTAGCTCTACCAACTTGTAAACTTCTGGTACCAAACCGCTTCCAGTCTTATGTGGGACTATTTCAGTAACCGGTTAGCCATTCAAGTCAGGTTCACTTGCAGAATAAAACGCTTCTAGTTCATGACAGAACAATAAAAAAGTACTGAACGTTTCAAATAATGTCATAAGTTTAAATTCAGGAAACTGTTTCCTGAAAGAGTGATATTCTGTAATGCCCAAAAGCAAGAGATGTCTCAGAATTTCCAGATCTATCATTTAACCCTTTAAAGCCCAGTGGTTAACACAGGAAAGCTCTGCATTCTGCCCACAGAGTGTACCTGTGTATTTTGTGTGGTTCTTACAATAAGCAGCGATTCTTTACCTAACAGCGTTAACGGGCCGGGCTTTGTTGAGGGGAATGTAACGTGTTTCCTGTGAGGTACGAACTGAGTGTTCACATATTACTCAGAAGAAATTCAGTACTTAAACCCCTTGCAGTGGCGGGGTCGAATACTTCCACCGTAGCACTGCGAGTCGTAGGAGGCGACGAAAAGGGAACTCAGTGCCTGGAGGTATAACCAGGCCATTCTGTTCCTGGGGGATATATATACGGGGACCTGACCCTCCACGTTGGGGAGGTCTCGAATCTGAGACAGTAAAATGTGGTTATGAGTTCTGTGGGACTCGGGCCTGAGAATGACTGCGCTGGCGAGTTCCAGCAGCAATTGTGAACGACAGACCCATCCACTCGTCAGAGAGGAAGTTACATAAGGACTACAATCGCAAATGATCAGTTGGCAAATAAAATTACAGGTCGTGGGGTAAGGCGCCAAGACGAACTGATCGGCGTTAAACCGCGAGTAGTAAAGTGACTCTGACTTTGACAGTGGTAAATCAAGTATACAGGTATACATTGCTGAACTCAATGGTCGTATGTAAACAACTAAGGCGTGTTCGTGTTTCAGTTTCCTGGGAGTCGCCGCAGTTTCAACAGGCGCAGCACACCTACACATTCCAAAAGCCAACAAACCGAAGTATTTTATAACTTTCTTCATTATCCTGCAGTGAGGCTGGTCCACAGAACGTCACAGACGACGTCGGTGTGGGGAGGGGGGATGGCACAAAATGCAGAGTGATCCTAAATTACTGATGAGTTACACTATCACATTTTTATTTTGTTCCTTCTGGTTTTAAAATTACAGACCACGGAAACCGCGACAATAATTTAGAATCACCCTGTACTTCCTAAAGAACGCGGCATTGAAAAATTGCTTAGAAACTACGCCTGTAAAACTGCTGTAGTGCGACACTCGCCTGAATCATCAACATCATCAAACAATTCTAAAAGCTGAACTTTATATTCCGGTCCTCACGATTTCCGGAGAGCTTGAAATATCTTGGTTTACTTTCTAAAGAAAGAACATAAACCAAGGACGTTTGAAAAATACACCGCATCCTTTACTGTGACGTACAGGATGCTAGAGTACCTCTCGCTGTTTCATTGTGGTTAGAAATCTTCACAGCGTGTGTGTATCATCATCACTGTTTGCATTCTGTTGGTGCCTGCAGTGGCCGTGAACACAAGAAACTATGAATATATACAATTAATATTAATGCTTTAATATGTTTTCATTACACATGCCACTATATGTTCCGATCAATGTAATCATTTTCAGGTTGTTACATGGATATACATACTGTCGTTATAGAATTATTTGACTAATATTGATCCGTGTTGGTAAAAACAGTAATGTAAACATTTTCGTTAAATTTGGTTATGTGTCGTGTAAATGTCTCATGTTATAATATTAAATTGCAGCATCCTGTTGCACTTTTCAGTTAGTATCAATTAGTTCCACAGTCTCATGTGGAACATTGATGTTCTCTAAAACTTATTAAAATTTATTCACTTTAAAGTTTTACACTACATGTTTTGACCATCATCATCATGTGTTAAAAATTAATTCAGGGGGATATCACCCCATCCTATCTAAGATCCATTTTAATATTGTTCGCCCACCCACGTCTTTGTCTTCCCAGTGGTCTCTTTCTTTCTGGATATCCCACCAATATCCTATATGCATTCAATTTCTCCCCATTCGTGTTACATGTCCTGCCCATCTCATTCTCCTTGACTTGGTCGTTCTAATTATACTCGGTGAAGAGTACAAGTTATGAAGCCCATCACTATGCAGTTTTTATTTTAATTAAAAATTCAACAGTTTTTCGGCAGGTTTGATTCAGTGAGTATTCACTCCCAAAAATGTATTATGAGTGACAAATGATAAATGTAGCCAAAAATCTATAAAATAGAAAAACACTCCCATATTGAAGTTGAGGATTCTAATTATCACTTACGTCGCAAAAAGTGCAAATAATTCGTTAACTTGAAATTTAAGCTACTTTCTTCTATGAGTTTATCTCCTACACATCCTTAAATTATGCACTGTCTTCGCTCGCTCGGAAGCCGGGATCGTGGGTTCGAATCCCACTCAGGGCATGGATGTTTGTGTGCGTTTTTCTGTGTTTGTCAATAGGTAGAGGCCTTGCGACGAGCTGATCACTCGCCCAAGGAGTCCTACCGTTAGTGTAAGATCTAGAAAAACCGAAGTGAACGGAGAGTTCACGGAGGTAGGCCTAGGCCCACTGGGGCTGTAGTGCCAAGGGGGGAAAAAATACATCCTTAAATTAAAGATAAACCTTTGGATCAGCTCCAGGTATCTGCAACACGCTGAACATATACCGCCAGTGTCACGGTTTGCATAAGCACACATTTGGGTGGAACTCTTCATAACCACCGCTGTGAGAACCTCAAATCCTTAAACTGTATTTTCTTACGGAGAGCCTGTATGTATTCATGTTCTTGTATTTTTAGGACTTCGCCAGGACTTTGCAGTGAAAGCTCGTATTTCGTATGTCCCTGGGTCGGAGACCGGTTATGCTGAAGTCTCAAATGCTATTCCTCAGGCCCTCCAAATAAACGTAATCACATCTTAAAATGTGTTATGGAAGTGCCGGTCAAGTCCAAACCAGTCCAAATGAAATAAGCATAGAACACTGCGCTGTTCTCGTCAGTAAAACGGCCAAGTGAAAACTGAGTTATATCGCTAACTCACATTGCTATCCATGACATACTGATGCACTGGCAAAAGCGCATTACTAACCACTGTAACATTAGCAACTGCCGTAACAATACAGATATAGGTCTCAACCACCTCTCTCCACGTCTTCTCTAACTGACCACTCTAGCATTCCCATCTGCACAATGCATGCAGCCGAGAAAGCGTCATTAAATAAAGCAAAAAGATCAATATAGACTTATTCAGTTCCTACTCCACTGAAGACACTGCGTCTCCAACACAAGGAACAATCGGTTAATGTTAATTCTAATAAAATGTACGTGGTGTGGCAATGAAGTTCCCGGACGGATGCAGCAGCATTCAAATTAGCTGGTGGTGAAACGCACTACTGCCATCTACGGCTCAGCAAGTCAAATCAATGAGAGCTCATGAGGAGCAGCTCAGTGGGTTCATTGTCTTTTTAACTGGTGCCACTTTCTTAGGCATGGAGCAACGAATGAACAAAAATTTTGTTCTAAACTTGGCAAGAAGCCAACAGAAATTTATGAAATGTTGCAAAATGTCTGTGGCGAAGAATCCTCAAGTCGTAGCGGCGAATTTGAATGGTTTAAACGATCTAAAGACGGGCGTGAGAATCTTCAGGATGACCCAAGTAGCGGAGTCCTTCAGCCTCTCGAAACGCTGACACAGTCGCAAATGTCCGTGAAATAGTCGATGGGCTCTGAGAATGATGGCTGATGAATGAAACACGAATAAGGAGACGTCTCGTCAGACCCTCCATGAAGATTTACGGAATGTGAGGAGAGTTCGTCCCCCACAGACCCACGGACGAGCAGAAGCAGATGAGACTCACATCATACCAAAATGCGCGGAGACTTCGTCCCCCACAGACCCACGGACGAGCAGAATCAGAGGAGACTCACATCATACCAAGGCTTCATCCAGACTTGTCAAGGCAACCCCATGTTCACTTTATCGCGATCTGTCCTTCCTAAGGCGAAAACGCCCTCAAAGGAAAGGGGTTTCAGGATGCTGAAGATATTAAGATAAACGTGAACTCTGTTCCTTTGGAGGCCTTTGCTGATTATTTTAAAAAACTTTATAGAGGAGATTACACTTAACAGAAATAGAACTATTTTTTTTATTTCCGTGTATTTTTATGTATATTTTTCCATATCCGTCCGGGAATTTTATTGCCACACCCCGTACGACACCCTAAGTGCGATCTGTGGGCAAAATGCATACTTCTTGTTATCTTTGCTTTTCGTTGGTTATTTAACGATGCATTCTGTATTGAGACTACATGGCGTCGGAAGGAACGACTAACGAATGAACGATGAATTCCAGGGGATTTTGAAGGAAGCTGTAGTAGTCTAACCGAAGTAAAGCCCCGAATTTGCCTGGAGGGACTGGGTAAAATCCCTAAAAAAATCTTCAGTCAGGATAGACTGTGTCCCTGTCGAGATTCGAACCCAGCATCTCCCGAGTACAACTCTTTACCTTTAGACCAATCCGATCGGCATTTTTATACGTTAAAGCAGGCGGTATATATATTCACCACAGCGGTTTAAATGACAAAGATACTGGTATCCATATTATGTACGTACAAACTTACCGTGAGCCGGAGTAGCTCAGTCGGTATAGCAACCCGGGTAATGCTTAGATGGCAGAGGAGACGGGGTTCGATTCCCGATATTGGAGATCTCTCCAAAACGTCCACACCAGCTTTGGGGCCCACACAGGCTCATATACAATGAAAGCCGGGGGCTCATTTCCCAGGTGTAAAAAGGATGGGGCATGAAGCTGGCCACTCACCTCCATCTAATTACGTGAATGAATGGTGGAGCTATACTCCAGTAGTCACCATTACATTTCCACAGCGTGGTGCTTAATTAAGGCCCGGGAATAAATTTACCGTTTACCGTTACCATGTTAATGCCGTCAAATACACGAAGAGAATAATCCGTTGCAATGCGACGCGCTAGAACGTTGAGATGGGGTGACAGGCGTCAAAGCTGTGGCAGAGCTCTATGTAGGACATCAGTTCACTGCGCACGCGCGCGCAGTTGTACCATTACAAATAGAGATGCATGCACCACACCGCGTACATGAGATCAAACTGCCCAAGCACCTCACTAAACACCGCCAAGGAATTAGTCTACTCCGCAAGAACAGGGCTAAGGACAAAACGTTCTGGCAAGACCTAACCGCCTACTTTCCTTTATCTATATACTGAGTACTTGATACGACAGAGACCGCATAGAAATAAGACACGTCCATCAATTCTTCTACTGTTGCGCATGTAAGCGTTGCCGCGGTAACGTTTTTACCCAGCCGTTGCCTAGGAACGCTAGGAGGATACCCATACAGGCACACAGACCGATGTGAAGGACTTACGCAGTTAATACTGGTTCAGGCATTCACAACTTAACGGCGAGGGATACAGACATATAGACAGCATGGTGATCTCATAAGCCTACTTATGTATTTCTTTTTCAAAATAAGGAAAGTAAGTTAAAAAGAACCTCTGGAAAGAACTAACCGCCTGCTTTAATTAGAGAGAGAGACAGATAGACACACAGCATGGTGATATCATATTTTACCAAAATAAGGAAAGTAAGTGATAACGCAGTTCATTAAAGAGTGATATGGAGAAATGGAAAGAATTCCTACTTCGTATCACAACGTGAAGAGACTGAACTTATTAAAACAAAATATTCAATACTCTGTCCCATAAAACAAGGCCCCCCCCCAAAAAAAATCACAACAGCTTTAACCGAATTTGCTCCAAGGAGCATAGCTTTTCTTGAGATCCTAACAGTCTCGCGGCCAATCAAGAAATTACCGGCCTTTTGTGGATCGCAGAAGTTCATTCCTTTGTTGACAACAGCAATGCATCTGGCTTCATCTGATGCCAAGACGATTTTAGTCCGCGCACGCGTGTAAGAGAGGTTAAAACATTACCCTCGCACAGTCTCCTCCATTTCGCAAGCATTTCTCACCTCTCCTAACCATGCTAAATACCCCGCCCATCTCATGCTCCCTGATTCAGCGTAATACACGGTGTAAATCGTCCAGACCGGCTCTGGGGTATCGGGGGCTCCTTCCTAGGGGGTAAAGTGGCAGGGGCGTGAAACTGACTACTCACCTCCAGCTAGTGCCGAGGACAAGAAAATGTGGATCTACACATCGACTCCCCCATACGCCTTCATGGCGTAGTGCTTAATTCGTTGAGCTCAGGGACAAGTTTACTTTACACTACTACACACTGTAGAGCATTCGGGGTACGCAGTAGCGTAGTTGGTTGAGGCACTATGTTACAAGCCGGAAGGTCGCGAGTTCGATTCTCGATGAGGTCATTACATTTTTCAATTGACCTAATCCCTCCAGCCGCACCTTGGCCCTGAGGTCGACTCAGCATTTAACAGAAATGAGTACCCGGAATCTTACTGGGGAGTAAAGGGAGGCCGGAGCGTAAGGATGACGTTACCGCAATCTCTTGGGCCGATTGTCTAGAAAATGTGGGATTTCCGACGTCTCACAAACCTATGTGCCTTCAGGGCCTGCTACCTCTACCTTTTAGTGTGGAGCATTCAGACTGGAAACACAATGAAAATGTAGGATTCCTGGTTCTCACAGCGGTGGCAAAGTTGACTTCTATCATCAGTGACATAACGCGGTGTAGTCCGCTGAAAGTCAAGGGAAGTTTCGGATGAAAATTTCGCCCTCCATTTTCCATGGTTGAAGAATAAATTCAAGGAAGAAACCATCATGAAGCAGGTAGAAAGAAGCCATATTCTCCCGAAACGTCGGCTGGCTTTCAAACGGACTACTAGGAGTTATATGCCAGAGAATACAACGCTTCATTTCTGGAAGTCGTGCAGGATAATTATGACTTGGAAGCCTGTATCCCGCCATGTCTTCGTGACAGAACGAGCTGCTACTGCGCACACAAGGTAGTGCGGGTTTCTGCAGGAAGTATATAGCGGCAGGGGAGAGATAAGGACGACAAATTGTTATACGTTTCCACAAACTTCTCAATCCCTTCCCCGACGTCCCTTACTCACATCGAACACAATGTTTGCACTTGACGAGTCCCAGAGTAGTCTTTCTGTGCTGTCCATGTTTCTTCGCTGTCAAAAGACGTATTTCCTGTGTGTTCAGTGGGCTGGGAGGTGATACAGGCCTGTAGAACTCCTGATCCAATATAAAAACAGAAAAGAAAGACGAATAGGAGAAATAAAGGTGGAGGTCTTAAGAATACGACGAGCTGGAGGGAGAAATCATTTGGCAGCTGCGGTTTCCTGAGGTAGCAGATGGCGAGCAGCGGAGATGGTGGGGGCCAGCTGCCTTCCCGAGACTGCACGCAGCCAAGTGGCGAGAGGGGGGAGGAGGAGAGGTGCGATGCGCCGGAACTCCTCCCACAGCGGGGAACAACTTCACACGGGCCTTCTAAAATGATACCGCGTCACCACTACCACTGACCGCATATACATATAATCATGAATTGTGCATAAATCTCCCGAAACATCATATTAAATCCAAATGGCACCATGTCATCAAGAAAATCACCGCTATAAAATACGGAGCATACTGTGATACAACAGGTAAACAAACCTTTCCTGCGGCTAATTAATCACATCGCCATGAAGACGCAAGGAGGGGTCGTAGTACAGTTCTACGCATTCGTAATCTATGCAACGGATGGGGGTGAAGATTAACTTCTCATTACCGCCAATCTAGAGCCGGGGTAGCTCAGTCGGTATATAGGCTTAACGGTAGAGGTTTGATTCCTAGCTGGGGCAAGTGATCTCTCTGTTGTACAGCACCCAGACCGGCTCTGATGCCCATCCAGTCTCCTATAGCAGCGTTTCTCAACCGCCGGGCCGCGGTCTGACAGAGGTTGAGATACAATGGATACCGCTGAGGGCAAGGCGGCTAGAGAAGCTGAAAACACCCCTTATCTAGTGCCGTGGTCAAGGATGGTGGAGTTACACCTCCACTCCCCATATGTCTTCACGGCGTAGTGCTTAAAATACTGGAATCCAAGGACTTTTACCTTTTAGCCTTTATTACTGCGAGCCGGGATAGCGCAGTCAATATAGCGACGGCTACGGGCTGGACGGCAGAGAGGTCGGAGTTCTAGTCCCGGTGGGGGCAAGAATTTTCACTTCTCCATGTCGTCAAGACCGGATCTGGGGGCCCTTCCAGCCTCCTATCCGTTGGGTACCGCGGGCCATTTTCCCGGGGAGTAAAGCTGACCACTCACCTCCAAGCAGTGTCGAGATCAAGAAAACGTGGATCTATACATCCACTCCGCCATACGTCATAATAGCGTAGTGCTTAATTAGCGAAACATATGGACAACTTAACCTTTTACCTCCATCACTGCATCCAGAGAGGCTCTGGGGTACACCTAGCCTCTTATCCAGTGGATATCGGAGGCTATTTCCCAGAGGTTAAAGCTAGCAGGGCGTGAATCTGACCACTCACCAACATCTAGTGCCAAGTTCAAGAACGGTGGAGCTATACCTCCATTACCCGTACGTCTTCACATGGATAACTTTACATTATCTATTACTGCCACATTACATTCGGTACCCACCGAAATGGAGGCTGGGTGAGAACCGAAGCGGTCTGCTCAAGTCAGTAATCGAACCCAGATATCGCGAAAGAGTGTGGCTAATAACAACCTGAAGGTGAATAGTCTCTGCCGGATGAGAGACAACAGGCACCAGAATTCCTTCACCTATGGGCCACAAAAACTCCTTCCTGTGATAACCTTACGGCAAGTAGCCCGCATTTCGAATGAGCCACAGAATGCTGTGGAAAACGGAAGAATTCGTTACCGTACCAGGACGCCGGAGAGCAAGAAGGACGGCGTCATTCACTACGGAAGAATCTTCACAAACAAATTCCTTGTGAGGTTAACAACAGTGCCATTACACGGGTCCGTATGGCTGCGATTAAGGAAGTAAACGGGAAAATAAAGGCCGCAGAGCTGTGAATAACAGGCATCAGTACGCTACTAACGAACTGTCAAAACAAACGGCATGAAGTGGATCGTAGAAGTCGCCAGTGGCATCAGACACGAAGGAGGGAAAAGTATCGTTCCTTTTAGTCGAAACGGACTTCGTCTCTGACATTCAGGGACGAACATAGACTGAGGGTGCTTGAGAACAGGGTGCTGAGGAGAATATCTGGACCGAAGAGAGATGAAGTGACAGGAGGTTGGAGAAAACTGCACAATGAGGAGCTTCATAACTTGTGCTCTTCTCCAAGTATAGTTAGAATGAACAAGACAAGGGGGATGAGAGGGGCAGGTCATGTGGCACGAATGTGGAAAAGACAAATGCATAAGATATTTGTGGGAAAGCCACCAAGGTAACTGACCACTAGGAACACGAAGACGCAGGTGGGTGGATATCAAAATGGATCTTAGAGAGACAGGGTGGGGTGGTATGGACTGCAGTCATTTGGCTTCGGATAGGTCCAGTGGAGAGCTCTTTTTAGCACTGTAACGAACCTTCGGGTTCCACGAGATGTTAGGGTGTTTTTGAGTAGCCGCACAACTGGCGGCTACTCAAGAAGGGCTCGGCCACATGAAATTGGTTAGTTAGTTATGGCAGCAGACCAAGAGCTGCTGCGGGGAAGACGAGGAACTTAATTTCCAGCTGTGTAGTCTTTATAGAAATGAATCTCTGATTATAAACTGAACTGAAAAATAAAGCTTTATTTGCAGCTAATAAACTTCCAGGAACAGAAATCTACTCTCATAGTCAGAAATTCAGCATCAACACAGGTCAGTAAACTACATCATCAGTCTCAGCAAAACCTTCCGTGGCCACATTTAAACGTTAGTAGCGGAGTCACGTGATCGAGTCTGTTAGTCTCTCCACTAGCCGTTGCTTGATAGCAGCTTCCAACGGCAGACGTTCTCCTTCCTCTGGATTCCCGAACTGCTCCCGGCCTCAGCTACCAGCTTCTAACAGCAGCACCTTACAGCGACTGAGCCCCAGTAGTCTTCTAACTCACTCACTAACCAAACAACCCACTAACCAACCCTTCACTATCTCTCCAACCAAACCGATTAACGCCTCACTATCTATCTTGCTTATAAAATCTAGTCAGCTATCTCACAGAAAACACGGTTGCTCTGTTGCTGTTTTATCTACTTGTTTGTTTCGCAATCGTTGCCTAGTTACGGGTCTACATGCCACAATATTCTTTGTGCACATAACTGAAAACATGTAACTATTTACATGTAAAACAAATCGTGTAGAGAACGCCATTACTCGAGATTACTATGCTTTTCGGCTTTGTCTATAGTCCAGTATTTAAAAAACTGAAGAACACGTTTCGGAAGGCGTAGTGGCTGGGGTTATCTCCTCCTACCGGAGCCAACACAGTAGGTGTCTCCCACCCCTCACCTGAGGATGGAAGCATATTCGGTTTCTGAAACGTTCTGTTCTTTAGAATACCGGATGATGGACGACGTCAAAAAACTCATTAATCTCCAGTGTTAGACGCCATCGTCAGAACCCTTTAGAATCAACATTATTAATAATTCACAATTTAAACGAAAGCGCGATAATGTGTTTACCTTAACTTATATCGACCCGCTAATGAGCAGGCGCTCACCCGTCGTTCTTCCGCATCAGAATGAAGATATTCGTTTAATTAACTGCGGTGCAATATGTGACTCTTAAGAAATGAAAGCGAAGTGCCGCGGTCGGGCAGTACAGGCCCACAACATCCGCGTAAAAATGCAGCACAGGCCCACAACATCCGCGTAAAAATGCAGCACAGGCCCACAGCAGCCGCTCAAAAATGAGCACAGACCAACAACATCCGCGCAAAAATGCGCACAGACCAACAGCACCCGCTCAAAAATGAGCACAGACCGACAACATCCGTGTAAAAATGCAGCACAGACCGACAACATCCGTGTAAAAATGCAGCGCAGGACCCCACTTACTGATTCTGCATATCACCAAATCGAACACACTGATAATTTGTCAACTCCCACATATCTGTTTTCCAATTTTTCTCGACTTAAAGCTCCTTAAAACACCATCGTTGCTTAATGTAAGGATACAGTCGATGTTGCTTAAGTGCGTACGCATACACACAAAAGCACGCACGCGTGTACAGCAAGATTTAACACTTTTACATCTGAGAGATTTAGTGCACCATTTTTCATGGGAAGCAATATATTATCCTTCAACTACGGCACGAAAGGTAAAAAGCTCTTCCTGTCTTAACTAATTAGGCAATACGCCATGAAGGCGTTTGGTGGAGTGAATGTACAGATCCACGCTTTATAGACCTCGGCCGCTTTACCTCCCTCCCCCCCGCGGAAAGAGCCCCAGCACCCTTCGGGTAGGAGGCTAGGTGGGTCCCAGAACCGGTCTGAACGACGTGGAGAAAATTCTTGACCCTACAAGGACTCGAACTCCAACCTCTCTGTCGTCCAGCTCGTAGCCAGTCACCATACACACTGGGCTATACTCGGTACAGATGAAAATCCGCACAACGGGAAATTCAAAACCGAGTGGCACACGGACAGTCTGTCCACATGACCTCTTAACAGTGTACGACATAATTTGTGAGTGACTTACATCTTTTTAAGAAATGAACAATCTATCTGCATGACTTACAAAACTGCATAACTCATGAACAATCGGTCTGACTTCTGAAAGTGTACGAATCATTTGCAAAGTTTCCACGACTTTTAATACGAACGACGCATGCGCAACGTCTAACACTTGTAAAGCTGGACGATTCGTGCACGATGTCCGTATACTTCTCAATCTGCATCACATATTGAACCGTGTCTGCGTGAGCTCCGAATCCGCATACCACACGAACAGTCTACCTACAACATACTGGTACTGTCAGTCTCCTGCGCGCCTGCGCGATAAGTCAACCCCGTTTATGGCGCAGTTAACATTTCATGTCTATATGGTGCGTTAGGTACATTCGCAGTAATTTAAAGTTCGTGATGCCACTAATCCCTCAGTAACCGGATGAATATTATATTATATTATTGCATATAGACCCATTACTAAGCAACGACCGCGAAGCGAACAACGAAACAACGACCGTCGTTATGCAGCAGATTCGTAATAAGCAACAACTGAACAGCAAACACAAGAGTGCTGTTTACTGTGCAGTCCGTTCCGAAATGTTACAACCGGGACGGATTTAAGCAATGAGTTCAGTTGTACGGGAGTCTGTGAAGAGAAGACTTGATCAGTGCAGCTGAAGAGTCCCCACTGTTAGAAACCGTTACCAGGGAAGGACTGATGATGACCCAGCAGACCGAAAATACTTAGGGCGTGTGACAGTGAGCTATAAAGTGCTGCAATTAGCGGTAGTGTCATAGCTATTTGTGGTTACGATCTGTAGGCGGTTAATAAATCCAACCTCCAATCCAAAACCCCGTCGAGAGTCACTCTACCACGTGACAATATGAACATTCAATAGCATAACACTTAATCTATCTCCGCTTCTATCTGACACCAAAACTTCCAAAGACGTATGTTTAAGTGCAGAACAAAATGTTGCACATTAAATGAAGAGACGAGCCAGGCTAATGGATGGATAGGCAAATAGATAGTTTGGCAGGCAGATAAACGGACGCACGGACAGACCGACATATTGATCGGTACATATACTCCTAGATAATATAGCACAGTATAACATAATACAGCATATCACAGAGACAGACAAGTGGACAAACACCCACAGATAGGCAGACAGACGAACAGACTGAGAGACATGCACACGTACGCAGAGGCTGGCAGTCAAACAGGACAATGCAGTAGGCATTTGCTCTAGACCGCGGTTAGGTTGATACAGATGCCGCGTATATCGAATCGGCTAAGTGGAAGACGCATTTCACTGTATTTCAATGGGATGTGTTCCATGCATACAGAAACTGAAGAGTTTCTTTCAAAAAATTATACAAAACATTTATATATTATATACATGGATTTATATCACATTTATTCGGTAATACAATATTGTCACAATATATGAGTGACTATAGACGGGGATCTGGATTGATGATCGGCTTCACTGGACTCTGATACAGCGCGTGACTACACTGTACAATTGACTATTACATAGACACTAGTGTCTATAGTCACGTTTTCACTAGCCGGTGCTGGGTAGCGGCTTCTAATGGCGGACGTTCCCCTTCCTCTGTGGGGTTCCGAACTGTGCCCGGCCTCAGCTATCAGCTTCTAACAGAAACAGCTCACAATTTAAACTTACATGACACTATCCTACCAACTCAACTAAACTGACTGCCACTAACTTTCCCGGTTATAACGTCTCGGCACGGACCGTACAGAAAACACCGTGAGATTACTGCTGTGGAAACATGTTTGTTTGCGAAGCCGTTACTTACCAAAACCTGCTGTATATCTGCTCTCATCACTATACCTGATTTCATTTTTCTATTTTTAAAGTATGAATCTGTAAAAAAATTAAGTGACAATATGTATAGACAACAAGCCGCTATTGTGTACAGTGCACTGTATAGAGAATGGGCGCACAGAATGTAGGTACAAAAAGTAAAGCTATCCCTGTAACAGACCGTGGAGGCCCATAGGGATGTGAGACGTTGAGGGTCCCACATTACCTTGACAATCGGCTCATAGATGGCGGCAAGGTTGTCACAGCCCCACGTGCCGACCGCCCTTTACCCCCAAGAATATTCCTGGTACTCATTTCTGTTAGAGGCCGAGTCCGCCCCCAAGGCCATAGTGCGGCTGGAAGGATTAGGTCAACTGAAAAAAATCCAATGACCTCATCGGGACTTGAACCCGCGACCATCCGGCTTGTAGCATAGTGCATCAACCAACAGAATGTAGGTAGATATACTGAAATGTGGCGTTGCCATGAATACACGCGCAATAGCAGTGTGCAGGGACTTTTTCTGGTAGCGGAAGGGGGGCACACAATTTTCCAAAATCTTGGAGGAAAGAACAAAGTAAATTACGATAAAATTTTCAAACTGGCGATTATTCATATCGGCGTAAACCAAGGGCCCACTGTATACGCATGATACTGCTATTGGGCGCCATTTAGAAAACACAAAGCATGGTGAAATGTCCAGAAGTAGAGAGCGCACCCAGCCGCCCCATAGCACAACTGCAAAGTTAATAACAATGCCACGCGTTTGAAACTAAAGAAAAAGCAAACAGAGTAATGCCCAAGCCTGAACATTACTCTCGCGCCTGCTTCACACTGACGATTTCCTTAAGTACCGTTGTAACTGAGATCTCCATTTTGTACTTTACACGCCTCAAATGGCGGTTGGATATTTGTTTATCAGCATACTTGAGGAAACTCTAACAATACAGCATTAATTAGACAACAAGCTATTGTGCTTACAAGGCAAAGTGCATGTAAGTTTATATAAATCTGGTTCAGCATATTCTCTAATAAAGAACTCAACTCCGCTTTTGTTTCGTAAGGGCAAGGCGTAGTCATAACAAGGACGGGGCCTGCCCATGCAAAAAACCGGCAGGAAAGAGACACAGCGCCCCCCCACTGCATTACTGGCGCATTAATCTTGCTGAGCTGCCAACGTGAATAAAATTAATCAACCGTGATTACTGAAAGAATGTATTCTCCATTAAGTTTAATAAATCTATTTCACTTCTTCAAGAGTTCAGTAGGTAGCAGCACTTACGGCTCCATCATCTTCGTTTCCTGAAATCCGAACTGTCGCGTGTCTACACGATTTTACTAACGTTGATCATGTTTCGGATACTATCCAGACGCCATAAATAAAATGGTATAGCTATCCATGTAACAAGAGGTCGAGGCTCCCACATTTTCTAGACAATTGCATCACAGTTGGCAATGAGGTTGTCATGCGCCTACCGCCCTTTACTCCCTCCCCAGGGAAGATTCCTGGTACTCATTTCTGTTAAAGGCTGAGTCGAACCCAGGGCCATAGTGCGCCCGGAACGATTAGGCCAACTAAAAGAATCCAGTGACGTCATCAGGAATCGAACCCGCGACCTTCCGGCTTGTAGCATAGTGTCTCAACCAACTACGCTACTAGCCGCCATACATACTGTAACATGTATGGGTGACTTATAAGGCGGGTTTTGGATTGTAATTGTATTTATGGATCACTCCTTGTACGATCACTCGTAATCGAAATAAATTACAGTAACTCATAATAAATGGTCAGTCGAACCGTTCATCCTTGATTTCCTAGGTCTCACTCCATTCTGATCTGAACACACTCTCTCTCTCTCTCTCTCTCTTACTGGCTTAACTCACTGGAGCCAGAGTCGCTCACTCTTACACAGCCTCAAGGCGGACTCCATAGAGAACGTCTCCACTGTTGTTCAAAACGTGCGTTTACCGGTCCGTTACTTAGCAATGGATGTCCTACTGTTGAATGCTTGTGTTGATGGAATGTGTTTACAGACCAGTTGCCTAGCAACTGGAATACACGTTACAATATACATAATATTAATTATTTATACTTCAGAATGTTTACCCACTTATAACAATATAAAGGAATGTGAAACGGCGTCTGGGGTTTAGTTAGTTAGTTTGTTATTAAAGAGGGTGGGTTTCCCCATGCACTTAGAACAGTATTGGTCCATTGTGCTTCCCTCTATGATATTCTACCAGTCTCTATACCCTACCGATATTGGTGCGTACCATCAGTCCCGCCGAGCCAGCGAGTTCGGCCTCCACTAGCTTGGCGGTGTCTATAATGCTTCCCCCATCTATCAGAGGCCTTAGGGACTATTGTTGGGCGGGAAACGTCCTTGAATTTGGCTCAGTGACCTCCTTTGGAGATATGAGGTTCTTTTACGTGCCGTAAAGCTACGACACGGGACACACGGCTTAAAGTCCCTCCCGGAGGACTTGTTCCCTGAATTTTTCCGCCCTTAAAAATTCGACGACCTCCGCCGGGTATTTGAACCCGCGTACCACGAGTCATGAGGTGGAAACGTTACCTCTAGACTACGGAGGCCGCTGAGTCTGGGGTTTAGTCTCCAAAGCAATGCCGGAGACAGACAAATGATTATTTACAGTGGGAGATGTATATGCACTTAGCATAGTACCCAAACACACAGACTAGGTAACGTGCATGTATCTACACATGCCGTTACTGATATCTGCTATACAATGTATCAGAGAGTAGCAACAGGTACTGGTACCCGCAATACATTAACGCCGCACACTGTGATATCTCAGTCCGTACAGCGACGGGCTACGGAGTGAACGGATCGGGTTCGATTCCCGCCAGAAGCAAGATTTCTCTCTTCTCCATATCGTCCAGAGCGGCTGTTAGGCCTACCCAGTCTCCTATTCAATGGATATCAGGTGCTCTTTCCTCATGAATAAAGCGGCCTGAGCGTGAAACTGACCGACTCCAACTAGTGTCGAGGTCAAGAATGGTGGAGCTATACCTCCATCCCCCATGCTTTATGGCACAGTCCTTAACAAATTTAGCACAGGAACTTCTCCTGTACCTTGCACTGCAAACCACAGACGGACAGGCACGGGGATCAGAACCGCATGACAAACACAGTTCAGACCTCACTAATTCGGACTTAACGGGCGCGAACCCTTGTCCACTTTAGTAGAAGTCCGAATTATAGAAGCGCTACTGAAAACATGTTGAGGGAAGTTACACAAAATGGTCTTCGCGTGTATTCTTAGGCAACAAAACTTTATTTTGAAACTATCAAAGTAAATTTATACTCGCCATAAAATGTAAAATGTAAGTTTTGAAATCACTCTTCAAAGCATTCTAAGTAGGCTACACACTCATTACTACTGAGACTGTGTTTAAAACAATGAAAATCTCCTTTAAATTGGCCTTGACGTTTGAGGCGATGCCTACCTACAGGCCCCACCCCCCCAAGAAAACGAATTATCGCCAATTAGTGAGGTTTCACTGCACATGTACCTTGTACATAAACTTTACACAAGCCTTAGAAGAGTGGTTCTTAACCTGGGGACAGTTAACCCCGAGAAATTGTTTCGTATATTTCAGCGGGTACCAGTCTTATCGGCTAAGCACACAATTCTGATCAACAGAGTACAGTCATAAACAAAAATATATATTGTGGCATGCAGACCCGATGCTAGGCGACGACCGCGAGATGGGCGACAGTAGGGGCTGCCAGTGCGGTCCCCTAAGCGACAACTGAACAGCAACAGAGGAATTGTGTTTCCTGCACGGTGACTGAAAATAGGCACAAAGAATCACCGTGCTGGCGAGGACCAACAGCAATTTATTGGAATGGATGAGTTAGTCATTCAGTGGCAGGCCACTCCGCAGTAATGAGCGATGGACCAGTAGTGGGTAGACCCCTCCTCTCGTCGGAGAGAAATGCGTAAAAATCTGCAAAGATCAAAAAACTGGTTTGGGTCCCGACGGGGGCCAAATGCCAACAACGATTCAGCTGGCGATGGATTGGATTGGACTGGACTGGGCTGGAATGAGTTAGTTGTTGGGCAGTTGCCAGCCAGTAAGAACGTTAGCACGGAAGCAGAGAACCGTCACCAGGCAACAGTGGTGAAGAAACGGCTGACTGTGAAGACTTTGTACGTACCGTAATGAACTGCAGTGTGTGTGTGAATTGGCGACGACAGCGCTACAGCTACGTCTAGTTATAATCTCTACGATTCAAAACCCTGTCTGCAGTCACTACATACACATCACTCTTATGTTATTAAATGAAACACATTCACAGGATGAGCTCTGATAAGATTACAGAAAATACTATTGAAGTATCAACCAAATTAAAGTGAAGTTTGAGAAGACTTCTGAGACAATGGAAGAATTCAGTTTTGTAAGAACCGTTAACAGAATTGAAGTGTTTAATTCGGGAAACACTGAAGAACTGGGATTTGCTAGCCTCACTGAGAGGTCAGTAGAGAAGCTTCCATGCACTCTTTGCAGTAAAGTACTTACGGCGGAGTGCATGTGTAAGGTCAGCAAACTGAATGGTTATGTGGAGGTACCCGTAAAGACTTTGTAGAAAAGTAATGGAACCGTTTTCCTTTTTTTTTTTAACAATGCTTGTTCAAACCCTCTCGTCTGAATTCAAATGGTCAGTGTGCGAAGACAAAGGAAACTGTTCTCAAGTACCACACTACACTGCTCTCCGAACTGCTGAATGTAACAAATCTCACACAGCCGAGGAAGATCTCATTAAATCACGCCTAACTGAAAATTAGACTTTTACTTGAGACACAAAACATGGAAAATGTGGATCAGACACCACTTTCAAAATACACCACAAACGAGAGCATTTACTAGAAGACCGAAGACGTTTTGGATAAAAGCTATGGTCAACCACAGTGGCCGCGCGGTCTATGGTATGAACTATCTTCGATTGTTCGAACTCTAGGATCGTGGGTTCGAATCGCACTGAAGGCATGGCCGTCTGTATGTGTTTATTCTGTGTGTAGGTAGCGGCCTTGCGGCAGGCTTATCCCTTACCCAAGGAGTCCTACCGACTGTGCATAAGATCAAGAAACTGATGAAGCGGCCAAGGCCCAACAAAGGGCTGTAGAGCGATAATAATAATATTATTACGGGCTGATCTTCCGCCCATGGAAACCTACCAACTGTCTAAAAAGGTAAAGGTAAAGCTGTCCCTGTGCTTAACTAATTCAGCACTACTCCATGAAAGCGTTTGGGGGAGTGGATTTATAGATCCACATTTTCTTGACCTCGGCACTAGCTGGAGGTGAGCGGTCAGCTTCACGTCCCAGCCGCTTTACCCCGGGGAAAGAGCCCCTAATACCCACTGGATAGGAGGCTGGGTGGGCCCCAGAGCCGGTCTGGATAAGGTGAAGAGAAAATTCTTGACCGTACCGGACTCGAACTAAGACCCCTCTGTCGTCCAGCCTGAAGACAGTCGCTATACCTACTGCGTATAGGATTATACAAGAGGTCCAAGAGGCTGTCGACCCACAGAGACAGAGGGACGGTTTAAGCTATGAGATCTCGTCCCTATTTTTCACTCGGCAGGACAAATGAGCAGATCACCTCCTGTGAACGACTACTTCTGCACGCGAGATGGACAAGAGGTAGGTCTGTGAACTGACATTCTCTGGAATGGTGACCGCTGCTTTAATAGGAGATGTGTTCAGAATATCTATGCACTTCCTCGTCAATAAAGGGTCACAATTACGAGTAGACACATTAACTTCTACGTGCACTGATACGGAATCGTCAGTCAGGGAAATTATTGGGTTCCAAGGCTGACACAGAGCTGGGCCTTCCATGCAACATCCAACCCCTGTGTGGCTTCTTCACAGACACGCCTTGGCACGAAGGTAACTCGGTCAAATTCTCTCTGAGTTTCCTGCTCAATTGATAAAATTGTCAATCTCATTCGAGGTAGTGACACAGTTTCCAGAACTTCAAAGTATTCTGAAGTATAGAGCCACTGCAAGGCAACGGATCAGTAAACACGCCTCCTTAATACAGGCTGTTTTCTGCGACGTCCGTGCAAAGTGGTTATAAAGAAGTGCTCAGAAGGATAGAGTGATGTGAAGAGTTGAGTTTCGGAACGCCAGCCTGCAAGGATATGAGCTTGGAATTGAACTCAGTCGAGTCTTCGGAATTGGCAACTGCTGAATAGCGGCAAGAAGGGAGTTAGGCCGTGAAAAGAAGACTTCATGAAGTGACAGTGTGACTGTTGTAACTACGTTGCCAGGATACGACTAGTGAAGACTGAGAACCCTATGTGTGTGCAGCGGCGAACTGTGAATTGTGCGTATCAGCGACAGCGCTGTATTGCCTGTAGCCCCGAGCTGTGTGAAGAAGGTGTCAATAAATTCAATCACCCAATCCAGAACCCGTCTTATAAGTCACCCTTACACGTGAGAGTATTATGTGAAGAGGATCCGTACTTCTGTTTCATACAGAAATTGCTTACTTATTACGCGCAAATAGTCTCAAAACGAATGCTGAAAGAGACAAAACAATCAATGATTTCTGTGTGTTGTATCTTTGCTTATCTCGCGGTCGTTGCCTAGCAAGAGGTCTGTTTCCTCCAATCATAAATGTTCAACCAACAGCGAGTATCAAGTTCCCGGGTCATATCTCTTCCTACCCTAAATTTCACTTTCCGATAAGGGGGGCAAAGAAGAAGAATCCAAGCTTTCGCAGTTGTGAAAATGTTCGGTGGTGTAATTTTTGTGACAGAATTGTGTAACGTCTTATAGAATCTGAATGTTCACTGACGTCTTCACAACATCCTGTCACCGTACTCTATTCTGAGCCACTCTAATCCACTCCCCATCATCCCATTCTGTTTTCTTTAAGCTCCACATTAATGTTACTCTCACATTTACGCCTGTATTTCCCAAGTTATATCTTCCCTTTTTGTTTTCGGCATTTAATTTTGGATGCATTTATCAAGCTCCTGTGCGTGTTTCATAGCCCACCATCACATCGTCCTCAAGTGATGAATCAATCAACGGACAATTTTTGCACGCGGCGTCATAAATTCCCAGGTTTTTCGTCTACAGGGACCCGCACAAAAAGATACAACACAGAATGTCTCGAATACTGCGTGGGTGGTGTTTAAAATAGCGTCTTGTCTTTAGAGCATGGTCTTGTGGCGTCTACTTTCCTGGATGCTACGCCGCAGCATGGCGATCTACTACAGCACCGAAGGACACAACCTAGCAATCTACTCTATTAACTCAGGTTCCGTAACAGGACATTCGCTCACGTCAAATATTCGCACTGGTAGTGGTACCTTTACGTTGGAGAGTCGGTAAATGGGTAACAAATTGCTATAAAACGTAGAACATGTGATATTCGAAACTGAAAAAAACAAGTCTCGACATATCCTCTACCAACACTGATACACTTGTTCCATCGCTTTAGCAGTGCGTCGAAACCCGCAGCACAGAAGTCTTGACGTCTCTGCCACTTTCGCTCCTCCGTTTCAACCTCTTCGTCATCAGCGAAACGTTTGCCACGAAGTTGTGAATGGCTTTACGAGACAAACACTTCCTACCGTCAACACGAAACCACACAAAAAACATAAGAGAACGCTGCTCTTCGGAGGTACACTAAGCACGGTCGCCATTTTGACTACTGAAACCAGCCTCTGAACATGTATATGCACCTCTGCTGCCTAGACTGTCGTGAAGCTGGAGTGTACTGTTACCTAATGATGCACACAGAAAACCTATTACGTCCATTACAGCTGTTTTACTTCCATTTGTGACGTATTACTGACTCTCCCTCGCAATTCGCATATAAAATTTTCATGTCGAATTAGTATCCACATTCGTACCGCACAGCTTACCACTACAAATTACGTTACGCCAGGGAGCCATGTTGTTACATTCTATACAAAAATGTCCTTCAGCTCAATTAAATAAAATCTAATTTTAATATAAGAGAGAAAGAGAGGTAAAAAGTATAGGAGAAGAGTGGGTGAAAGTGAAACGGGAGAGAGACTTCGTTTTTGTGGGGAGGAAGAAAGAGCATTGTTTTGTTATTGTCAACTTAACTGCTTTCTAAGGGCCAAACAGAGGACACCCGAGGTGCATTGTCCGTTCTCTAGAACAGTGTTCCGCAACCGGTGTGCCATGGCACACTGGTGTGCCGTCACAAGGTGAAAGGTGTGACGCCAACTTTTACCTACTGTAAGAAATTAATTGTCGAATTTTATTCATTTTATTTTATCCCTGTTACCGTGTTTCATATGCTTGTATTTTATTCTCAGCCACTGCACTGATTAAATAAGATGATCCTCGTTTATTCTTTATCACATGCTGGAATTTTTTTATGTACAGTAATGTTGTATTCTAAGAAATTAAACGTAAATTATGTACTCACAGTTGTTATATCATAGTTTTCATTACTGATTTATTTTTATTTTTCTCGCATCGAAGCAGCTTCTCTGATATGCTTGCTGCATGTTCTGTGTACGTGCTTTTCCCTAAAACTGCAGGGATTAGCATGGGTTTCCCTGTCTTTTATAACGCTGTTTTAGTATTTGCCCCTGTTTGTTAGAAGTTAGAGCGTCTTCAACTTTATGACTTTCTTCCTGTAACGATGTACCCATCGATTTTTGGAATTAATTTAAAATTATAAATATTTCAAAAATAAGTCGGTATAGTGTCACTTCTTCCGTTTGAAGAGTAGAGATCCCGCGTTTTACAATTGTTTCAGTCCTATCACAGCTGTGCTCTGAAGCAGTTCGCACATTTTGGTTGCTAGTTAGAGAATTACAGATGGGTCGTTTGAGATGTCCCCGACTGTATGGCCACTTGCTGACGGCAATAAAGTGGTGATGGACACAATTACAGAACATTTAGAAATTCTGCAGCAGAAATTCAATAAGTATTTTGGAGAGAGTGTACAAGATTTCGACTGGGTTCGTGATCCATTTCTTGTGAATTCAGAACATCTTCCGATTAATATACAAGAGGAACTCGCAGATTTAAAAGCAGACAGAACATTGAAACTAAAACTTCTCGAAGTGCCTTTGGATACGTTTTGGTTGACAATAAGAAGTGGATACCCGGCTATCTCCGAGATGGCAGTTAATGTGTTACTGCCATTTTCAACTCCATATATCTGTGAACTGGGCTCCTCGACGTTAACTGAAATTAAGACATCAAAGAGTGAGCGGCTCACATCCATCGATGAAGAAATGAGACTTGCGTTGTCAACGATTCCACCACGGATCAGTCGCCTGTGTGCAGCTACGCAGGCGCAAGTATCACACTTAAGGCATGAGTAGAATTACTGTATTTATTTTAATAGTAATAGAAGCGTATTTTCTACACTCTACAGTGAATTAAAGTTCATTAATTGTTAATAAATGCACGAGTCGATTCCTGTTTAATAATAATAAAATAAGAATATAATAATATTATAGTAATAAGTTGATCACGTTACGTATTTATATTAATTGTCTGATATCATGCGTTTTTGCGGGGAATAACATTTTGGTGTGCCGTGTTGAGTCATGGATACTTCATGGTGTGCCGCGAGTAGAAAAAGGTTGCGGAACACTGCTCTAGAAGATACCGACCTGTTTAGGGGAGTCTGTGGATGCGGTTTCAATCCTCATTTGCAAGTAACGGATGCCAACTTCAGTTTCTGCCGCTAGGAGTGCCTGCGCAGTTTATGGAATGAAATGTGGATCGTGGGTTCGAATCACATCCGAGGTATGAGTGTCTACCTGCATTTATTCTCCGTCTGCGTACGCAGTGGCCTTGCGACGGGCTGCTCACACGCCCAGGGAGTCCTACCGACTGTCAAAATTCATAATTCCAGAATTAATTAATTTTGAACGTAAAACGGCAATAGAAAGTAACCCGTTAAAGCAGAAGAACCCGTTTATAATTTTTCTGTCTTCATGTTTAAATACTGTGATGAAAAACAGTTCCCCGTGGATGGTATTCGGTTATCCTTTAAGATACAGTATTTGAATACGCTGAGACAGTGCTACAAGCCAGAAGGTCGCGCCTTCGATTTCTGATGAAGTCAATGATTTGTTCTTTTTCAATTTACCCAATCCTTCCAGCCGCACTATGGCCCTAGGGTCGTCTCAGACTCCCTAGTGAATGTGGGGGTCTCGACGTCTCACAACCTTATAGGCCTCTACGGCCTGTTCACTTTGCTACGCATACTCGTACATTAAATTCGCTAAATACTCTACAGATGATGACTCTCGGCATTCTAATTTACGGCCAACAGTGGCGCACATTTACTTTGTGAGAGGCAGGCAATCTGTCCATTTCTTTGCCAAAAGCAGGCGCGTGGTAAGTGCACAGGCTCACATTCATGGTGTTCTATACAAATGTGCGACACAAGACTCATTATTCAGTGCAGTCCCATTGCCTCAAAAATGGAACAGGGAACTCATTACTCAGGAACAAGAATACTGTGGAAACCCGAGACGGAAGAAGCGAAAGACTTGGCAGGAAGAGCCTAATGTCTATTTGTTAGACCTGAAGTTCTCATGGCGATGCGGTAAAGCTCTCGCAGTAACAGGCTCACAGATGGTGGTGAGGTTGCCAGCCTTACGCGCTGGCCGCACCTTTATCCCTAGCAAGATTCCTGGTACTCATTTCCGTTAGAGGCTAAGCCGACCCCAGGGTCACAGTGCGGCTGGAAGGATTAGGTAAACTGAAAAAAAAAAAGAAAATACTTCATCGGGAATCGCATTCTCGACGTATAGTCCGTTAATCATCGACAAATGTTTCGGAGATACAAGCCGCCTTCATCTTCAGGGTCAAAGAATAAGCCAAGCAAGAAACCACCTTGAAGAGGTCTACTTGCTACCCGCTCCAGTCTCCCTTTCTTTACACACTCACCATCTGACTGTCGATCGGTTCAAGCTAGGACTGCGACGTTGGGGCAGGTTGGAACAGGTCCTGCATCTGTTGTGGAGAGACCAAGTGCCCTGTTCAAGAACGATCTCTGAATTACAAAGTGTACTCGTAAATGGTCACCAAAGTACATCAACGTGACAGCGTGGTCTAAGGCATGAACTGCCTTAGCTCGCTCGAACGCTGAGATCGTGGGTTCGAATCCCACTCGAAGCATGTATGTGTGCGCTTATTCTGCGTTCGTGTTGCCCTGTGTGTAGGTAGCGGCCTTGAGACAGGCTGACCACTCGTCCGAGGAATCCTACCGTCTGTGTAAAGAGTTTACGAAAATGAAGAAGAGGCTACGACTCAACAAAGGGCTCTAGAGTTATTGATGGATGGATGGATGGATGAATGAATGAATGAACGAACGAACGAATGAATTCCTGGTCGCCAAAGGAAGGCACCTATGGCGCCTAGAATACGATATGTGACTGCTAATGACGTAGGGCAATGTAAGGCACGTTACCTGTGCGCACACCCAGTGCATGTGCACTACTTGAGATGAGGATTCAGACTGCGCTGCGCAACTGGCGGGACAGTTTGAAACAGCTCCCATACACGTCTCTGATATTAGTATTTTAAACCAATCATGTAACTACATGGTTCCTATTTATTTTGTACATGCATAAAGTCTGTGGGGTTCAAATGTACCATGGGTTTTACTTTGATGATTACTTATTAGCGAGAACAAGAATCAAATCTTACAACTGTTACAACGTGCTCCAGTTTCCCCTAGTGATTAAAAAAGCGACAATGTCATAGGCAAAGAACAGATACTTCTGAAGAAAGCAGTCTTCTGGGATTTGGCAGCGTGTATGTGTGGTGTTAACCGACGTTTCGGAGGAACGTATCGCCTCCATCTTCAGGGTAGAAGGAAAAATATAAGAAATCCGCAAGCGAAGAGACCGTGAGAACCGGTAAATACTGTAAGGCGGCCAGTGCAGATACACAACGCGAAACAGCGGAAGCAGGAAATGTTTTGAGAACGATGATTTCTTGGCCAATAGCATTATAACGATGATACATAAATATTAAATATACTGCCCTGTCTAAGAGTTTTTGTTATACTTCCCACCTCCTTTCACGCTGGTTTCTTGCTCGGCTTACTCTTCGAGCCTGAAGATGGAGGCGATATGATCATCCGAAACGCTGTTTGATTTTCAACGGATTTCACGGTCTTATATCCCAGGAGATAAAACTCCTTGTATTTCTCTGCGTTTCTTCCCTCTCCTCCTTCCTCCTTTGCCGTACCCGTCTTCTTTCTATTTTCAAATCACCCCTTCTTCCTCCTCATATAATGGGCCCAAGGAAAGAAGTCATGCACGTGGTGGGGATCAGAGCGCACGCGCATTCCCCCTCTCTCATTTTCCTTACTCCTCCCCAGCCCCGGACAGCTAACAGATCCAAAGCGCTTGTCGCCCGCAAAGTTAGCACTTAGATTCTAAAGGACTCTGACGATGGTGGATGACACACAGACAAAATTAATGGGATTTTGGTCTTGGAAAGAGCCAAGTGATTGAGATTAGTTCTTTCTAAGGGGCCCAACTGAGTAGGTGTTTTCCTTTCTCACCTGAAGACGGAAACAGATCCAGTTTCCGAAACGTCGTGTCCTCTATTACCTAGAATTCCCGACGATGATAGAAGTCCAAATACCCATTAATTCTGAAAGTTAGCACTGCCAACATTTCTGTGAACAAAATCGCTGGACGGCTCGAGTGAAACACTCGTATACCAGGAACGCACAGCAACTCGACAGACAGGTGCGGCATGCAACTCCTTCGGTAGCTTCAGTATACTATGGAACACAACCTAGCAATACAAGTTCCTACTACGTGCATCCAATGAAGTCAACACGTCGTATACCGAACTTCGGACGCAGACGAAAGTTAACAGTGCTGAGATAGAACTCAATCGGCATAGCGACTAGGCTGGGCTGGATGACGGGCACTCCGATTCCTGGAGGAGGAAAAATATTCATCTCTCCTCCACAGCACCCAGACAGGCTCTGGGGCCCACACAGCCTCATATCAAATGGGCACCGGGGGATCGATCTATGTGGATAAAGCGGCAGGGGCGTGAAGCTGATCACTCACCTCCATCTAGTGCCGTGATCAAGAATGGTGGATTCATAACTTCTCTACCCAATACTCCCTTAATCGCATTCTATCTATCTATGGCTCTACAGCTCTCGTGGACCTTGGCCGCTTCTTCAGTTTCTTAATCGTATACACAGCCGGTAGGACTCCTTGGATAGGGAATCGTCCCGTCGCAAGGCCGTTACATACACACAGAACACAAACACAGAATAAACGCTCACAAACATACATGCCTCAAGTAGGATTCTAACCCACGATCCCAGCGTTTGAGCGGGAAAAGACGGTTATGCCTTACACCGTGCGCCCACTGTGATCGGCTTAATCGCATACAGCTTAATCAACTATTTCAGTAGAAGAATAAATTGTCTTTTATCTTACCTCTACCAGAGGTTGGTATACTCCATGAAATCATTCTAGGTCCAGGTGAATTTGTGCAGCTTATGGCTGCGACAACAGCACAAACATTAGAAATATTGGATCTGAGGTTCTCACAGCGGTGGTTATGAAGAGTTCTATCTTCTGGGATATAGCGCTGTGTAGGATCTGAGGCTCTCACAGCGGTGGTTATGAAGAGTTCTGTCTTTGAGGATATAGCGCTGTGTAGGATCTGAAGTTCTCACAGCGGTGGTTATGAAGAGCTCTGTCTTCTGGGATATAGCGCTGTGTAGGATGTGAGGTTCTCACAGCGGTGGTTATGAAGAGTTGTGTCTACTGGGATATAGCGCTGTCTAGGATTTGAGGTTCACACAGCGGTGGTTATGAAGAGTTCTGTCTTCTGGGATATAGCGCCGTGTAGGATCTGAGGTTCTCACAGCGGTGGTTATGAAGAGTTCTGTCTTCTGGTATATAAGGCAGTGTAGAGTCTGAGGTTCTCACAGCGGTGGTTATGAAGAGTTCTATCGTTTGTGTACTGAGGTGAAAAGTCACCCAGTGTTCTGATGGAGCATACCACCTCCATCTTCAGGATCGAAAAATGGCGTAAGAAACCAGCATGCACAGCAAAAATAGAGAGACCTACACTACCACCCATTAGAAGGGACATTGTAGTTTAGAAATAAAATCTCAGAACGACAAAGCACTTCCACCATGAATTTATATAGCAGCAGATGAACAATTTGAGTCCCCTTTTCTCTCTCCCGGCGTATGACAGCACCATGCTGTCTGTTCGACAATATAACTCACCAATTTTTATAGCGCCCTCTCTCCCGGCGTATGACAACACCATGCTGTCTGTTCGACAATATAACTCATCAATTTTTGCGAAATTTGGTAAGAAATCATTCCACTGCGCGCCCCCCTCCAAGCAGTTTCGAATGTCGTACAATCAGTAATAACATCGTGGAAGAAACTCGATACTAGCGCCATTCATCTTCACGCCCTGAAAGTAGGTAAGATAAAGTTATCCCTGTAACAGATCGTGCAGATGCATAAAGTTGTGAGACGTCGAGGCTCCCAGATTTTCTAGAAAATCGGCTTACAGGTGAGGTTAACCTTACGCGCTGGCCGCACCTTTACCTCTAACTCATTTCTGTTAGTGGCTGAGTCGACCCCAAGACTACAGTGCGACTGGAAGGGTAAGGTCAACTGAAAAATCCGGTGACTTCATCGGGAATCGAACCCGCCACCTTCCGGCTTGTAGCATAGTGCCTCAACCAACTACGCTACCGCGTGCTCCGGGTCCTTGAAAATACGTATCGTAATGCACCACGAGAAAATATACATCTTCCGTTACGTAACAACACGACGTCTGCATGAAACGTGCATTGGGCTCCTGGTATGGAGATAGCTCTTAAAGCAGAGGCGTGACCAGGGATAGGGAAGGCATGCAGTTAGCTACGGAGCAACGACTCACACATTTTGATATCACTATTCATCGAGGCATATATGAGTATTTTCAGAGCCAGAAAACTTCGCGGTAATTAATACACGAGTTGCAGTGAAGGCTCGGACCCTCCACTGGAGACTAATCCAACTTCGCGGGGGAAACGACACCGAAGGACAATCGAACTGCGCCCTGTAAAAATGAGGTAACGAAGCGTAAATTACACTTTCTTGCGACGTATTTTGGGAGAGGAAAGAAAAGTTATTATAGAGTTCAGCGGAGTATAATTATGTCGACATGAGGTATCTGGTCATTGAATCTAACGTACCGCCTTTATCAGAGAATCAATTAATTTAACAATTCAACGCTGTCCGAAGTACAGAGCACGCAGCAGTTTCTGTCACTTGTCGCCGTCCGATGTATATAGCAAGCAGCGGTTTCTGTCACTTGTCGCCGCCCGACGTACATAGCAAGCAGCAGTTTCTGTCACTTGTCGCTGCCCGACGTAGAGAGCACGCCAGCACTTCCTGTCATTTGTCGCCGCCCGACGTACATAGCAAGCAGCAGTTTCTCTCACTTGTCGCCGCCCGACGTACATAGCACGCCAGCACTTTCTGTCACTTGTCGCTGCCCGACGTACAGAGCACGCCAGCAGTTTCTGTGACTAGTCGCCGTCCGACGTACATAGCATGCGTATTGTAGCGGTAAGGTTGAGCTCATGCTTTGAACAGTTGTTCTTCATGTAAAGTATTTCTTTTGGTATGAATTAAATAAGGAAATCTGCTGGCTATCAATTCATACTGTGACATGTAAGCGTTTCTAGGAAACGAATTGCAAACACGTTGCCGCGGAGATACAATTCTTAAATACAAACCACAGCTGGGTGTTAAACAAAAGTGACCATGGAGATGGATTCCTAGAGAACAACTCAGCACAAAACGCGTTTCAGTGTCTACGATCAAGCGACAAACACTTCCATGGATACCGCTAGACTATATATGCGGCCGTTCAGATAGGAACACATACAATTGTATATGAGTGATTTGTAATTCATTCTTAAATCAGCAGTGAGTTATTCGTCATTCTGAATTCATTCGTGAAGCAGGAGTGACTGGTGGATCAGACCCATGTCCATCACAGTAGAAGAAAGGCTAGAAGAGAGGACAGCAGCAGTCCGGCAAGAACGGAGGGAGTCCTAGGCAGCCACTGGTGGTGATCAAGTGTGATTGTAAAAGGTGTCAATAGATCCAATCATCCAACCCAGAACCCATTACAATTTGTCACGGAACCCCAGAAACCTGACAATATATGTCTTCCCATTTTCATCTCCCCACTCACGACATTTGTATTACATTTTATTTCTTTGAAAAACTTCCATCTTCAATCACCGGCTGTTGGCGGATGTCACATAATCAGGAAGGAAAGGGTCATTTTTAATATTCAGTCAATTGCCGATTTAGTGTCACTGACTGTCGATCATCATCATCATCATCATCATAACACACTCACTCATTCACTAACTCATGGAGTCGAGCCCTTCTTGAGAAGCCGCCAAATGTGCAGTTACTCAAGAACTTCCCAGCATTTCACAGAATCCGAAGGTTCATTATCATGTTCACAAGGCCATCCATCGGTCCCTATCCTGAGCCAGATCAATCCAGTCCATACAGCCCCATCCTATCTCTCCAACATCCATTTTAATATTCTCCATCCACCTACGTCTTGATCTTCCTAGTGGTCTCTTTCCTTCTGGTTTTCCAACAAATATCCTATCCTCTCCATTCGTGCTACATGCCCTGCCCATCTCATCCTCCTTGACTTGATCGCTCTATTTACACTTGACGAGGAGTACAAGTTATGAAGCTTCTGATTATGCAGTCTTCTCCATCGTCGGGTCACTTCACCCTTCTTGGGGTCAAATATTCTCCTCAGCACCCTGCTCTCAAACACCCTCAATCTTTGATCCTACTTTAATGTCAGAGACCAAGTTTCACACCCATACAGAAACACAGGTAAAATTATAGCTTTGTATATTCTAATCCTAATCATCATATTGGCAGTAAAACGAGGGGAGGGGGTAATGGTAAATGTCCTGTCAAATTAATAGTTCTTCTGTCTACAAACCTCTATGGGACCTGAGAACCGGAGGAGATACGTAAATAAGGGTGGAATGTGTTCGAGTGAAACTGTCATAATTCTAAAGCAGCTGGAGACAGAGACAGGCAGTTACAATTGTGCTCCTTCTACTTCTTTCTGCATAATTAGATAGTAACGCTAGGTTTAATGGAGCCGTATTTAGAAAAAGGAAAAAAGACGAGAGAGGAAGAGGTCATGGAATTGTCGCAGCAGTGGTAAAAATAGCTGACTGCTTAGAGGCGCCGAAACCAAGAAGCCCGCTTGACTACGCACACCTGCATAACTAACACTCGTAAAATGCGATTCTAAATTACTGTCGGGGTTCCGTGGGCCCTCTCCCCACACCTACAAAGTGCAGATTGTGCAGGCTTTAAACCCCGTCGTTTCCAATTAGCTAAAGACATTTCGTCAAACGTCGAAGCTGATGAAAATTACCTTCGGAAGGAGATATTCTTTGCGGAACAAACAGTGACAGCGATGACCTACCTGGACATGCTACAGTTGTATCTGTTACCCCAGTTGGTGTTCCAGCAAGATGGTGCACCCCCCACACTGGGCTCGTATTGTCTGAGATTTTTTTTGACATGCATTTTTCCGGGCGCTGGGCTGCGCGTGATGCATCAGTTCGTGGCCTCCGCGCCCACCCGATATTATGCCGCTTGATTTATTCCTGTGGGGATACGTTACGGACGTTACTTACAAGGTCCCTGTGACCTCCTTCGAAGAAGTGAAGCTCAGAATTGTTGCTGCGTTCGAAAGAGTTACACCGCAAATGCTGGAGAACACTTAAGACGGAAATTTAATACCTCTCAGACACATTACGTGTCACGAATGGCGACTATGTTGACAGGTGAAACTGAGTGCACTACAAGACGGCCACTGTATACATATCATGGATGTTGACGTTATTTAGCATTCTGCAGCACTGACTCTAAAGGTTACAGCTTTTTGAGTTACATCTTCATATTCGGTAAGCATTTTTTTTTGTTGTTTCCGGTCTCAGAATTTTGGGCCACGGAAACCCCGACAATAATTAGCAATCACTCTGTACACTGCGAACACCCCATTTCCAATACATACAGCTACGAAATTCGAAAAACGTCCTCCAAATGCCCTGCAACTGAATATGACTTAGTTAATAATTTATCAAACAGTGGGTCCGGAACTGCACTAAGCGGGGTTGCAGAAGTGTCAGGAATCGTTTTTAAGTACAGTCTCTCCATGCAGAGTTTCGGCAAGTCAATAAGTATCAGCAGAGGTGCTTCCGGACAAATCCAACTGCAGCCAACGAAACATTTCGCGGATTGTGTGTCGATTATACAGGAGGATTTTACAGCTTTCTGCTAGTGGAGAGAAGCTGTAAAGCTTTTTATGTTCCTGCTGTCACCCTACATCCTGGTAGAGACCTGCAACAATGTGCAGAACTGAACTTTTCGTGACAGTACAAGAACACGATCTTGCTTACTGCGGAAGGACAGAGGCTGTAAAGCTTTTTACGTTCCTGATGTAACAGTGTAGAACTGCTCTTTTTCGCCGACAGACAGAGATTTGGGGGGGGGTCACGTAAATTTAGGTGCTATTTCAGGAAGTTGCGGTACCCCGGCGCCTGACAACCAACAGCCAGCTGGCTCTAGTAAGTCCGGATAATCCGAACACTGCACTAAACTGAAATTACTACCTGCTATGGCCGATCATTAATGTCCATATTTGGCGTTATCGAGTGGCACATGGTCTTGACCAGGGTAACTAAACCAATTTCAACACAAGTCAGGACGGTAACCAGTGCTTTACGGGCTGCTGGTTTGCCAAGTCACTTTCCAACATTTGATAAATTTAAGAAACCTGGGCTGCATGATGCAGATCAAATATATCTGAATTTTAGATTCCTTGCATTCTCCCCCGCCAACTAAACAAGGTACAAGCAACCTCCCAAAAGGAAATTATGAATGCAAAACGGCGCATTAACGTACAGAATTCACTGGACCGCGACATTAATTTTTGAAGCAAAAGTCGATGCAAAAGGATGAAAGGAAGCTGCTTTAGTGATGATGAAATTCAACAATCGAGCCAGAATGTCAAGAATGAAGGAAAATTCTCAAGTGGATATGCAGATCATTCATCCTTGAGCAACAAAATTATTTGTCATGTTATATTTTAGCGTCCTGTTGCACTGATTTAAGTCCATGATTTATTTCACCGTCTTTTAGTGCATACACTTATCTACCTCAGTCCTTTCTCCCGCACTACATGTTTCGGCACAAAAGTGCCATCTTCAGGTGCTCATTCGATTAACGTTAAACTAGTTCACTGCATGCCTTGTCTTCATATTAAAATAATTAAAATATATATTTATCATATATACTGATAAATATTAAAAATATTAAAATTGTTCAGGATTTTTCCTACGTCGTATCTCACTTCTCGAGTCACCTCTAATCTCTTCTGTCGGAGCTCTCTTTCTATTATCTTGTGTGTATTGTGCTTTATGTTGTGTCTTGCTCCTGTGACTGCGTGTGTTATACTGCTGGGCCTGCTGGGTATGCATACATCATAATTTGGTGGACTATTTTGTATTAATTAAGTTTATATTAAGTTAATATCACAAAAATACAAAAAGATCCGGCAGAAGTGACATAGTTCAAGTTTTGCTATGTGGACAGGAAGTAACATGTGGTACATTTCCTGGAATTCTGGTAGTATCAGCAAAGTCGGAAAGTCTTTGAGAATTTGAGAGCTGGCAGCTTGGAACAGCTACAATTTAGAAGTGGGAGGGCCGGAGCCTCATTCCCTGATCGTAATGAATCAAGTCGCTGTCAACCTTAGCTGTCACATAGCAAAGCAACATGATTGGAAATTCACAAATTTAGGGAACCTCCTAGTTTGAAAACTTAACCAATGGAAAAGGTTGGAGGAGTGGATTTCTCTTGGAATCTGTGGTTCGTGGACCTCAGGATTCAGAGAGAGTGCATTCCACCTCAAGTAGTGTTCATTCAACTTTCGGCCAAATCAGACACAAAATTAAAACTACGTCCCTTCAGTAAAAGTATTACAAGTTAAATACAATTAAGTGTAACCATTAGTGTTTCCGTTCTATTCAGTGAGCTGAAGTGAATTAAATAATTACTAAGTGCAAAAGTCTGAAGTAGTGTATGTGACTGTAGGGTAAGAATCTTCCTGCCCTGCCCGAGCCAGACTCGTAAGGCCCCGGGATATGAACTCATCTCTACCAAATACAGAGCAGAACCCAGATACTCCAGTCTTTCCTTACTTGCGAGACACCTAATGGTAGTACAGGAAACGAACTCCCGCCTACCAGCACCAACAACCACAATTCTCCTCCCTTCCCACCTAATTTCTCGCCATCCACGAGAAGAGGGAGGAGGGCAGTAACTCCAGTGGAGGCGTCCAGACACGAGGTGCAGGTAAGCCGCAGCACCGGAAGGAAGGGATACAGGCAAAGAACTCTCGCCATCCACGAGAAGAGGAAGGAGGGCAGTAACTCCAGTGGAGGCGTCCAGACACGAGGTGCAGGTGAGCCGCAGCACCGGAAGGAAGGGATACAGGCAAAGAACTCTCGCCATCCACGAGAAGAGAGAGCAGGCCAGTAACTCCAGTGGAGGCGTCCAGACACGAGGTGCAGGTGAGCAGCAGCACCGGAAGGAAGGGATACAGGTAAAGAACTAATAAGTGACGTAAAGTCGGGCAAAGGCAATCACAAGTGGTTCCGAACGAGAGGTGCAACAGAACAACAAAGTGAGCCGTGATAATATTTGAATCGACTGTCTAGAAAATGTGGAGGCCTCGACATCTCACAACCCCATGGGCCTCAAAGGCCTGTTACAGCCATAGCAGAAAACGATAAAAAATGGAAGCCCCAATGTGAGTGTCTTTCTTGGAATTAAGCAGTAAATTAAACACAGAATTGAAATAGAATTCAAAGCACAGCAGTAGTTCTGTACTTGTCTAATGAAGTTCAAAATCAGTTTACTGGCATGCTGCGCAACAAGGTTCGAGGTGAAAACATTTCTGAAATAAGGGATAAAAAATATTTTCTGGTTCTTATTCAGCTGTCGCCCTGATGTTGTCATCAAGAGCAGAGGAGTGGAATAAGTCAGCATGTCAGTCTAACGGACGGAAGGATTTCTATAAAAGAGAGTTTTATTGACTTCATTCATGCCCATGAAAAGGCTGTAGTGGACTGGCATTACAAATTCATTATAAATCTCTGCTAGGTGAGATTGACACACACAAAAATGCAAGATGGCGATGGCAGTGCAGGAAATATGGCGGACAAACACATCGGAGCGTACACTCGTATTCTTATGGAAGGAGAATTTGCCAGATTTGTTGCATGTGCACCACAAAGACGTCATCGACCAGGTGTAAACGGAAGTTCCATGAATAATACAGCTCCGCCATCTTTTCGGAACGGAACAAACACTGTTTGACATTCTCTCCACGTTCCACTAGCCACTGGAAAATGCTACTCAGCACATTACAGACATCGCTTACATGTCACTCACACGCACTGTGATCTGCTAATGCTGGTGTAATTAATGGCTGCATTCAAGTACAAGTGAAGTGTTCAAGGCACTGAACTGTCGTGTCGTATGACCTCAGGCCGCTGAAGTATGAGATGAAATGCATTTTAAAGTCTACTACAAATTTAAGTTACTTATCAAATAAAAAATGCAAGATTTATAAGCCATGAAGCCTACGGCGTTTAATGAACCCCGCCCTAACCAATATATTAAAAACGCTATTTGGAGTTGCAGTCCACTTTCCAAAAGTTTTTCCTGCATTTATTATATATAATCTGCAGAATCTGCAATAAATGTATATGTTCAATAAGTACTGGCTCGTGTATGAGTTATGCCCAGTGGTGTAACTCATATATTCTTTTTTTTTTTTGTTTGATTAGGTATCATTTTAATTTATTTGGGTTTTACTCAGGTCGGTCTTGTAGAGTTAGGACGGTGTATCTTTTCAGTCTGACTGTAGTTTCGCTATTGTCCAGTAGGATCACTGCTAATGCATTAGTGTGGTTTCTGATTTTCTTCAGTATTTCGTATTCCATTTTCTTACTTCACTGGGCACTGTGTTCATTTGTAGATCTTCATGGATCCCGTGGTCTTTTTATGCACCAAGGTGCGTTCAAAATGGATCGGAGAGTCTTGGGTTGAAAGCGCTGGAGGTTTTCAATATTGGAACTGGAGGCTGTCCCCCATAGCTGAATTCGACAGGTCCATATGGGTTTGAGTACTGCTTTGTATAGGAGTTTGCTAGCCAGTGCATTTGTTTCGCTTTTATGTTGAGCTATTTTCTTTTGGTTTTGATGTGCTTTGCCCACGTCAGTCTTCTGTTGAGATGCATGCCCAGGCATTTCGCTTCAGTTTTCTGGGGTGGTTCAACATTGCCCATTTGCACTGCCGGACAGGTTTGGTTGCGTAGGGTGAATATAATATGCGTAATTTCCTTCGATTTATTTTAATACTCTATTTCTTTGCCCAGTCTTTGATCTTATCGCTGGATCTTCATGTGTGGCTAACATTGCTGTAACATCGGCGAAGGCAGCAGTTGTTGTGTTGTCTGATGTTGGGAGGCCGCTTGTCGAGATGAGACATCAAACGGGTCCTAAGACACTTCTGTGCGGTACGCCTGCTTAGGTTTTTTTTTTCAGCTTGTGATATCATCTTTGGATTATACGTTGAAGAGTCTCTCCGTTAGATATGATTATGATGTTCTGTATTATGCACGGGGAAGCGTTTTTCTGATTTTGAACAGGAGGCCTGGATGAAATACTTTATCAGACGCTTGGGTAATGTCTAAGAACGCCGCAGGGCAATAGTGTTTTCTTTATAAAGTTCCTCTTATTATCTCTGTAATTGAGTACACTTCTTCTTTGGCAGTGTGTGTCTGTCGAAATGCACACTGATGGTTCGGGAGGATTCGGCTTTCCTCTAGTATCGGGCGTAATCTCTCGAGTATAGCATTTCGAAGATTTCGCTCAATATTGGGAGTAGACAGGTCGGTCTAAATCAGCTGGCTTCCTCTAGCCGTCTTGCAGATATCGGGATTATCATGATCTCGATTTTCCATTGACGTGGGAAGTATCACGTTCTAATACTTGCGTTGAGTACAGTTGTTAGATGGACAATGACTTTTCTTGGCACTTCTTTCAATATTCTCCCTGTTCTTAGGGCATATCCAGGGGCTCTTCTTGGGTTGAGATCTTCTTGTATTGTGTCTCGAATTTGATTGGTTGTGTTGTTTGTAGCGGTTCTTTCGGCGATTTGTTGATTTCTGTTTCGATGTCTTCATTTTGCGACAGTTCATTTGGTTTGAACGTCTTTTCTAAGTGTTCGCTTCTTTATCACTTGGAGGCCAGGTCTGGTTCGCGCTTCTGATTGGTGGGATACGTTGCGTCGGTTGTTCTAATCGTTTGGTTGCTTTCCAGAGCGAATAGTTGGTGTCGGCTGTTGCTGTTAAGTTCTGCAGAGGTGTCTGAAATGTTGCTTCTTCGCTTCTTTTTACTTGATCTTTTAAGTTCCTGGTCGCTTCGTTGTTTCTGTGATCATCTTCGGGATGCCAACCCATCTGCCACTTTCTTGTGAGTTTTCGTTTTTCCTTAATTTGGTCCTTGACTTCCCATTGTTATTCGGGATTTTTAGCTTGAGGTTTGTCGTCTGGTGTTGCGCTTCAAGCTGCATTTTGTATAACGTTAGTGAATTCTGCAATAGCGCTTGGATGGCTTTCCTTGTTTTGAGCGAGTTGTTAAGTCTAAGTTTTCTTCCATTCGAGTTGTGATTGCTTCCCAGTTTGTTCTGCTGGGTTTTGATGAGTTACAATATGTGTACTGATGACGGCCATTATTGGTGTGTGATCCGATGCTATCTCTAGGTTGGGTCATATTGTCCAAGGAATTATCCGATTGCCCTCTGAAGATAATGAAGTCTAATGGATATGGAATTTTGATATCTGTTGGCCAATAAGTTGGTTTGCCCATGGACAGTATTTCTAGTTGCTTTTCTTGTATGGCTTGGTACAGTTCACGACCTTTAGGACTCAGTAAGTGGGAACCCCAGTATTGATGTTTTACATTGAAATCACCTCCAACCAGAAATGTGTATCCTAGTGAGTTAATGAAGGCACTGTATTGTGTGGCGTGGGGTGGCAGTATATGGCTGAGATGGTCAAATTTCCAACCCAGTCTGCGATGCTTATATTTATTGCCTGAATGTGGTCCATTTCATATTTGACAAGTCGTGATGTTTTATGTCTTTTCTTATGATTATGGCTAAACCTGCATGAGTTGGTACCGTGTGTGATGTAGGTTGGGATATTTACATAGCTTTGTTCATAAAATGGGTTTCAGACACCAAGAGGATGTCTATTTTCTGGGTGTTGAGAATTACTTCTACTACTTTTATGCATTGGGTGAGCCTGTGTGCACTCCACGCCGCTGTGTTGTATACATGAATTATTTTACTAATTTGTTAAGTACAGTGGTGAGGAGATTCATGAGCATGCCCACTTGTTCAGACCAGATTGTTTTAAAACTTGTGAAGGACTCTTGCATTATTTTGACTAGTGTGTGTTGTTTGTGTGATTGTTGGCCTTTTTGATACTATTTCTGGTTGCTTGGGTGTGAGTCAGTTTCGGCCGTTCTTCAGTTTCCTGCGGTGCTGGAGGGCTTGCGTTCTCTTGTCCCGGTGTATTTGTAATATGAACACTTGCTGTTGTTCAGGGTGTAGGAAAAGTTCTGCAATGTAAGCATGTTGCTGGTTGGGGCTTTAGTAGAGTGCATTGTTCAGTGCTCTGTGATTTCTGTGATTTCTCGCATCTTGGTCTGTATGGGCAGTAACCCCTGGTATGGAAGGGCACTTGGGATCCCTTGCATTGTGGTGAGGTGACTCAGTTTGGACTCTCACATTCTGCAGGTGTTTTATGTGGTGCATTTCACTGTTGTTGGCCGCTGGTTCGATATCATAAAGAAGAGTGAGAGGGACAGCCAGTGACCCTGTGTCTGATGTTCCGTAGGTTTCTAAGTTTGTGCCCCTCTCACACATTCCTGCTGTAGCGAGTGGTGCAGATTTCTGATTAACACTCTGTACGCATGCCATTGCAGAGGCTGAAATGTGTGGAACTTAACTTTTTTCTCTTTTAATATTTCTATTATTGTTTTGTGATATTCCAGTTTGTTATTATCTTTACTGTGTCGTTGGTGATTACCTTTAAAGCGTAGCTTAATCTGTTAATTGCCTGTTCAATTGCAGCTGTTGGGAGCTGTAGGTGTGTCGGTGTTGGTGCTGGATCCTTCCTTTCGTGTTTGGTACTGCCCTCGGTTTATGCGTTTCGCAGTGACCGGTATCTGAGGTGGGTGGTTCTTTTTCTTGCGACTTATTCTTTTTCACTGTTGGCACTTTCGAGGTTCTGGGGCCTGTTCTTTTCTTACCTCTTCCGCTGACTGGTTGCCAGGACAGCCGGTCGTCATTGTCATCGCTTTCAGTGGTTTCTTCTGCTTCTGAGAAGTTGGGTCGCTGCTCTGCTTGGTGTTGCACTATGGGTACCTGAGGCATACATGTAGTTTGATGCGGTTCCTGCTGACCGTATGAAGCTTCTGCGGTGTCTGGTACACACTGGCAATATATTGCTGGTGCCTGCATCATTTGGTTAGGACTCATGTGGCACCTGGCCGAGGAATTTGTCTTTTTGTGTTGGTCTGAGCGATGGTCACTGCGACCAACAGTTCTTGACGATAATCTTCTCTTCATGTAAGTACGTGGATGTAGTAAGTACAGTGCGTACAATCAAGTGCATAGAAATAGTTTCTTACTGTTCACTATTAGTTTTACGGATTCTGCTATACTTGAGAAAAGCTCGTTTCTGCAGTTTCAAAATGCAGAATCTATTTTACAGTAAACACAACAGATAACCAATTGTTTTAATATTGACTTACGGGTTGTCGCTTTCATTGCACTGCAGGCATGGCTGACAGAGCGATACACACTACACGTCCATACTGCACAGTATCCAGTTTACGACTGTAAAATGCAAAAGTAAAGCTATCCTTGCAAAAAGCAATGGAGACCCGTAGGGTTGTGAGACGTCGAGACTCCCACATTTTCTAGACAATCGGCTCACAGATGGCAGTAAGGTAGACAACCTTACGCGTCGGGGACCCTTTACCCCCAGGAAGATTCCTGGCACTCATTTCTGTTAGAGCCGGAGTCGACCTCAGGGCAATAATTTCGGAATAAAATGATGTCCCTATCAATATAAAACTTAAAACCGACGCTGACGTATAAATTGACACCACCGCTTATGCTGCCTCGCACTGAGGATAAAAGATATGTTATGAGAACGACGACACTGTACTTCAGAAGCGGGTGCATCTTTGACAAGTGGACACAAACACACTGACATTAACCTCATGCAGGTCTAGTCTAACCTAACCTCACTTATTCTATCCTGTCCCCTACACAAAAGTATAAATTTGTGGCATACTTGCTGCTTAAGAGAAAACCTTTATGAAGTAGATTCCATCTTACCATTTCCTGACCGAGTGGTACATTTGGTGTGCTGTGAGCTGCTTACCTGCAACAAGGAGAATTGAAATAATTAAGCAATGTTCTGAAATGACATGTACAAATGTGCTAATCCGGATACAAATATGAAAAATGAAAAACTCCGTTCACAGTTGAGTAAAGGTAAAAGATAAAGTTATCCCTGTGCTTAACTAATTAAGCACTGGTGCATGAAGACGTATAGGGGAGTGGATGTATAGATCCGTATTTTCTTGACCTCTGCATTAGTTGGAGGTGAGTGGTCAGCTTCACGTCTCTGCCGCTTTATCACCGGGAAAAAGTCCCCCGATACCCACTGGATAGGAGGTTGGGTGGACTCCAGAGCCGGTCTGGAGGACGTGAAGAAGAGAAAATTCTTGGCCCTATTGGGACTCGAACTCCGACCCCTTGGTCGTCTAGCCCGTAACCAAACGCTATTCCGACTGCGCTGTTCATAGTTGAGTGCATACTTTAAAAGACATGGCATTTAGGAGCAAGAGGACTTTCAGACCGTGTTCGTGGCAGCTGGAGACGGAAACCACGCAAGAAAATTTTTAAGACTGGGTTGAGCTGGATGAAGGAGGCCCTGGATTTCAGCTTCTGATAGAGGAAGAAATTGCTGCAGTGATATTTTTTTATTTATTTTCATTAGCACTACCTATATTATTAAATTGTCTATGTATTTGTTTTGCAAGTTTCTTACCGATACATTCTGTTTCATTAATCCGGACGACCTCTCCTCAGCTAATGCGGATTATCGAGGGTTTACTGTAACTCAATACGGGGCGACACAACACACAGCTGAGAGACAGGGTGACTAGCTTCATTCGGAAGCGCATGCGCTCAAGATATTGCGGAATATCGAGAAATGAAACTTTCGCCGATGAAGATATTTCGGAGCGGACACGTGGGTCGTACAAAAGGCCCCATAACAGAATGGAAATCCCGACAACATAAGACGCGAACGTCGGCGTCATACTTGGTTTCCGCGAAGACATTGGGGACCGAAACAATGAAGAGGGTAATGAGTGTACGTCGTATGATAACTAGAGAAAAAATAAAACAAGTTCTAGGAAGAACTAATTGCCTACTTTCCTTTTATTCTATTTTTAGAATCTGATACAAAACAATACCAACACTGTGGACTCTCAAACTTCTGAGGCAAAACCTTAATAAAGTTCGAACGCCTGTACAAATCTTCACGAAACTTGGCAGGTACAGGTTGATTCCAAATTACTGTCGGGATTTCCGTTTCAATAATTTTCAAACCGTAAATAACAAAATAAAACTGCATATGGAATATGAAAGTGTAACTTAAAGAGTTTTATTGCTTATAGAATCAATACTGCAGAACGCTAAACAATTTCAACGTGCGCGCCTTTCGTGGCACGTGAGCAGTTTTATTTTGTTGTTTCCGGTTTGAAAATCACAGGCCACGGAAACACCGACAATAATTTAGAATGACTGTGTATATCATGCCATACGAAGCCATCTCACTGGCGAACATAAGTTCCTACCATCAGTAATACCAACACTACAGCCTCTCGAACTGTTGAGGTAATAACGTTAATATTACTTGAATTCCTGAATCTAACGTCATGAAGCTTGATGTGAGTGTGTCATGCCATCTGAGAGCCTCACAAGGGGGAATGTCATAGGTTCTTCCCATTAGCAACACAAACCCTGCAGTTCTCGGAATGTCGAGGTAATAACCTTAATATTATCTCAATACCCGAACCAATCCTCATGAGACTTAGTATCTATATCACGCCACCTGAGGTCATCTGCACAGTGTACTTCATATATCACTCACATCAGTAATACCAACATTGAAGCCCACCAAATTGTATTCTTTTACTGACTTCATTATCGCGTACATACTAAACAAGTTTTCTTTCTATGCGTATCAGATACTCAAACTGCAGTGAAAGGAAATTAGGCGATTGGGTCATCTCAGGAATCAGGCAGCCGTATATCACTTTTCCGTAGAAGTTCTTGTCACTTGTTTAGGGCACTCGATAAATGTCACGCTTTCCCCTTTCAAGTATATTTCCTTGCTACTTGGGCCGGAAGGCCTCGGCCCTCGTAGAGCTTTGCATGTATTCGTGTCTCCTTCACTTGCCTGGTCATCAACTAACTAACTTCATAGAGCTGAGCCCTTCTTGAGAAGCCGCCAATTGTGCAGCTACTGAAAAACTTACCATCAATTTAAGGAACCAGCGGGTTCATTGTTCATTACCGTATTCACAAGAGCCCTTCACTGGTCCCTATCCTGAGGCAGGTCAACTCAATCCACACCACACCATTTAAACTAAGATCCATTTTAATATTATCTACACACCTACTTTTTGGTCTTCTTACCGGTCTCTTTCCTTTTGGCCTTCCCACAAACATCCTATATGCATTCCGCTTCTCCCCCATTCGTGCTACATGCCCTGTCCATCTATTTTTCTCTCCCCCTACAACCAATCAATGATGCGGCTACACTGCGAGAAAATGAGCTGTCAATAATTTAGGTTCTCTGTGATTTCTACTTGTGTGAGATTAAATAGCATTGTGTATGGCCTGAGCTCGCGAGCGTGCGCGTGAGACAGAGTGAGTGAGTGAACGCACGCGCAGTAAGCTAAGATAAAATTGCTCCTCTACTTAATTAATTATGCACTATGCCAAGGGTCTCCAAACTACGGCCCGCGATGTGATTTTATCCGGCCCGCGAAAGAATTGTGCAGAAATGCGCCAATTGAACTAATTTTCCATTGAGTACTGGTAAATGTGATTCCGAGCTTACTGACCTGACATATTGTACTGCAGTTCGATGGCTTAGCTGTGGAAAGGTTATTTCGCGCTTCTTTCAGCTAAGGAATGAAGTTGATATATTTCTTACCGAGAAAAACTATCACGAACCACTTTTATCAGATACCAAGTGGCTTTGGAAATTAGCAGTTTTGCTGATCTGGTGAACCATATGAACCATTTGAATTTAAAGTTGCAGGGTGAAAATAACTTAGTCTGTGATTTATTTGCACTTATCAAGGCATTCAGAGCAAAGTTGATACTTCTGGAAAGCCAAGTGAAAAATTGTAATTTCTTCATATGCTATACTGTGCAGAGTTGCATAAAAAGGGTCAAGCAGAACTTCCTTCCATGTGTGCAAATTTAGTCATTTCAGATTTGAAAGAACAATTTCAGAAGCGATTTGCTGATTTGGATTCCAGTGCTCAGGAAATCAGATTGTTTCAAAATCCGTTTGATTGTGATGCTGCAGATGTCCCAAGTCAAATTCAAATGGAAATTATTGAACTTCAGGAAAACTATCATATTAAAGACTGAGCAATTTCCAAATTTAAAGAAATATGCTTGTAAATTTATCTCCATTTTTGGGACTAGATATCTGTGTGAACAAACTTTTTCCCAGATGAAGTACATCAAGTCGAAATACAGGGCAAATTTATCCGATGAACATTTAAAGTCGTTCAAAATTTGAACCTCAATTTAATCAGATTTTAAGAATGCAAAAAGAGTTCCATCATGCACATTAATTGTTTTATTATAATTTGTGATGAAAATATGAGCCTTTGCTGCTACTGTCTGTTGTCATTAAAATATGATAATTTATTCTCACGTACAGTACTTTGTATTTAGTTTATGAAATTCTGTGCTTTCAAGAGAGCTCATATACCTAGAGTTATTAATTTCCCATTTTATCTGGCCCGTTGAAAGTGCTGAATTATCTAACGTGGCCCGCGGTTCGAAAAGTTTGCAGACCCCTGCACTATGCCATGAAGGCGTATAGGGAGTGGATGTACGAGTATAGACCCACGTTTTCTTAACCTCAGCACTAGTTGGAGGTAAGTGGTCAGCTACACGCCCCGGCCGCTTTACTCCCGTGGAAAGAGCACATGCTACCCATTGGATAGGTAGCTGGGTGGACCCCAGAGCCGGTATGGACGACGCTGAGAAAACCCTTGACCTTACTGGGACTCGAACTGTGAGCCCTCGGTTGTCCAGTCAGTAGCCAGTCGCTATACCGACTACGTATACCGGCACTTGAGAATGCGCAGTAAGTGTAGGAACCGTGCATTTTCAGGTTCGTATGCTCCATGCTGTAACGTTTACTGTATGAAGCGACAGTCTGTCCTTGCGGCAGTGGGTACTGGGGGTTCGGAGAGTATACAGAAGCCTAGAGGGATCCGAATCCTCCATAGACCCAAGGCGCATTCCATTTCCACCAAAAGGAATTACGTATTCCGCCTCAGGTCACTGGGTGCCACACCTCCCCTTGTGGAAGGCAAAATGAGCCCTGCTTGCTCTAAAAAGGGCACTGGACATAAATAGATAGCTCTTAAAATGTAACATGTGAGATGAACAAGGAATGTAGCACGAGTGGGGGAGATAAGAAATGCACATACGACACTGGTTAGAAAACCAGAAGGAAAGAGACCACTAGGAAGAACAAGACGTAGGTGGGAGGATAATATTAAAACTGATTACAGAGAGATACGATGTGTTGTGGACTCGATCGATCTGGCTCAGGATAAGAACCAGTGGAGGGCTGTTGTGGAAACTGTAATGAACCTTCAGGTTCCAAAAATGTTGGGAAATTCTTGAGTAGCTGCACAATTCGCGGCTTCTTCAGAAGAACTCAGCTCCCTGAAGTTAGGGAGGGGGGCCTAACTTTGATTTGACCTTGACCCTAGCTGTTCAGATGACCACTTTTCGTTAGCAGCTGCATGCTGCTCTGGGTCACGGTTTGTGATGCTCTGGCCGTCAACAAAACAGTAAAAAATAAACCAATCAAACTGTTTACATTGGTTTCATTTAATAACTGCTACACGTTTCAGTCCACGTGAGGCAGTTTCATTAAATATGCCTCATGTTATACAGGGTGATTCACGAAGTTTTACCCCCACTTAGGGAGGGTATTCCTGACGTAATTTGGAACAATAAATTTCAATATACTAATAGTATACAACTCATAATTAAAGAGATACAGTAATTTGAAAACTGGCGAAAAATCTTTTTCTCTTCGAATTTCTTCTTCTTCTTCTTCTTGTTCTTCTTCTCCTTCTATGGCGCAACAGCTTGATGTCGGGCCTTGGCCTCCCTTATCAAGCCCCTCCATTCCTCTCTATCCTGCGCTGCTCTCTTCCAGTTCCTTACGCCCATTAACTTCTTTGCATCTTCTTCCACCGCATCAATCCATCTAGTTCTTGGTTTCCCAGCACGTCTCCTACCTATTGTACTGTATATTTTCTTTGGTATACGCTCCTTAGCCATTCTCTGTACATGCCCAGCCCATTGCAATCTCTTAAGCTTTATCGTCACTGAGATCTCTGGCTCCTTATATAATTTGTATAACTCTTTATTATATCTTATTCTCCATATCCCATTCTCTTTTATTGGTCCATAAATTCGTCTTAGGATTTTCTTCTCGAAAGAATTGATGACTGAAAATCGACCACAAGTTAATAAGGAAATTTTGCAGGAAATAACCCCAGGAATATGTACCATAAGCCGGGGTAAAACTTCGTGAATCACCCTGTATACAGCCTTTTCTTTACTGTCTTCTGTTTGGCATTCCTTGCTACGGCAATGCCGACCACAGCGGCCGCGGGGTCTACGGCATGAACCGTCTTCCCCGCCTCGAATACTGGGATCGTGGGTTCGAATCCCACTCGAGGGACGGATGTCTGTATGCATTTATTCTGTGTTTGTGTTGTCCTGTGTGTAGGTAGTTGCCTTGCGACGGGCTGATCACTCATCCAAGGGGTCCTACCGACTGTCTATGGATTAAAGAACCGACAAAGCGGCCAATGTTCACAAGGGCTCTAGAGCCATAGATAGCTACAGCAATGGCAGTATAACTCAAAATTCTGCGAGACCAGCGTTGTCTTGAATGCAGCCGATGTGAAGGGAAAGGAATATAACTGAGCAGGGCGAGTGGTCTCTGGGATTAGTGTGTACGGTCTCAGTGCAAGACTTCATGAGCGAAAAAAGAGTTCGACATGCACTGTAAAGTAGACGGCCCGTCAATCTCGTACCCCCCGACGTTATTTACGTGGGCCTTTGAATCTGGAATCTCTAGATGAATCCCGCATTGCACACATTGCATGTCTGATGTGTTGTAGTGCCTGTCTCGGCCCAATCCCATCGGGTAGCCCTTGGTTAGGCCAACACTGTGCCAGGAGCACGCCACTGTTGTCTGAACACGGATACTAAACATCAGAAGGCGCACTACACTCTCGTATGTCACACCATACAGTCTGGTAGTTTACCAAAGTTTCCATATCCTGGGTCGAGGAGAAAACCAAGAAAGCAGTAATTTCCTGGCCATGCTCTTCGACCATGAAGAGAGAAACAGAACGTTCCTCGAAACGTTGGTAACCTGTACCAGACTATAAGGTGTCACATTCCAGAAGACAGTACTCTTCATCCTGAACAGGTTGGTGTGGCAATAATGCACTATGCTTCTTACCGGCAGGTATTGGGTTTGAATATAGACCGGGCCACCGGGAATTTTGTTTCTAGTGGTTTCCCTCAGTTACACTGGTAAAATGTTGGGATATTACCTCCTTTGGGCCACGACTGCTTCGTTCCAAATCCTTTCCAAGTCATCTAACTAACTTCATGGAGATGAGCCGTTCTTGAGAGGCCACAGTGAAGATACAGCAATGGACAACAGTGGGTGTGTACTTGTGGCATGTAAACTGAAGTCACGCGCTGCATCAAACAGTCCAATAAATCCGGGCATCAATCCAAACCACCGTCTATAGTCACTCATATGTGTGACAATATTAAACCGAAACTGTGTGAATTACTTCGCCTACCAAGAACCACACAACGTAACAGTAAATTTCCACCTGTTCAGCATCTAAACCCAGCGACCATGAGACGGTAGGACACACACCGTACTCAACTGAAATGCAACACCTAAGGAGGACACATGAACTTCAACACGACTAAGTTATGGTCATTTAAGAGGAATTTACGACTCGAACATTTTAAATTTTTTATACGAATTGTAATACGGTACTTCCCCTGAATAGGAGCCGGGATAGCGTAGTCGGTATAGTGGCTGGATACGGGCCGGATGACCAAGGTACCGGAGTTCGAATCTCGGGAGGGTCAAGAATTTTCTCTTCTAACGTCGTCTAGATCGACTCCGAGGTCAACCCACACTCATATCCAATGGGCACCGGGGGCTCTTTCTCTGGGGTAAAGCGGCCGGGGCGTAAAGCTGACCATTTACCACCAACTAGTGTCGAGGTCAAGAAAATGTGGATCTATACATCAACTCCCCAATACGTCTTCATGGCGTAGTGTTTAATTAGTTAAGCACAGGGACAACTTTACCTTTTTACCTTACCTTCCCCCTGAATATGGTTCTGTATGATCGAGCATGTCTAGGTTTTAATGACATGTAATTAACACAAGAAAATAAATCGGACGTACTTCAATCCTGTTTTCATTACAGCATATTTCAAGATGTATCTTCTTATTTAATCGTTTTCAAACGAAAGAAAGCACATTTTGACCCACTTTGATCTCATCACGGCCAAGATCCTCCAAAACCTCCCCCCCAACTGTATCAAAAACCTAACCCAAATTATCAATGCATCCATCCGCCTTTGCTACTTCCCTAACCAATGGAAAGTAGCGCAAATCATTCTCATCCTCAAACCTGGGAAACCTACTGATCTACCATCATCCTATCGACCTATAAGTCTCCTCCCCACCTTATCCAAAGTCTTTGAGAAACTCATTTTCCAAAGACTTCTCCCAATAGTTGAAACCCAGCACATCCTTCCGGATCACCAATTCGGATTTCGTTATCAGCACTCCACCATCCACCAAACTCATAGGCTAGTAAACAAGATACATGATGCAATTGAATCCAAGCAGTACTGTTCCGCTGCCTTTCTTGACATAACGCAGGCTTTTGACAAAGTCTGGCACATT
>NW_019740657.1:529510-544067 GCF_002891405.2 Cryptotermes secundus
TTTTCACATCATTATGCTAAATGTATTAACTCAGATTGCATACATAATAAATACGGGAGTCTCAAAAAAAAAAAAATTTGACCCACATGATATGCGTATCTCAAATTTACGTCTCTCAAACGGTTGATCGATTTTCACGAAACATCATGTGACGCGGTGTAGTCAGGTAAGCCGTTACTAAGGTTTCGAGGCACCCGCTGCCTCCATCTTGCGTGAAGGACCCCCATGATATTGTTACAGGAGAAGTATGTGTGATATGGTATTATACAAGCCTCTCCTCATAAAGCAATCACTGGTTTCAGGCTACTGTCATGATTTGAGAAACTATAGACGGCTTTCCGATTGATGACCCAATTTATTCGACTCTTTGATGCAGCGTGCGACTACATTTTACAGTTCGCAGTTTTACAGTAACGCACATTAGTGTCCAGTCACGTATTCACTGCCGTTGCTTGGTAGCAGCTTCCAACAACGGATGTTTACTTCTTCTGGGTTACCGAACTGACCCCATGCCTCAGCTACCAGCTCACGACAACTGCAACTCAGCAGTTCTCTACCTCATCAACTAACTCAAAGTCAAAGTCAGAGTTAGTTTACGACTGGCGGTTTACCGCCAATCTGTTCGTTTTGACGTCAAGCCCCTTGAGACTCATGGCCAGATATTTTTTTTTCAACTGAGCCCTTGCAATAATAGTCCTAATGTAACATTCACTCTGACGAGAGGATGGGTTTGTCTATTATGAATATGCTTGATCTTTCGTCAAGTGTGCGTATCGCACTTGTAGCATGTTACAAAAAAATTCTTCCTTTTGCACTATATACAAATCCTCTGCCAGCAAAGGCTTTGCAAACCAAATCATGTCTGTCTTATGTACCTTATGCTACAACGGCAGCTTAAGTCACTTGAACGGCCGTAAGCTTGACCACCGCCAAGTTTAAGCCTCTTATATTTTCTATGTCTGGCTTCGTCTTGTCCTATACTGTGAATGAATTCATTCTCACGATTTTGTATGACTTTTGTTTGTTGCCTGCACAATTTTGTTACATAGATATATACACACGGAAAGTTGAAAAGCCTGAGTGCAATCCCATAAGCCGGCAATTGCACGAGGACGGAAGTATTGGAAAAGGAAACAAATGCAGATGGAGACGTGACGGTGTGAAGCAGGCTTTTGTCACAGTAAGTGGCGTAGGATTATATACCGTATTCACACAAGAATTTCTCCGAAGAACTAGTCAAAGTCAAAGTCACACTGTGACTGACGGTGAGCCAGTCTGTCTGGCTTAGTGTCGACCTGCGGGAACGTGATTACTGAACCGTTGCCTAGCAGCGACAGGGGGATATATATATATATATATATATATATACGTACAGACCCTCAGACTGACGGGCGGGATTACAGAAAATATATGAGGTTAAAACTTGGCGGCGGTGAAGCGTAGGACCGTTCAAGTGACTCGGTTGCCGTTGTAGCATAAGATAAGAAAGAAAAACAGGATCTGCTTTGCAAAGCCAGTACTGACAGAGGGCTTGCATACAGTGCACAAGGAAGAACTGTCAATAAGTGCGATACGTACACTTGACGAAAGGCCAAGCATATTCGTAAGACACATACACATCTTATCGTCAGAGAGGATATTCTCAAAGGGCTTGACGCTAAGACGAACTGTTACTAAGCTACTAACGTAACTCTGACTCTGACTTTGACTGTGACCATGAATTTGAATTTGAGAAAGCCCAAGAGAACGCGCAACTGGAAGAGTGTTCTCTTCCAGCCACGCCACCCCAAAACTGTCCTGCGCTTCAGCACATGGCAACAGAAGCAGCCTCTAGCGCCCTCAGCTGCCAAGGCCTGCAACCCTTCTTCTGTGGCGCAACAAGGAAGTGCCAAGTCGATTGTTCAGACTTCTAATGCAAAGAGTTCATGAAATTTGGTACGTCTATCATGCCCTCTCAGGTCACAAACCCCTCACTGCAGCCTCTCAAACTACTGAAACAACAACCTTCCTTCTACTTCAATGTCTAAACCGATCGTCATGTAATTTCATACCTGAGCCGACCTCACGATTCCACTCCACCTGCAATGCAGCCTCCCAAACTGTACTGTTTCATTGGGTTCGTTATGCTTACAAACTAATTTCATTTTTTCTACTGTCGTATAAAATCCACAAACTGTGGTGACCGGAATTTCCGGGAACTTCTCATTAATACAGGGTAACGCCAAGACGTCTGCTGTTCAGTGGTAAACTTGGCAATGGCCATTTGTGATGTTCTGAAGGGCAGATGGAGAGGAATACGAGAAGCATAACGTTGCTGCACAAAGCGTCTAACTATAAATGTTGGTGTCTTCCAGAACTGTTCAAGTTACCAAAGTCACACATTGCTCGACGAAGTTTGCTTTAACAATCTTCCGTCAAAATTTCGATGCGCTTTATGCTCGTAAAGATACATAAACAAACAGCACAGGGAATAAGGCGGCTGGTGACAATAATATCAATATACCGGTAATGAATTCAGGTAACGTACGTGTACTGTCATGTGGCTTTTGTAACTGGTACACTGGGGCACGAGGTAGTGTAGTTCTGACTCACCGCCATCTATGAGTTTATTGTCTAGAAAATGTGGGAGTCCCGGCCTCTAATAACTGTATGGACCTCCATGGCCTGTTACAGGGATAGCTTTACATTTACCTTTACCCGGTACACGTTCTGGCACACATTTCATAAAGACGACGCGAAAAATTACTGTAAGAAATAATACAATGTTCATGAGCGAACAGCAACAATGTGAGTTCATTTCCTGATGATGGTAAGAGCGATGGTCACCGAAACGTTGACAGCTGCACCGATCATTCTAGAAGACTCTGTTATTAGAGTTATGACAAGGAAAGAGAAGGACATTAGACTAAGCGCGTAATTTATGACAGTCGAATACGCTTCCTGTAATACATTATCACGAGTATGGAGTGTGACTATAAATAAGGTTCGAACTGGTAATTGTATTTATTAACCACTTACAGATTGTCACTATAGCACTACAGCACATACTATATCTTCTAAGTCTGCTGTGTTTTTACTAGTCGTTGCCCGGTAACGGATTTCAAAGGTGGCGTTCCCTTCCTCTGAGTTCTCGAACTGTCCCCGGCCTCATCTACCAGCTTCTAACAGCAACGACTCACAAGGAGTAAACCTCGGTGGTTGTCTAACTCACTCACCAAACAACCACTTCTCTTCACTTCACTCTCTCTCTCTTTAACTGTCCTGGTTATAACATCCAGGCACGGACCGTACGGAAAACACCGTTCTTCTGTTGCTGTTCAACTGCTGCTTAGCAGCAGCCACTGTTTGTAGTGTCACTACTTAGCAATGGGTCTACAAGCTACAATATTTACGACTAGTCACGTTATTCAGCCAAACAGAACTTTCCACCGACTACATAAAAAGTCGATTTGCAGAACACACTTCTTCCAGCTGCTACCGCAGTCACGTCTCTCATATTCCATAGGAAGCAGAGTTCTTATTTCTCATGAATGCGCACACTGCAGATTTCTGCTCGAGATCTCGTCTAGAATCTGCCGTATCCGCAGAACTTCGTGCCCTTCCTACAGTGGTAGCCTAAAGCGACATAAATACGGAGCGATATTACTCCCGCGCAATACAAGGTACATGCCTGTTCTCTTCGCGCTAAGTGCGTACAAACTGCCGCCATACTGTCCGGTCCACGTAATGTGCTCGCCTACTGTGATCCGCGCACTTACATCTCTGTTTATATTGTGACAGCCAGAATCGTGGAAACGGAGCGGACGTACATTGTTGTGCAACGGCTCGGCAATCATGTTTGCGTTACAACAAACATAAGAACACAGGACAATTAACTGTTCAACATGGTGACTTCTATTCGGGCCGCGTGGAACTTATAACATGCAGTGCATTCGTGAATTCGACAGACTCAGATTCACTTCAATGAGCGACCGTGAGAGAAATAAGAGATTCAGAAAGCAATTCAATAGTTGAAGTGTTAACCAGATAAGATTCGTTACCAAGCAACGACTACCAGGCAGAGATTGAAGACACCGCATTACAGTTACAGTAAACATTAAGAGTGTTATAATTCTTTGTAGTTACGACTTGTGAGTGTCCAATAAATCGATTCATCTAATCCAGAAACCATTATTATTAATCACGCAAACACCTTATACGTGAACATACGTATTAAGCCGTACGAGGAAGAGCCAATGGGCAAGCACAATTTCAGTTTATAGTCTCGTCTCATCTTATGTATGGGTTTCGTTCTAAAGATGCCGTGTAAACACAAAATCGTGTACAGTCGGTAGGACTCCTTGGACGGGCGTTCAGCTCACCGCAAGGCCGCTACCTGCACAACTCCTGTGCACAGTCGGTAGGACTCCTTGGACGGGCGTTCAGCTCATCGCAAGGCCGCTACCTGCACAACTCCTGTGCACAGTCGGTAGGACTCCTTGGACGGGCGTTCAGCTCATCGCAAGGCCGCTACCTGCACAACTCCTGTGCACAGTCGGTAGGACTCCTTGGACGGGCGTTCAGCTCATCGCAAGGCCGCTACCTGCAGAGACAGCGCGGCCACTGTGATCGGCAAAAGGTGACATTACGGCACATAACAATGCTAATGTCACATGAACTTTCCTTCGATCTCCCATACAACGATCGCAAACACGTCACAAACCAACAAAAACGTAACACTAAGAATGCAGACACCGAATATACACAAATATCTTATAAATAAAACACCAACATAACACATTACATATTACAGATACGCCGACACGTCCACGACAACTGCATGAGAGCCTAATGTAACCTTGAATATTCTGAAGCATAAAGTAAATAAAGTGAAGTAAAGCTATCCCTCTACCTGGTTGTCGAAGCTTCCACATTTTCTAGACAGCTTTACGCGCCGGCCGGCCGGCCGGCCGCACTTTCCCACAGGAAGATTCCTGGTACTCATTTTTGTGAGAGACTAAGTCGAAGCCATGGCAATACTGCAGCTGGAGGGCTTAGATCAATTGAAAAACCCAATAACCTCATTGAGATTCGAACCCGCGACCTTCCGGCTTGTAGCATAGTGCCCCAACCACCTAATATACCGCGTGCTCCCATATCCCGAAGCGTTTACATCAAAAATGAAAAGCAGAAAGAACAGCGTAATAGCAGAACAGCAGGTTTCTTCGACTTTACATCTTATACACGTGATTAATTTTTGCACCGTGTGTCTGTATCAAAGTGTCACAGTGACTGAGATGCGGGTTTGGATTGAAAAATTGATTTATTTATAACCTAAAGGTCGTAATTATAATTAATTATTATACTATTGCTGCTTTGCATAATGTACAGTGACTCCACACTAATCCCTTCGGTCTATCTGCACTAGTCTTCACGAGTTTATAACATGGGAACTATAACAGTCTCACTGAATGACACACTCCAAATATTACACATAAATAAAATCTTCTGATACACGTTAAGTCTCCACAGGGCGGCTTCTAGTTCTGCTTCAATTATGAACTTCCCGTGGCTATCTCCTTGCTTGCTTGTTCCCGTGCTTCTGCCGCTATTGTTCGTAACTTGTAACGCCTCTACTTATACAGCCGAGGAACTGACATGCACCTATAGTAAACACATATCATGTGATCGCTATCTAGCCAGCCTATTCGCGCGTCGGTCGGATCTATAGAAAACACATGTAACGTGATCACTATCCACTAGTGTGACGTCAAAGTGTACACGGAACGCACAGCTTCTCTATTGTTGCGTGTTGGGCCTTGTTTACAGAGCGACGCGTTAATCAAATCCGTTAAAATATCATGTGTCACGTACAAAAATTACAACAGTAATAAAATTAACTTTATGACCTGAAATGAGAGCTAATATTTTTAAATACCTCCTGGTCACTATTATAGCAATTCTATTTACAAGTCTGCAGGTGAAAGGAAAAGAATAAATAGGTAGGGTAAAACAGTTTGTCCTTTATTAAACATTCACCACGTACGAACAGTTAATGAAACACTAGAAAATTTCTTTGGAATTAACATGAATCACTGAATTTCCAACCAAAGAGAATAGCAATTCTGCGATGACTGGAGAATTATATGTATTACGAGTATAAATTGCTTTCCACATTTTGTAATACAATAGTGATACCAAACAAGATGCACCCTTTCTACTAGTAAATTCTGTAACCCGAAAAGAAAAGCACCAATAAGGCGTTCTGTTATTAATATTAGTTTATGCTTAACAGCACTAATGTCATATGGATGCTGTTTCTGGTACTAATAAGTGTGATTCTTGCTAATCTCTCCTTTTTTAGTATCTCTGTACCGTATTCCTATTTGTACAAGCCACATTCATCTCTGCCATGAGCATACAAAGAATTGTGACTGGTATACAATACACAGTATTGTGTAGACACGCCCCTCACTGAGGAGCATATTCTGGGATCAGGAAATGGATGGAGGGGGGCGTGTGATATCTGATGGGATTGGTTGTTCTTATTAATGTTTCAGTTACACAGTTACCAGCTGACTTGGAGACAAATGAGCTGAACATATGCAACTCAGAGGAGTAGAAAAGGAGACTGACACTAGTAACCCTAGCTTTCCAAGGATGTCACTGAGAAACGTCATAAGGGGCTGTTTGACAAAAACGTAAGCACCTTTTGTATTGATATTCTCGGGACAAAAAGAAACATTAATTGGTTTACAGATAGGGGATCTACCACTCAAAAATTGCCAGCATTTTATGGAACCCGAAGGTTCATTATCGTGTTCACAAAAGCCTTCCACTAGTCCCTATCGTATCCCTATCCAATCCGAACCATCTCATCCTATCTCTCTCTAGGATCCATTTCAAAACTGTCCACACAACTACGCCCTGGTCTTCCCAGTGCTCTCTTTCCTTCTGGCTTTCCCACGCATTCCCCTTCGCACCCATTCGTGCTACATGGCCTGCCAACCTCATCCTCCCTGACTTTATCTTCTAATAATACTTGGAGAAAAGTACAAGTTATGAAGCTGCTCATTATGCAGTTTTCTCCAACCTCCTGTCACTTAATCTCTTTTCGGTCCAAATATTCTCCTCAACACCCTGTTCTCAAACACCCTCAGTCTATGTTCCTCCCTTAATGCCAGAGACCAAGTTTCACACCCATACGGAACCACAGGCAAAATTATAGTTTTGTATATTCTATTTTTTATGTTTTTTGACAGCAGCCGAGAAGACAAAAGGTTCTGGACTGAATGGTAGCAAGCATTACCCGAGTTCAGTCGCCTCTTAATTTCCTCCTGAATCAGGGTTTGATTTGTTATCGTCATTCCCAAATATATGAACTGCGCCACATTTTCAAAACATCTGTTTCCTATTTTTATGTCATGATTTTGCCCTGCATTTTGGTGACGAGACAGCAACATGTACTTAGTTTTCTCTGTTTACTTCTAGACCAACCTCTTTACTTGCGTCAATTAAAGTTTGTGTGTTTTTCTTTATGGTATCTACATTATCAGCCAGTAGATTCACATCATCGGCATAGACCAACAGCTGGTGTGCCCCGTTTAATTTCAAACGCACCTGGTTTACCCGGACTTTACTAATTGCATATTCTAAGGCAAAACTGAAAAGGAGTGGCGATAAAGCATCTCCTTGTCTTAGACCATTCTGGATAGGAAATTTATCAGACAAATGTTTACCTATACAGACTTTACTATAAGTCTCATTTCAACACATTTTAATCAGATTAACTAGTGTCTTGGATATCCCAAACTCTATCAGAATATTGTACAATACTTCCCTCCTAACTGAATCCTAGGCTTTCTTGAAGTCTACAAATAGCTGATTTACTGTCTCGTTGTACTCGAAATTTTTTCTCAAATATCTGACGAATGCAAAAGATCTGATCTGTAGATGATCTGTTACGTCGAAGCCCACACTGATGGTCCCCAATAATTTCATCTATGTATGAACTTAACCTTGAAAAAAGAATATTGGATAAAAATGTTTGTATGAAGTTGATAGCAGTGATATCCCCCGATAATTACTACAGTCAGTTTTATCACCCTTCTTGTGAACTGATCAGGCAATTTTTCCTTACGCCAAATAGAATTAATTAGCTTATGGATCTTAGAACGTAATATTTCGCCTCCTGCTTGAATAAGTTCTGCCGGAATTTGATCACTACCTGGCGATTTATACCGTAACAATTTTGCAATAGCACTTTCAACCTCAAAAGGGCTAGGATTAGGTATTAACGGCTCAGCTGTATGGATTTCTGTCTGCCTAACAGCACTGACCCTATGTACATTCAATAACTGAGAGAAGTAGTTCCTCCACCTATTCAAAATTTTGTGGGAATCTGCAAGCAGATCACCATTCTCATCCTTCACTAAGTTACTGCTAGACTGGTAACCCCTCTTAAAGTCATTTATTCCTCTATACAGGTCTCTAATGTTCTTGTTCTTACCGTTCATTGCAAGCTCATCAATTTTGTCTTCCCGATGTTCCCACTTTTTATTCCTGAAATGCCTCCTGGTTTCACGTCTTATATTGTTCAGATTATCCCTATTTGTTTCGCTTCGATCCTGTAACCATTGCAGTTTGGCTGGTTTTCTTTGGTCTAGTAATTTTGAGCATCCTTCATCGAACCGTGAGGGACCACGAGGTAGCGTAGTTGGCTGAGGCACTATGCTACAAACCGGAAGGTCGCGGGATCAAATCCCGATGAGGTCATTGGATTTTTTCAATTTATCTAATCCTTCCAGCCGCACTATGGCCATAGGGTCGACTCAGCCTCTAACAGAAATGAGTACCAGGAATATTCTTTGAGTATTCTTGGGGGATAAAGGGTGGCCGGCGCGTAGAGCTGACAACCTTACCGTCATCTATGATCCGACTGTCTAGAAAATGCGGGAACCTCAACATCTCAGAACGCTACAGGCCTCCAAGGCCTTTTTACTTCATCGAACCATGGCTTATGCTTCTTCGGTTCATAATAACCTACACTCTCTTTGGCAGACATTTTTATATTCTCTCTAATAGTTTCCCCATGCTTTATTAATATCCACCTCAGTTTCCAAGTTTTCCAAAGCCGCGAACCTATTTGAGATTTCAACACAATGCTGCTCTTTACCCTCTACCTCATTTAATTTATTGAGATTGAACCTCTCCATGTGAACTCCGTGTGTTGTTTGTTTGCTCACTGCCAGTCTTTCCCTAACCTTTGCCACCACCAGGTAGTGGTCAGTTTCACAATCTGCTGCCCTGAATGATCGAACATCAAGTATACTTGAGTGCCGCCTCCTATCTATCAAAATATGGTCCATTTGATTGTGTATCTTCCCATCAGGAGATGTCCAAGTAAATTTATGGATGTTACAATGTGGGAACATTGTACTTTTGACAATAAGATTTGTGATGTGGCAAAGTTTACTACTCTAACTCCACAGTCATTACTAATTTCATGCAAATGCTCATTCCCAATCGTTGGTTTGAAATGTCTTCCCTCCCTAATTTGGCGTTGAAATGTCCTAACAGAACTTAGGGAATTTATCAAATACATGTTCTAGTTCTTCATAGAACCTGTCCAAAATAAGCCAAAAGCAGTACAGTATACACCATCGTCAGAATCCTTTCAAGTCTAACCAAACCCGCAACTGTTTGACAGAAAAGAAAATCTGGTCTTAAGCCCCAGGTAGGTGTTTCATTCAAAGACAGACTGACCGACTGACCGTCGTCGTAACATAAGACTCAGACTCCAGTTCAGATCAGTAGAAGCCAGGACAAGAGAGTAGAAGACAAACTAGAAGAGGAGGCAGGCGCAGTTTAACTCACCCACAATTCAGATCAGAACTGAGCAAGTTCGGCTGAAGGTTTATTACGAGTTATTGTAATTTATTGTGATCACGAGTGATTGTAAAAGAAGGTGTTAATAAATTCAATCATCAAATACAAACCACGTAATTATTAGTCACGCCCATAAGTGTTCTATCATTTCTTTAGGGATCTGTGTAAGTACATGCAATTACACACATACAAGCGCGTGATTGTATTTAGAAACAGCCGCCTGAAAATAGTTCAGTGAGAATTTCGTTATTTGAGTTTTCCCGATTCAGTACTTTATGAAGCGTGAAGATGAAGTTACAACAAATTGCTGCACTGGTTGTTAAGATGAAGGGTTGGATGCGGCCAACTGACACAGCGGCCTGGTGCCTCTCCGCCAAGTTCCGCAGGGACTTCAAATCCTATCATCTAGCTATTCCACCCACGAAAATAGCAAAACTAATGATAAACAACAGAGCGAGACCTTCGTTACTGGGCAAGGCCATACACCGGCACGATGAGAAAAAAAAAAGTAACACAAAATATCTTCTTCCCCACCTCACTCCAATTAAAAACAGATCATCCTTGTGAGAACTGCGTTTCGATAATTTTCAACTTAGCGAAGAAAACATAACTCTTAAAATTGATTTAATTTACACTCTTGGATAACACGTCTGCCGATCACAGTGGCGGCGCGGTCTAAGGCATGAACTGTCTTCGGCCGTCCGAACGCTCGGATCGTGGGTTTGAATCCCACTTAAGGTATAGGTGCCTGTCTGCGTTTATTCTGTAGGCAGGTAGCAACCTTGTGACGGGCTGATCCACAGTTCAAGGAGTCTAACCGACTGCCGAAGATTAAGAAACTAAAGTGAAACAAGCGTTTCACGGATGCCCTAATCTCCAAGTGGGAGGAGCAAATTAGACAGACAGGTAGGTAGATAGGTACGTAGGTGGATGGATGGATAGACAGAATGTTTAAGATGACTGGCGGTTAATGGTCAAGATATGAATAACATATAAGAAGATATTAATCCTCATTTAATAACAAAAAACTGCAGACGGTCCAGGCTACGTTACGTCTGCTGCAGGCCGCGCCATAGCTCAAGCGGTTAGTCACTGGCTTCCCACCGAGGCGGACCGGTTTCGATCCAGGGTCTGGTGAAGTGGATATTGTGGTGGACAAAGTGGCTCTGGGGCGGGTTTTCTCCGAGTACTTAGGTTTCCCCTGCCAATCATCATTCCACCAAATTCTCCATCATCATAATCACCCGGGGCAGGCTACAATAGGCCAATCAGTGGCCGCCATGCTGAGTGGACCCTGTTGGACTCCACCCCCCACTAAGCGAATTTAAAAGAAATACGTCTGCTGCTGGTTATACACACAGAAGAGGTGACGGCAAGGCACCCCTTCCACAAATGTCGCATCGACGTCAACACTACTCACATATCTTAAAACAAGCCTACAGAATCTACCTAAAAATCAGCTTACGCATTTATCGTGAAAAGATTAGGCGTGCTTAATCAATGGAGCACCACATGAAAACACGTGAAGGAGTGGAGGTATAGCGCCACCATTCTTGACGTCGGCACTAGATGGAGGGAAATGGTCAGTCCCGGTCGCTTTACGCCGGCCCGGGCCCTGCGGAGCGAAAAGAAATCTCTTGTCCTTCCCGGGAACCGAACAGCGGCAGTCCAGAACGCAGCTCCTCGCTACACCAACTGAGCTATCCCGGCTCCACATTCATTTCACATTCGTGGGAGAGAGATAGAGAGAGTTTGAGCCAGTGTGAAAACAACAAAGCGAGAAATGAATTTCGGAGAAATCAGAAACAAAGACCATCGGACGAAGTTGAAATCAAATTAAATTATTTATTTTAGTTAAGTATCTGCCATCATTTCTGAGATGTCCGTGGCTGAGCACCAATTATGCACAAACATATTATGCTCATTCTTGCACGGCGCTGAAATTCATCTGTAGACAATTTCAACTTCACACAGGCCAGAACTGCAATAAGCAATACATCATGTTCGAAACTACTACGTAAAGACCGTCTGCTCTACAGAGCAGGCTACTCCAGATCTTGCGTAGATAATCTTACGGAACAAATATTCTATGCACCAATGCTTTCATTTCCCACGGAGTGCAAATACCGAAGTATTCTGAAAACAGATTCTAGTAACTATCTACTGATGACATCACTTACGATGACGCAACCTCGTTCCTATAATCGTTGAGTAACAGAGCGTCCCAGGTGGAAAGGTCAATATTCTGGGAGGTCTTAGTATCGGTCATTCTAAGCAAAAGAAGTTTATATGTACAAGTGTGGTATTCCGAACGGTTTCCGAGATAGAGCAATTTCACTGTACATTTCCGAAATTGATGAGAAGAAAGAGATGTGGAACCTCGCTTAACGAGCATAATTCGTTCCAGAAGCTTACTCGTAATGCGAAACAATTTTGTCCCATATAAATTAATGTAAAATATGATAATGCGTTCCATGCCGAAAAAATATTCAAAAAAATTTTATGTATTCCGTTAAGGAGCGTGAATCATCTTCATCTTTTCTTCTATGCGGAATGAACCAACCTGGAATGTGAATTCGATTTGCAGAAAATAAAACAAAAATCGAAATAATTAGTTTAATATTTATGAAACATATCTAATTTTTTTTTTTTACTACAAAGCTGTCTACAGACATTTATTTTTGCCGACGCTTCAAAATTTTTTGAAAATGCGATATAGCATTATCATTAAATAAATTTGTAGCGCGCATAGCCACTGCCTTATTAGGGTGATGCTTCTCAATGTACGATGCAACAGTTTCCCATGCTTTCAGCATTTCTCTTATTGCGCCAGAAGATTGTTGCTTTGCTGTTACCTCCTCCTCCTCCTCTGACAAACTCTCCTCCACAACTTCTTGCTGTGAAACACAATGCAACTCCAAATCGTGCAAATCGTTGATGTAGACTGATTGTATGTGCATGCTAGATCAGCCGCGCTCACACCTCGTTCTCGATTTTCAATGATTTTACGTTCCATTTCTACGGTTATTTTTATTCTCTTATGGCTGTCTTTTTGCGGCTTTTTCTTCGGGGACATTTTTGCAAGGGTTATTAAACTTTGCACAAAAAAATCACAAATAATATGTCTGAACACAAGTTTGGAAAAATGTGTGATCACAAGCGACACTAAGAGCTAGCGGAGCGAGTGCTAAACACAGACGGATGTAGCAAGCGGGACTTCCCCTTTCGTCACTCGTTATGCGAAACGTCGCTCGTTAGGCGAGTAATTTGTTTTTACAATTTCTTTTCCTCGTTATGCGAATTACTCGTTATGACAGGTGATCGTTAAGCGAGGTTCCACTGCATTAGATACTGCTTCTAATGCATGTACTTACTGTTTAAGTGACAAAGTTTGTACTGTTTAACAAGTACAACACATTTTCGAAAATTCCACCGTCAATAACAATGCACTTCGCAACTCGTGTGTGAACATGGCGTGTTGCTCGTCTGTACAGTGTACAGTGAAACAGCTCTATCTCGGAAACCGTTCTAAATAGGACACAGTACTTAAGCATATTTTTTTGCTTACAATGACCTAGAATGCTGACCATTCCACCTGCGACACCTATATATATTGTGACATGCTGAGCTATGAGCCCTCCCCCATCCCCCGCCAGCCGTGATGCGCCGAGCGAAGCCGAAGCGAGCCGATGTTAGCCGAGTCCTAGGATCCTGGTCGCTAGGCAACGCGAGTCAACAGCGGTGACGTCACCAAGTAGTAACAGAGGTTACTTCCGCTAGCGTTACTAGCAACACAGCGCCAGGCAACAAGGGTGCCTATTACGTGGCCGTATTGTCCGATCGAGGCTACATAGGGAGCAGCGAAGGCTATTCACAGTCAGTTGTACTGAGTCAGTCAGTGAGTCATGGAGCTACCGCCGAGTTAGCCAGCAACTAGTCAGTTGTATTCTGGCATTTGGAGTGTACTAATTGTGATACTGCAGATAGCAGTAACCGTAAATCTGTAATTTGGGTGATTGTAAGTGCGAATGTGAAATAAAATTCGCTACAGCAAATACATCGAGAAGTTATCTGTCGCGTCATACGCCCGATACGCGACAATTGGTGTCAGAAGTGGGATACGATCTTATACACGCGACCAACGGGATTAGAACTTACACACGTGACCGACGAGATTCGATCTCAAGACACGTGACAATTTGGTGTCCGAATTTTACGAACTTAAACACGCCTTGAAGAATTAAACTTATGACTGCTTCGACTATTTGACTGCTATAAAATGGAGAAGCAAGGTCTTCAACTAATAATCGAAATGTTGACGAAGGCCGAGGCCGATAGAAAGATCGAGAGGGAAGAGAGGAGGAAACACCATAAGGATTTCCTAGCCAGAATGGACGCCGACTCGAAAGCCTGGCGGGAAGAAATGGCCGCCTGGCGAGAAAAGACTTCCGCGGAGACGAGAGCAACCCCAGCAGCGGCGGCCCAACAACAAGAGGTCCCCATAGTTATACCGGTCGGAGCGACGATGGCCTGCCTAGTAATGGAGGCACGTCAAGAAGAAGAGCAGACTTCAGCGAACAGGAAACCTGAGGCGGCAGAACTACGAGAGGTACCCGTACAAGACGCCGAACTAATGCCGGTCGGAGAACCGAAGAATAAAAGGCGCAGGGCCCGTCATCGACGAAATATG
>NW_019740657.1:545033-561464 GCF_002891405.2 Cryptotermes secundus
ATATATATATATATATATATATATATATATATATATATGTCATAACAAGAGCTCCAGGTGTTTCAATATTTCGATACAAGTCATTCGCTTTATCGATCAATGCTCACTCAGCACTGATTTCCTTAATTCGTGTTTCAATTGAGTTATGGATGAATGCTCCTTACTGATTTCCTTAATTCGTGTTTCAATTGAGTTATGGATGAATGCTCCTTACTGGTTTCCTCAATTCGTGTTTCAATTGAGTCTTGGATGAATGCTCAGCACTGGTTTCTTTAATTCCTGTGTCGATCGAGTTATGGATATATGCTCAGCACTGATTTCCTTAATTCGTGTTTCTATTGAGTTACGGATGAATGCTCCACACTGGTTTCCTTGATTTCTGTTTAAATTAACACTATACAAGTAGCATAAAACGTTACTGCTTGTCTGACCACTTTCAACTCTAACTTGCATTCTCTGGCGTGCACAGAGAAGTGTGTTTAAAAGTGAACATCAGAGTTTGAGGAAATTGAGGTCACTCCTTTCTCCCGCTGCCCAGGGCAGATCTGCTCTGAGCCCCCCCCCCATCTAATATAACGGATACCGAGGGTAAGGCGTCCACAGCATGAAGCTGACCACTCACTTCCATCATGCGCCGAGGTAAAAAAGAGTGTGTCGAATTATATACCCGCTCCTACTTAACGCCTTCATGAATTTGTGCTTAATTAAGCACAGAGACTCTTCATCTTAGCAGTCTCTGATGCAGTGGGACTATAAATATTGTGACATACAGACCCGCTGCTAGGAAACGACCACAAAATAAGCAATTATACGAGAGCCGTTGCTAAATAATAATTCCGCAATGAAGCATATCTCTAGGGCAACAACAAAATACAACAATGGAAGCAGGATTTTTTCTACGCAGTCCTTTCAGAAAAAGTTAGGAGTTGGTTGGTGAGTTATGAGTCAGAGGACTGATGCGGTTCAGTTGTTGTGAGCTGTTGATGTGAGAAGCTGGTAGCTCAGGCTGAGGAAAGTTCGGGAAACCACGAGAACGTCTGCCGTTGGAAGCTGCTACCAACCGACGACCAGCGAATGCATGACTGTGTATACTAGTGTGTGTGTGTGTGTGTGTGTGTGTAAAACAGTCTACTGTAAAGTGTATTCTGACACTGCATGAAGGTGTACAATAAATCCGGTCATGAATCCAAGACCAGTCTACAGTCACTACATCACGTGACAATATCTTACTCAGGACTTCCAACACACTTGAATATTCACGGCAGCTGAGGTAAACAGCTTGAGTTGATAAGCGGTTTAGTCGTAACTTTACACTGCGAATTATGCTGTAAATTATTCATGTAAAAATATTATATATTTTAACAGTTTTGCTCAAAGCATTGCTAGGCGACGGCTGAGTAAACGCGTTCCAGCGCGTAACAATGGGAACTGTGTCTCAGTGGACGAATGTTATACCTCGTTGCTAGGCAGCAGCCAGCGCATTAACGGACTGACGAGATAGCAATCGCGTAACTTGTTCTCTTTGTGGTCCGCGTGGAGCCTATACAATGAGGATTGGTGCAGTTTCATATAAAGAAAAAAAATCTGGTCATGAGCCCCACTCGGGGCTCGACACCAAGACAGACAGACTGCCTGACCGTCAGTCGCAATGTGACTTTGACTTTGACTTCTGTAGTTGAGGGTACAAAGAAGAGAATGGAGCATGTACTTAATGAATTGTGAAGATCAGTTCAGTAGAGATTAGGACATGGGAGCACAGAGTGACTGAAGACGAAATAATAAGAAAACTTCAGAGGGATTGAAATGCTAGTTGCTGTGTTGAGATCCACTGCCAGGAGACAACTACAGAAGACGGAGAATCCTAGTGTGGGTGTGCAGCGGTGAACTGAAAATGTGTAGAACAGCGATAGCGTTATAATTGCGTGTGGCCAAGAGGACTTGTAAACTAAGTGCCAATAAATCCAATCACCCGATCTATAACCCGTTATTTTCGTCACGCGTACCCCCATACACGTGATAATATGAAGGAATTTAATAAAAATAAAATAATAATAATAATAATAATAATAATAATAATAATATACCTTGAATAGCCTAAGACCACGATACAGTAGCCAGTTTGCGGACATGACAACGGGCACTCCAAATAATGTATGACTATGAACATTACGATAAAACATAAAGTAATTATAGTTGGTCTTGTGCACATTAAAGTGGTACGTAGCAGAGGAGAGGAGTAGCATTAAAACCAAATTCGTGTTGGGAAGATGATGGGCTCGAAATCTCGGCTGGGACATTGACTACCCCGAGTGACACATATACTGAATTGCAGCTCGATTAGATCACAATCGCTTCCTTCCAAACCCTTTCCAATTCATCCCACCAACCTGCCAGTCGACAGTATACAGTGCACTGTACAGTCAGTCACAAACAAAATGTAATCGATCAGTAGTTCTCGCTTATTTGTATCGCAAAACATACGAGGGAGAATCAGCAACACAAATGGAAGTAAAACAGCTGTAATGGATGTGATAGGTTTTCTACATGTATCAGTAGGTAGCAGACGCGCATGCGCATGTTCAGAGGCTGGTTTCACCAGTCAAAATGGCCATCGTGCCTGAGGAGTATACTACCGAAAAGCAGCGTTCTGTTGTGCGTTTTGTGCCGGCAAGAGGTCTCAACGCAAAGGATGTTCATAAAGAAATGTCTCCTGTTTACGGTGGGAAGTGTTTGTCGCGTAAAGCGGTTCACAGCTGGGTCAAGAAGTGACAAATGTTTCGCTGATGACGAAGAGGCTGGAACGGAGGTGCGAAGTGGCTGAGAAAGCAGTCAAAGAGACTTCTTCGCTGCTGGTTACGGCGCACTGGTAAGGCGATGGGACGTGTGTCAATGCTGGTGGAGGATACGTTGAGAAATATTTTTTTGAGGTTCGAATATCACATGTTCTACGTTTCATATCCATTTGTGACCTATTTACTGACTCTCCCTCGTATACAGAGGCCCATGTGACATTTCTTAAAATATTTACAACTAATTATTTTAACGACGTTGGATTGTTGAGGATTGTGGTAGTAACGCACATTTACGTTGGATGTTCTGCATAAGCATACATTTTAAAGCGACAGAACGCCCTCCGTACTCAATAAAAGAGGGGACGATCCACGTTAAGTCTCTTTCACACATTTCGAGGTTAAGGGGTAAGTGTAACGAGCATGCGCGCGCATATACACCTTGCTTCTACCGATGTCAGAATCAATTACGGTTAATTTCCTGCAACCTGACATCACACATCTTAGCTGCTTGGGTCATGACACCGCCATAAGCGCATATAAAAACTTTCACCACGGGTCCCTCCGTAAGTGGCTGTTCGCGAAGTGTGAATGGGGAATGACTGGATTATAATGCATTATTCCACGGGTTATCATACTTCACGGGACCCCCTAGAACAGTACATACAACAATATGACCGGTACCTCTGTCGGTTAGCGAAAATAAAGTTCTGCACACTGTTAACAACTCCCTGTAAGTCTGTAAGCCCCTCATCACCCACAGCGAAGCTGTGATGTTTCGTCGGCTGCAGCCACATTTTCCGATGAGAGCAGCAAGTAAAAATCCAGTGATAAAACACCAACATTTATTATTATAATTTCTTTTGAAATAGAACAAATTTTATAATAATTTCTTATCTACAAACCACAATCCCAAATTAAATTCTGATATTCTATTCAGTACTGGGTTAAGTATATCGATATTCGATCAATTATGTGAGCCATCGCTCCGACGGGTCCCCTACGCAATATGCAAGTAGCGAGCACGAGGCCACAAAGGGAGAGGCTGGTGTTGGCGTCCCCAGTCCGCCGCTGGTCATATACACAGACCACGTGACGCATCTTACGACTCGAATCAACATTCACTGAACTCGTCACCTCGCTCAGATAACCTAAGAGAACTAGAAAAACTCAACTCAAAATGATTTATCTTATATACAGAATCCTCTCGGTGCACGCGGTAGCTACAAACTGGAAGGTTGAGGGTTCGACTCCCGATGAGGTAATTGGATTTTTCAATTTACCTAATCCTTTCAGCCGCACTATGGTCCTGGCGTCGACTCAGCCTCTAACACAAATGAGTACCACGAGTTTTCCTGTGGGGTAAAGGGCGACAGGTGCGTAGATAACCTCCCCCCCCCATCTGTGATTGTCTAGAAAATGTGGGAGCCTCGACGTCTCACAAACCTTTGGGCCTTCACGGCCTGTTACAGGGACAGCTTTGCCTTTTCAGCTTTATAAGTCCTTTCATCTCTTCAGTTTCCTCCGGTCTTCCGTCTCTGGTCTGACTGAAGGACGACTATCAATTCATATGCACCCCTTTATCGTCATCTGACAACCGTTTAATGCATAAAGGGATCGGTTCGCACAGCGATACGGCGGTAAATAATGGAAAGTATACGCGGGTCACTGACACTTGTCCGTGTCCACTTCGTGCATCTGCTGAAGATATCCCAAATTCGGGAGCCGTTCCAAAATTTATCTGAGTGTCCTACTTCGTGTGTTGCCCCCCCCCCCCGCATTTTCATAAAATATCAGCAATTGAAGAACTACTTGTTTCTTTCCCAACATTTTCCGGTCTTAGAAGTGACAGAGACTTACGATGTTTCCGTGTGTTACACTCACTTATTCATGATCAGTCTTCTTTTGTTCCTAATTTATGCATTTTTCAAATATCTGATCGGTTTGTATTTGGCAGTTATGAGATTCTCAGTCTCACACTGTAAAGGTTCTTCTAACGCAACTATTCGGTGTCTTTCCCCTGAGGCAGCCGTCGATAATTCCCACGAATCCGCTCATCCACTTACGTCTCCCCTTCAGGTTGGCAGCAGACTGAGCCACCCTTCCAAACCATTCTTCTGTTCGACGCACCTCGCCACAACAAACCACATCACTGTCGAACCACCGTCTACGAAACAGACATAAACTGCTGCACTTGTGTCTTCTGAAGAGCTCCCATTATATGTAACCCGCAGCCGTCGGTTGCTGAAATTTCCATAGGAGCAGCAAGCGTGTACTATTCTCTACGGCACGTGTCAGATATCTGGATAAAAATGTAAAGCTATCCTTGTAACAGGCCGTGGAGGCCTATAGGTTCATGAGACGTCGAGACTCCCAGTTTTCTAGACAATCGGCTCACAGATGGCAGTGAGGTTGTCAGCCTTACACGCCGGCCGCACCTTTATATCAAGGAAGATCCCTATACACACTTCTGATAGAGGCTGAGCCGACCCCAGGGCCATAGTGCGGCTGGGAGGAATAGGTCAGTTGAAAAAATGAAATGACCTCATTGGGAATCGAACCAGGAACCTGTGCTTGTAGCACAGTGCCTCGACGAACTATGCTATCGCTTACCCCCCCCTGGCCCAGAGATCTGGAAATATATCAAAATTTAGAAGAAACACAATTCGGACACTAAAACAGTCTGTAGCCCCCCTTGGGCAGCACACACACTGCAATACCTGATTTTAATGGGGATACGTGTAAAGACCTAGAACGTATTCAGCTTTAAGGTGCGTCCACATTACTAGTACTCGTGCTCGTGTGACTAGCTATGCTCGCGAGTAATGTGGACGATATGACAAGTGACGAGACAAGCAAATTTTAAAATTTAATTAAAAACTACAGCCAATAAAATAAAATACGACTACAGCCTATACACACTACGAGTAAATATACGGATCCTCACGCGCCGAAGCCTGGCGAGCAACTGAAGTAGTGTGGACGAAGATTTACGAGCACAAGTAAAAGGCAGACGAGTCTCCCGACGAGCACGAGCATGAGTAATGTGGAAGCGCCTTTAAAGAAAATTTAAAGTTAGTTACCGGTTTTCGATTCTCTCAGTCACTCTCGGAGGCAACACGTGGGCTGCTCCACTGCACCACCGCCCCAATGTAACAAGACACTCTGGAAACAATTTAGCTACTTTTGGAAGAACCCAAAACCTGCCATTCAAAGAGTTTCACTCAATGACGTTTCACGAGAGAGGCGCTGCCTGCTGTCCTTACGTGAAACAGGACACGAAGGGTGCCTCCTGCCCAGGGGTGGGTTCACAAGTAAGGAAGCAGGTTACTTAGACCGCTTGTCAACTCACTCCTTTAGCCAGCCAATCAGAAACGAGGAATTCCTGTGATTGCATGTGGAATCTCTAGACTGAAATTCAGCAAGGAGAGGCAGTTCATGTAGAAATTCACATGGTCACATTCTCTTATTCGGATTTTATTTGAACTGGACGAAAACGTCCTACGTTGACACACAGATTCACTCACTCACTCACTCACACACTCACTCACTCACGGAGCCAGATCGATCCAGTCCATAACCACCGCATCCTACCTCTCTAAGATCCATTTTAACATTATCCTCCCACCCACGTCTAGTTCATCCTAGTGGGCTCTTTCCTTCTGGTTTTCCCACCGAAATCCTATATGCATTCATTTTCAACGGATTCGTACTACATGTCCTGCCCATCTCATCCTCGTTGACTTCATCATTCTAATTATACTTGGAGAAGAGTACAAGTTATGAACTTCCTCATTATGCAGTTTTCTCCAACCTCCTGCCACTTCATCCCTCTTCGGTCCAAATATTCTCCTCAGAACCCTGTTCTCAAACACCCTCGGTCTGTGTTCCTCCCTTAATGTCAGAGACCAAGTTTCATGCCCACACAAAATCACAGGCAAAATTATAGATTTATATATTTTCATGTCTACGGTCTTAGCAGATGAGAAGACAAAAGGTTCTGGCCCGAATGGTACCAAGCGTTACCCAATTCCATCTCCTCTTAATTTCCTCCTGAATCAGGTTTTAATTTGTTATCGTCGTTCCCAAATATCTGAACTGTGCCACATTTTCCAAACGTCTGTTACCTATCTCTACGTCATGATTTTGCCCTGCATTTTGTTGACGAGACAGCAACATACACCACGTACTTAGTTTTCTCTGAGTTTACTTCTAGACCAACCTCCTTACTTGCGTCAATTAAAGTTCGTGTGTTTCTCTTTACTCTCTCAACATTATCACCCAGTATTTTCACATAATCGGCAGAGACCAAAAGCTGATGTGTCCCGTTTAATTCAAGTCCCACTTGGTTTTCCTATACCTTTATAAGGGCACATTCTAAAGCAAAGTTGAAACGCACTGGCGACAACAACTTCAGTACTTGTAAATTCTAACGACTGCTTCGTTTGGACGTAACATTAATAACTCAATGAGTGTGAACTTTGAAAACTTTAAAGTTAAATGAAAGCAACTTGACGCATGTTAAACTAATTGTTACTATAAGACTAAATAATTAATCTTTCGGAACAGGTTATTGCAACACTGTCTCACCGAGACGTATGGTTTTGGCTCAAGTGTTTGCGTACGCTGTGATATACAAGTATATATGTATGTTCTCTATGTGTGTATATATTTTGTGTGGGCGCGCCCGTAATTACACGTCAACAAGCATTAAACAGTGTTCATATTTGATAAATCTCCTTTATTGGGTCATTAACGATTTATGACCCGTTGCTGTGTTGCTGAAGCAGAGAAATGGTGCAGGCAGCAGTCTCTACAGAAAGCATCTAACTTATCACAATGAATGAAATTCATCTAACCTACCGACTAACTGGCCAACAGTCGAAACAAACTAATTAACTACGATTAATTACTGACGCCTCACTAAATACACCTCATAATTAATACACACTATTACGAGTTTCATGATCTGCTACAAATGAACGAAACGCCCTGATTCATGTCCGCAAGAAATGGGGAATTTATTAGATATGAGGCCCTCAGGGTTGTGAGACGTCGAGGCTCCCATGTTTTCTAGACAATCGGCTCACAGATGGCCGTAAGGTTGTCCGCCTTACGCGCCGGCCGCCCTTTGCCCCAGGAAGATTCCTGGTACTCATTTCTGTCAGAGGCTGAGTCGATCCCAGGGCCATAGTTCGGCTGGACTGAAAAAGTCAATGTCCTCATAGGGAATCGAACCCGCAACCTTCCGGCTTGTAGCATAGTGCCTCAACCAACTGCGCTACCGCGCCCCCATCTGAGGGCCAGGATTTCGGTTAGAGAACAGTTATTTTGAAGAAAATCCTGGGCCAATATTGGGCAACTCTGATTTGCGTGTCAACGGAAACGTATGTATATATGTATGTATGTTTATATACTGATTATTTTAAGAGAAAACCTGGACGGGGAATGGGCGTTGTCGCTAGTTACTTCATATGCCACTAACAAGTGCAGAGGCGGTTCAGCGCGGCGAACCCAGTGGTCCCGACGCGAGTGTGGGTAAAGTTCAATGGGCGAGATCGATACGAACTGGAGCACTGTGAGCGCAATCTAGTCTCGAACCCGAATTCGCTTAAATTACGTTATTCCAGGATGTGACGCAGTGTAGTCTGGCAGGTATACTGCTATCTACCAGACTACACGGCGACATACAGAAAGACCCATAACGTTAACGCTCATCGAAGTGAGAACTTCAAATCTTCCCCAAATTCGCTTAGACTATAATCAACAACAACTCTCATTAAGAGATAACCACAGCTGCCCACCAGTGAATTGTACAAATTTAATTTTTAATGAAATCCATAACGTTTATAAGGACACCTTTCTTTTCCAGCAGGCAACAAAACATTTATGAACTATAGCACTACTTTAGCCTCTGTGGAGAAGGCCTTCTAGCCTGTTCGAATTCAGAATTAGCTTCTGAAATTATGAATCCTGCAGACAGTTAGTGTAGGATCGGCCAATCGCTAGAACTCTACCGGCACAGGATCACACAAACGCACAATTAACTACGGCATATACGAGTATCCGTGCTGCCGATCCCAGTGACCGCGCTGGCTAACGCAGGAACTGCCTTCGTCCGCTCAAACACTGGGATCGTAGGTTCGAAACCCACTTGAGGCATGGATGTCTGTGCGTTTGATCTGTTGTTGTTTTGTTATGTGTACAGGTAGCGGCCTTGAGATGGGCTGTTCCCCCGTCGAAGGAGTCCTATTGAATATGTAAAAGATTAGATTAAGAATCTGAGAAAGCGGCCAACGCCCAACAAAGGGCTGTAGAGCCATAGACAGAGAGACATATGCATGCCCCGAGTGCGGTCCGAATCTGCCATCCAAATATTCAACCGATACATAACAGTACCTGTCTGAGAGCGCGTGGCCATTGCGATATCCCGCCACAAATAAAATTGTTTTTACTGCTGAATGACGCTTTGGGAGTCGTAATTAAAGAAGAGATTCATTCATTCATTCATTCATTCATGTTTCCTGTTGCTCCGACTCAGAGCATAGGGCATCCATGAAACGCTTCGCCTCACTTGTTTTTAAATCTTGTAGACAGCCGGTACGACTCCTTGGACGGGAGATCAGCCCGTCGCAAGGCCGCTGCCTACCCAGGACAGCAGAAACACAGAATAAACGCACACAGACATCTATGCCTCAAGTGCGATTCGAACACGATCCTAGTGTTTGAGCATGCGGCCACTGTCATCAGCAAAGAAGAGATTAATTTTGACAAAACTTAATGACAACTGGAATTAGTCTCAACTACGTTTCAAAAACAACTAACTAAAAAAAGCAACAGAGTGCAGCGATTACGTAAAAGTATCTACCAGATTATGGCCTTATAAGGTCGAAACAAGTCGCAGAAGCAACATTTACAGAAAACTATAACAGTCTAGAGAAGGGGTCTCCAAACTTTTCGAACCGCGGGCCACATTATATAATTCAGCACTTTCAACGGGCCGGATAAAATGAGAAATTAATAACTCTAGGTATATGAGTTTTATTGAAAGCACAGAATTTCATAAACTGAATACAAAGTACGTGAGAATAAATTATCGTATATTAATGACAACAGACAGTAGCAACAAATGCTCATATTTTCATCACAAATTATAATAAAACAATTGATGTGAATGATGGAACTCTTTTCGCATTCTTAAAATCTGATTAAATTGAGGTTCAAATTTTGAAACGCTAATCACAAGTAGCGACTTTAAATGTTCATCGGATAAATTTGCCTGTATTTCGACTTAATGTACTTCATCTGGGAAAAAGATTGTTCACACAGATATGTCGTCCCAAAAATGGAGATAAATTTACAAGCAAATTTCTTTAAATTTGGAAATTGCTCAGAGTTCAGAAATTTATAAAATTCAATCAAATTTCCTTCCTTGTATTTGTCTTTAATATGATAATTTTCCTGAAGTTCAATAATTTCCATTTGAATTTGACTTGGGACATCTGCAGCATCACAGTCAAACGGATTTTGAAACAATCTAATTTCCTGAGCACTGGAATCCAAATCAGCAAATCGCTTCCGAAATTGTTCTTTCAAATCTAAAATGACTAAATTTGCANAAATATATCAACTTCATTCCTTAGCTGAATGAAGCGCGAAGTAACCTTTCCACAGCTAAGCCATCGAACTGCAGTATAATATGTCAGGTCAATAAGTTCGGAATCACATTTACCAGTACTCACTGGAAAATTAGTTCAGTTGGCGCATTTCTGCACAATTCTTTCGCGGGCCGTAGTTTGGAGACCCTTGGTCTAGAGCAAGACAAGAAGTTGCACCTTGCACACTGCTCCTCCAAGTTATATCGTTAACCAATACAACAGAAAGCTGAGAATGTAACGTTAAGGTATCAACTAGTTCAACATCTTCTCCGTACACCATCCTCCCGGAAGTTTAGACTAAATGAAGCCCTTTTTCCTATGACAAAATCTGGTTTCCAAATCACAGCCCTGGTTACTGTAGGACATGCGCAAGAGACCCTTTGTGGGAGAGCAATAAATTAGATGCCACCACTTAAACTGACGTCACTATTTTTCTGGACATGGCTCATTGTCGCTATACCGACAGGCCTGGACGACCAGAGTTTGATTCCCGGCATGGCAACAATTTTTATCTTCTCCACAGCGTCCAGACCGGCTTTGGGGCCAATCCAGCCTCCTATCCAATGAGTACCTGGGTGGCGATTTCTCAGGAAGTAAAGAGGCCGGAGCGTAAAGCTCACCACTCACCTCCATCCAGTGCCGAGGTCAGGAATAGCGGAGCTATAACTTAACTCCTCCTCATGTCTCCATGGCATAGTGCTCAATTAATTAATTAAGCATAAGAGACAATTCTGCGATTTACCTTGAGTTTTTCCAAAATGACGTTTCGGAAAACGGATCCCTTTCCATCGTCATGAGTAAGTATGCAAAGGTTCCTATTCAATTCGGGCCGTCAGGAGCCGGTAGTGTCAACAAGTGCTAGCCGAAGGGGCTTCTAGGTACGATATATACGCAATTAACTTCAAATATCGCAAGGATATATCCCATGCTGGAACTTCCTTCGGGTCCGCGGACTGAGCAAAAACCCTTCCTTACACCTGATGACGGAAACAGATCGAGCTGCCAAAACGCTGTGTTTGAAAAACTCAAGACGATGCCCCATGTCAGTCAGAATCCAAGACAGAGTTACATTACGACTGACTGCCGTCAATCAGTTCGTCTTTGCGACAAAGCCCTTCAGAGTCACGACCACAGACTTTTTTTCAAGTGAACCTTTACGGCCATAGTCCTTATGTAATATCCTCTCTGGCGATAAGGTGGGTTTGTCGTTTACAATTGCTGCTGGCCATCGCCAGCGCACACCAGCACCAAACATAACATAAGATATATAAACGAAGCACAGCAAAAACCATCTGCGAGAATTATGACAAACATTAACATTATTTTAAAAACTCCACATACAAGACGCACAGTGCCTAAGGACGTGCACCATTTCATGGTGTTTGTTGTTAAAATCAGATTACTATCAGAATAGAAGTCATCATTAAAGAGCCAAATCCTGTGTGGTACCAACGTATAAACACAATTTTCACTCATAATCTACACTGGACAGAGTTGTCATTTTCTGACTTCTGCTGCGATAACGGGAGTTCAGATAGGAGAGACGTCCAAGCTGGGTTGACTGATCGGATTATCTACCATAGATATGTCTCGTGAAGAATGTTCTACCAAAACACCGACAGCCGCCTACAAGACTGCACGGTGAAACCGACCAGAGGACCAGAATCTGAACAATCACAGCCGTAATCATTTCAAATACACAGATTTCAATAACAGAAGCTCACGGGAAGGGAAGACACGATAAAGCGTAATGCTAATATAGACCGTGAAACCGATCTTAAGGACAGGGGTTATAAGAAAAGGCCTATGCGAATTTGGGATTTCAAGACGGCTGAACGTAGACTGCGGTCTTCTGTATCATGACACTGTAGAGTCTGGTAGGCTGCTGCCGATGTTTCGGAGAAACCTGCTGTCTCCATCTTGCAGGATACGACCCAAAAGACCGTAGTCCAAAGGTAATGATGCTAATTGGATCGGAAAAGCAGAGTGGTGAATTTAATGGCGGGCTCGTGTAATGATGACACAACAAGAAGGACCGCTCTCTTGCTCCTGCACCGAACTCTGGCTCTCGCTATTCCAGGGAATTACGTACTTTACGTCTGTAGTTCTACGCGATAAGCAGACTCTTCGTAGTTCTGCATATTCATGTCACGTGACTGAAATGCTGGATAAAATCATAAGTGCTTTAAGCATGTGGCAAAGATCAGATATATGGAAATGCCACTTATCTCTGGACTTCAATTAAGAGCCATATCATGAAGACGTATGTGGAAATGGAGGTGTGCTTCCAGAAATCTTCTCCTCCAGAAAAGATGGAGGTGAGCCGTCATCTTCACGTCCCGGCCGCTTTACCTCCTGGGAAATAGTCCACAGTACTCATCGTATGAGAGGCTGGGAGGGCGCCAGAGCCGGTCTGCATGTTATCGGGAAGACCTCCCCTACTCCTGCAGGGAATCGAACCCCGACCCCGGCTTCTCGGCCGTCCAGCCCATAGGGAAACATCAGTAACAAACTGAACTACACTAAATTCAATGGATGCTTGCTATCAGTCAATTCGGAATCTTTCCGACATCTACGCTGCCCCTGTAACAGGCAGCGGAGGCCCATAGGGGTGTGAGACGTCAAGGCTCCCACATCTTCTAGACAATCGGCTCACAGATGGCGGTGTGGTTGTCAGCTCTTTACCCGCAGGAACATTCCTGGTACTCAGAGGCTGAGTCGACCCCAGGGCCATAGTGCGGCTGGAAGGGGTAGGTCAATTGAAAAAATCAATGACCTAAACGGGATTGGATCCCGCGACCTTCCGGCTTGTAGCATAGTGCCTCAACCAACTACGCTACCGCGTGCCACCACCTCAAAACATAAAAATACATAACTTTTAGTCCTGTCACGCAGTGTGAAACTTGGTCTCACCCTGAGGAGGAAGCAAAGACGCGCGTCGAACTGGGAAGTGATGAGAATTATTTGGACCTAAGGGGAATGAAACGACAGGAAGATGTTCTTCGCGTAAGATTATCAGGGTCAAATGAGGAGTTGGGCGAGGCATGTAGCAAGAACATCTCTCGAGTTTTGTTTGAAGAAACTAAAACTTATTAAAGAATATATGCATTTTGTCTCTGTGAGTCCTTCTACTTTAGCTCATTCCATTTTTCCAACTAGTGGCTCTATAAATGACTTCACAACACTCCGAACACTGCAACGAGACAGCCATTCTCACGCAGCTGTCCCAGAGAGCTTTGGTAGTCACGAGGAACACAAAATCACTCTAGCGTATCCGTACATCAAGACTATAAATAAAAATGCCACACACGACTTCATTAGAGCCGGAGTAGCGTAGTCAGTATAGCGACAGGATATGGGATGGAGGGCTAAGGGGTCGGTGTTCGAGTCCTGGTGGGGCAACAATTTTCACTTCACCACGTCGTCCACACCGGCTCTGGGGCCCATCCAGCCTCCTATCCAATGGGTACGGTGGGCTCTTTCGCCGGGGGTAAAGCGGCCGGGGCGTGAAGCTGACCACACCTCCAGCTAGTGCCGAGGTCAAGAAAATGTGGATATATACGTCCACTCCCCAATACCCTCTTACTGGCGCAGTGCTTAATTAGTTAGGCACAAGGAAAATTTATCTTTTACACGCGTCTTTATTTATGTTTACGTACCTACATACTAACAGCAATTTTGGAGGGAAAAGGTTTAATCGAAGTGTATACGTTTATCGTTAAGGTCTCGTGCAACAGTGGCGTTCCAAGCAGGTACCGACACAAAGAGATACTCATTTCTGGGAAACAGGTACGAGGAGGAGTCAGTAAATTGGACACAAATAGAAGTAAAACAGCTGCAATGGATGCAATAGGTTTTTTAGGTGTATCACTAGGCAGCAGCACAGCCCAGATTGTTGAAAGTGTAGGTACAGGGCGCGAATGCGCATGTTCAAAAGGAGGTTTCAGTAGTCAAAATGGTCAGTCCTTGAGGAGTGTTTTGTGCGTTTTCTGTGAGCAAAACGACTCAGTGCAAAGGATATTCATAAAGAAATGTTTCCTGTTTACTGTGGGAACTGTTTGTCGCGTAAAGCTTTTCACAACTGGGCGAGAAACGTTTCGTTGATGACGAAGAGGTTGAAACGGAGGTGAGGAAGTGACTGAGGAGACTTCTATGTTGCGGGTTTCGGCGCACTGGTGAAGCGATGGGACAAGTGCATCAATGTTGATGGAGAATATGTCGAGAAATTAGTGTGTTTCCAGGTTCAAATATCACATGTTTTGCGTTTTATATCCTGTTGTGGCCTACTTATTGACTCTCCCTCGTACATGCCGACATTTTGCTGGTATTTAAGAGATAATTCAAACGCAAAAATTTCTGTTTCTTGGAGTATATAACAATGAATGATTATTTGGTTTCCAGTTAAGATCTACATTTAAGATACTGTGACATGTTGACCCCTACCTCCCCAGCGGTGCGTGGCGGTGGCGTAACGCTCGCGTTCTTACGGTAATAGGCGAGTTCCCGCCCCGCCACTCCCCTCCGCGGTGACGTCACCGAGGGATATCGCGGTCGCTAGGCAACGCGAATCAACAGCGGCGACGTTACGATAGTAACAGCGGTGACCTCCGCTAGCGTTACATAGCAACAGAGCGCCAGGCAAAAGGGTGCCTATTACGTGGCCGTTTTCCCGTATTGTCCGATCGAGGCTACATAGGGAGAAGCGAAGGCTATTCACAGCCAGTTCTAGTGTGGCTACCGCAGAGTTGTACTGAGTCAGTCAGCGAGTCCTGGACCTATCGTCGAGTTAGCCAGCAACCAGTCAGTTGTATTGTGGCATTTGGAGTGTACTAATTGTGATACTGCAGATAGCAGTAATCGGAAATCTGTAATTTGGGTGATTGTATGAGCGAATGTGAAATAAAAGTCGCTACATCGAATACATCGAGAATTTATTTGTCGCGATATATGCCCGATACGCGACAATACGTTCTTGTGGAATATGGGAACTTGTGGGGAAATTTTCCCTGACTACATACATTAATCAAATTAATATATTAATTCCCACTGATAAACCCAATTCTTTGACACGCGCTTATACGACTGGTAAAGGGCAGTGAAATCTGAAAACGAGCAACTGGAAACGAACCCCATACCAACGAAATGATGTTCACCTACAAATTAAAGTAAAATAAAGAGCGTTACAGACTGAGATTTCTTCCTTACCCACATGCCACACTCTTATCTCGGTCAGAAAAGCTGGCCGCAGGTTCCGGCGGCAGATAACCTCCGTACCGTTTCGACTACGGAAGGTAGGTGCCAACAGGCTCAATGCTCGGTCCCGGGCGACTGAACATGAGTCTCGGTTAGTTAAGTTGTCTCTGTGATTAATTAATTAAGCACTACGACATGAAGACGTATGGAGGAGTGGATGTATAAATCCAAGCTTTTTTGACCTCGGCACTAGTTGGAGGTGAGTGATCAACTTCACGCCCCAGCCGCTTTACCCACGGAGAAAGAGCCCGCGGTACCCATTGGATAGGAGGCTGGGTAGGCCTCAGAGCCAGTCTGGACGAGATGGAGAACTGAAAATTCTTGACCCCACCGGGGTTGGAACTCCGACATCTCCGTAGTCCGGCCCGTAGCCAGTCGCTATACCGACTGTGCATGGGAGTTGGACTAATAACTCGTCATGTATTGCTAAGACGTCACAAACGGCCTTGTACACAGTCGAAATATCTGTGACTCATAGGCACAGCTCAAAGGATATTCATCTTGAACCGGATACGAGGGTGTAGACTGGATACAGCTGGCTCGGGATACGTTTCATCGGTAGACCGTTCTGAAGACAGTAATGAACTACGGGGTTCCTTAAAATATCATAACCGGTTAAGTATCAACTTCTAAAAATGAGTTCAGAGACTGGATGATTATGGACGGAAATGGGTCAGTAAATTGCATTATTATTATTATTATTATTATTATTATTATTATTATTATTATTA
>NW_019740657.1:561587-661731 GCF_002891405.2 Cryptotermes secundus
ACTGCTGCGCATTCATTTCTGACACTGCCAGTGCGGCCCTGTGATCGCGACAGATCCACACTGACGCTTCTGGCCACTGGGCATACACCACACACGTAGCTCCCAAACGGTTCTGGCCATCCTGTATAACATTTCAGATTACTACGTTTTTGGACTCTGTCACTCGTCCAGTATTCTAAACACCAAGACGTTTCGGAAACTTGATTCGTTTCCGTCCTCAAGCGAAGGGGATTCGGATGCTCCAAGAAGATGGGTAAATATTCTGGGAGGTCATAATATAGGTCATTCTAAGCAAATAAATGTACATGTACAACTATCTTATTTCGAACGGTTTCCGAGATAGTGCTAGTTCACTGTGAAAGGTAAAGTTGTCCCTGTGCTTAACCAATTAAGCACTACGCCATGAAGGCGTATGGTGGAGTGGATGTACAGATCCACTTTTCTTGACCTCATCACTGGACAGAGGTGAGTGGTCAGCTTCACGGCCGGAAATATTTCACCATACAGTTACAAAACTGATGATGGCAAAGAGATATTACGTACTATTTCTAATGCCCGTATTTATTGTTCAAGTGACAAAGTTGGTACAGTTTACCTAGTGTAATACATTTCCGAAAATTCCACCGTCAACATCAATGCATTTCGCAACTCGTGTGAAGACATGGCGTGTTGCTCGTCTGTGCAGTGTACAGACTACCGCACCGTAAAATAGCTGTATCTCTGTGCAACTCGTGTGAGGACATGGCGTGTTGCTCGTCTGTGCAGTGTACAGTGTACTGTATAGTGAAATAGCTGTATCTCGGTGCACCTCGTGTGAGGACATGGCGTGTTGCTCGTCTGTGCAGTGTACAGTGTACTGTATAGTGAAATAGCTGTATCTCGGTGCACCTCGTGTGAGGACATGGCGTGTTGCTCGTCTGTGCAGTGTACAGTGTACTGTATAGTGAAATAGCTGTATCTCGGTGCACCTCGTGTGAGGACATGGCGTGTTGCTCGTCTGTGCAGTGTACAGTGTACTGTATAGTGAAATAGCTGTATCTCGGTGCACCTCGTGTGAGGACATGGCGTGTTGCTCGTCTGTGCAGTGTACAGTGTACTGTATAGTGAAATAGCTGTATCTCGGTGCACCTCGTGTGAGGACATGGCGTGTTGCTCGTCTGTGCAGTGTACAGTGTACTGTATAGTGAAATAGCTGTATCTCGGTGCACCTCGTGTGAGGACATGGCGTGTTGCTCGTCTGTGCAGTGTACAGTGTACTGTATAGTGAAATAGCTGTATCTCGGTGCACCTCGTGTGAGGACATGGCGTGTTGCTCGTCTGTGCAGTGTACAGTGTACTGTATAGTGAAATAGCTGTATCTCGGTGCACCTCGTGTGAGGACATGGCGTGTTGCTCGTCTGTGCAGTGTACAGTGTACTGTATAGTGAAATAGCTGTATCTCGGTGCACCTCGTGTGAGGACATGGCGTGTTGCTCGTCTGTGCAGTGTACAGTGTACTGTATAGTGAAATAGCTGTATCTCGGTGCACCTCGTGTGAGGACATGGCGTGTTGCTCGTCTGTGCAGTGTACAGTGTACTGTATAGTGAAATAGCTGTATCTCGGTGCACCTCGTGTGAGGACATGGCGTGTTGCTCGTCTGTGCAGTGTACAGTGTACTGTATAGTGAAATAGCTGTATCTCGGTGCACCTCGTGTGAGGACATGGCGTGTTGCTCGTCTGTGCAGTGTACAGTGTACTGTATAGTGAAATAGCTGTATATCGGAAACCGGAATAGGACACATGCACATACACCAATTTTGCTTACAATTACCGATACTATGACCTCCAAGAATACTAACCTTTCCTCCAGGGACACCTGTATAAAGCTGTAGTTATAATGACATATGTAGGCAGTCTAGTGGCTGAGGTCAGCTCTTTCTAACAAAACCAAGGGAGTAGGTGTCTCCCGACCTTTCACCCGAGGAATGAAACAGATCCAGTTTCCGAAACTCTGTGTTCTTTAGAATATCGGACGATGGACAGATTCCAAAAACCCATTAATTCCATAACGACGAGTGTTTGTACATCTGTCGAACCATGAAAAATTATAGGACAAGTCCTGAGATACTAAAGGGCGCTTGGATGTGGCAACATGTTCTGTGTCGTCCCTCATACGAGGCAGAGTCGGTAAATAAGTCACAAATGGAAGCAAAACTCTGCAACTGAAGTAATAGGTTCCCTATGTGTATCACTAGGTAGCAGCACACTCCAGCTTAATGACAGTCTAGGTAGCTGACGCGCATGCGCATGTTCAGAGGCTAGCTTAATCAGTCAAAATGTCGTACGTGCTTGAGGAGTATATTACCGAAGAGCAGCGTTCTATTGTGCGCTTTGTGGGCAAAGGTAATCAATGCAAAGCTTACTGATAAACAAATATTTCATGTTTACGGTGGAAAGTGTTTGTCGCGTAAAACTGTTCACAGCTGGGTCCAGAAAATGCCACTTTGGTGGCAAACGTTTCGCTGTGACGAAGACGTTGAAAAGGAGGTGCGAAAGTGGCTGAGAACACAGTCAAAAGACTGCGGGTTTCGACGCACTAGTAAAGCGATGGGACAAGTGTACCAATGTTGGTGGAGGATATATCGAGAAATAAATGTTTCTTTCCAGGTGGCCTACTTAGTAACTCTCCCTCGTAGTACACTGAAATATAACAGTGCTTCGCAGCCATAGATTTCAAGCATAGGAGATAAGCCACTTCTACACGTTTCTGTGAAACCCTGCTATAAGGAAGGGCTCAGGAGTTCTTGCAAAGATGGCGGACCGCTCTAATGCCATCCAAAACCAGTTTCTTACATATTATCCTGGCGGTGCGTTTATTTGGGACACCTTACATGATAATATTCCAAATTACTGCGCACTGTTGCGCTCAGCAGACTGAATTAGTCTTTGATTAATACTAATATCGGCCTCGGTTCCCTTAACCTATTACACAACAATCTAGCAACTTCTTACTAACCGTAGAGATGTCCTGTCTGCAACCTAACCGCCAAGCTAGCCCAGACGTTATTGGCTGGATTTTGTTGAAGGGTGTGTCCAAATAATCAGAAGGGCTGTCACGCTCGTTGAGACAAGTGCACTGTGGGAATAGCGGTTTAATCTGAGTCTGTGACTCTGCATGTAAGAGTATGGTGAATAACAGTGAAGACAAATTTTATCCATTCTTTCAGTATCAACTTCCACCGTTCGCATACATCGCCCAGTTGAAAGTTCCGACACGGCGGGATAAAACAGACTTCTCGTCTAGCATGAATGGGTTCCATACTGTGAAAATTGTACGAAGACTGTTTTCCCCTTCCAGTTAAAATGCCGCTGGTCCTTGTCAGCACAATTGTTTTTGGTTTAGGGCAAAGTCGGGACCCATGGCTTAATTTATGTTCGTTCCAAGACCGTTTATGTGTTTGGAAATGTGTTCTTCTGTCTTCTCTTGTACTTTGGTTTCCTATAGCACGTAGATCATTACTGCGCATGTGTTGTCTAAATCATCTGTGACCGATAGGCTGGGTGAAAGTTTAATGCCGCTCCTCAGATCACCACTCTGTGATAACATCTCCGTACGTGTAATGGTAACACCTGAAAACACTCACTCACTCACGGAGCTGAGCCCTTCTTAAGAAGTCTCCAACTGTGCAGCTACTCAAGAACTTCCTAGCATTGTATGAAACCTGAGGATTCATTATGTTCATAAGAGCCCTCCACTGGTCCATGTCCCAAGCCAGATAAATCCAATCCATATCATCCCATCCTATCTCTCTAAGATTCATTTTAATACTGTCNTACATGCCCTGGCCATCACATCCTCCTTGACTTAATTATTCTAATTATATTTGCAGAAGAGTACAAGTTATGCAGTTTTTTTGTTTCACTCTACCGTCACTTCATCTCTCTTCGGTCCAAATATTCTCCACAACACCCCGTTCTCAAACATCCTAAGTCTATGTTCCTCCTTTAATGTCAGAGACCAAGTTTCACACCCATACAGAACCACAGGAAACAGTTTTGTATGTTCAGACTTTAATGTTTTCAGAGGTTCTGGATATGTACCGTACGGCTGCTACTAAACTCAATATTAAAATGTCAGAACAGATCCGAAATTACAGACGAGAGTTAACCCTTCAACACTTGTATTATGAAAACAGAACAAAACCACCGGACACAACTTGTGCAAAGTGCATTAGTAAAGCATCTACTCTGCCCGGCATGTCTGGGCTACTTAGGTCATCCTGAAAGGCATCGACTGCACCTTCAGCAAACTACTGCGTGTATGTGACGTCATAACATATGCCTTTATTGTACTGAAGCTGATATTAACATCGGAGTCTGCATTCTGCTTATTATGGAGCAGATGCTCCTCTCTCGTTCCCACTTCCTTTATTTTGTTAGTGTTCTGATATGCCCTGTGATACGTGTTACAAGTTATTCGTTCCCCAGGACCCTTCATTAAGCAATATATATATGCATGGTCCCTTTTCACTCGCTTGAACTGTTCCCCTCTTGAATGCGTGGCCGTCACGTGTGTGGCAGATTTAAGGCGAAGCTCTTCCAACATTAACGCATTTTGTACATAATGATGGCCGTGCTATAGCTCAGGCTTCCCATCGCGGCGGCCCGCGTTCGATTCAAAGTCATGTGGGATTTGTAGTAGACAAAGTGGCACTGGCGCAGGTTTTCTCCGAGTACTTCGGTTTCCCCTGCCAATCCTCATTTCACGGACTGCTCCACACTCATTTATCTCCCGGAAATGGTACAATAGGTCAATTAGTGGTCGAGGTACCAAGTCTAGGTACTTCACCCCAAGAAATTAAAAAGAAATTGTACAAGAAGCATGTAAGCAGTCAATCTCACTTCAATCTGCATATCAGACACGACCAGAGTTCGAGTTAAGAAAACGAAGTTCGAATACAAAGTCGAGTGTTTATACCAACGTTAACGCGATTAGCACAGCTGATAGGTCTCTGTGAATATGTGTCTTTACCTGACATTACAATCAATTTCCTCCCCGGAAATAAAATTCTACATGCAATTCTATAAACACGTTGTCTCCTAATTCGACCCCCTTTATTGGCTCCCCACGGATGTGAAGTAATAGAAATTGCAACTTCGTAAACAACAAACAGCACTGAGAATGGGCAAGGGCAACCATAATTATGAAGGTTGTGTGTACATGATAACTACCGGGTGTCCGAATAAAAAGTATCCAAAATAAAAAACGTATATCTCGGAAACTAATTGTCATACACGTATCCGGTTTATGTCATCGGAAAGGAAAGTTTTTTTCATGCTCAGCTTACGCGGAAGCGCCGCCAAATTTCTGCCACCGTTAGGAATCACCTGGACAGAGAGATGGCTAGGAGATGGATGGGTAGAGATGAACCAATTGCTTGGCCTCCCTGCTCGCCAGATTTAACCCCAGTGGTTTTTTCTTGTGGGGTTATATGAAGAACATTGTCTACCAGGTTAAGATCAACGACCTTCAACACCTGAAAGCCCGCATAAGGGGCGCTGTGGCTACGGTAACACCAAACATGCTTCAAGCCTGGATATTTGTCGTGCCACCAAGGGAGCCCACATTTCAATTTATTGAGAATGTTATATACGCAGAAAATAATTTTATAGTTTTCCTTTGTAGTGGTGTAACCCATAAATGTGTATAATAAATTCTTTCTGATATAATTATTTTATTTTGGATAGCTTTCATCCTGACACCCTTTACTACTATACTTTTTCTCATCCACCTTCGTCCATAAAACCCTGATAATGGAACTACAAGGATCTAGGTTTGACTTAACTCTGCAGAGGCAGTGGGAAGTTCGTAAACCACAGCTACTAGCGAGTATGTTCAACCAAACCACTTCCTTCGACAACAACTGCTTCTTCCAAATGCGATCTCCATGGAGTAGAAAACAGCCGCTCAGCTTTAACAGAACCCGAGGGGCTTCTCAATGGCCAACCGCTGAGCCCCATCCTAAGCCAGAAGAGTCCAACCCATATTCAAGATTAATTTCAAAATAACTCCCTTATTTTATTGCCCACTCATACACAGCACTTGGAACTACACGCAATTACTGCGCTATCGCTGATCTACACACTTCACAGTTCACCGTTACACGCACTAGTGTTCTCAGTGTGTTACTCTCTCCACGGAACTACAACAGTCTCACTGAATCACAAACTCCAAATATCACTGTACCACAGCCAGACTTTCAGCTCCACTGAACTTCACTCAGTAATTCTGATGCCTCAGTTCCTCAATCCAATTCCTCTACTCCCAAGCTGGAAACTCAGTGACTCAAAGTCTCTCCTTTGCCATTTTTTCTAACCCCTCGGTACGGACCACGTAGAAAATACAGCCCCTCTATTGTTGAGGCGTGTTTGCCGCGCCGTTGGATAGCAACGGTCGCGGCACGGATCACATAGAAAACGTCGTTCCTCTATTGTTGTGCGTTCTTTTCCGCGTGATCGTGTATACCGAGCCGTTGCACAGAAACGGACTGCATAACCCCGTCGTTCTATTGTTGCGTGTGTGTATGTTGTGGGCGTTACATGGCAACGTCCGCTGATTACAGAGTCACCGCTTAGCAATGGGCCTGCACGCCACAATATCATCCTACATTTCATCTCACTCTCTTTGACTTTTAGTTATTGCTAGTGGGGTGGGACTAAGTCCTTTGTACTGCGGCCACTTCTGGCCTACTGTACCAGCCCCAGATGATAGGTGAGGGTAATTGTGGAGCAATTGGTGGAATGAAGATTGGCAGGGGAAACTGAAGTACTAGGAGAAAACCTGCCCCAGTGCCACTTTGTCCACCACTAATCCCACTTGACCACACCCGGGATCGAACCCGGGCCGCCGCGGTGGGAAGCCTGCGACTAACCGCTTGAGCTATGGCGCGACCACTCTCTTTGACTCAGTCGTGATAATATTTGGTGAAGATAACAGATTACGGAAATCTTCATTATGCAGTTTGCTCCAATACCAAGATGACTGCTTAGTGTTACGCTGCTCACTTTCTGGGGAAATCTCCTTAGTTTCCAAAGATGATTGGCCGTGTATATCTAATCGTGTGATTCCAGCAGTATCAATTCCGCTGAGCTCAGTCTCCAACGCTGCTGCAGGCTATCCCCAATGATGTGCAAATTTTTCCCTCCATTTCTCTCTGTATTCGTCTTCCTGCCTACTATTTTATTACTCAAAGAACTGCGTGTTGATGCTTTGTTGAGCTGCTGCAGTTCTGGCAACTCGCATGAATCAACAATAATACAAATAATGGATCCTAAACAGACGCCATTTTATACGATCTGGAGCTTCATAGGAATTATAGGCGATTAAATTTCTCGGGCGACGATCTCAGCATCTCCAATTATCCACCTTCATACGGCTGATAACGCGAGAAGACTTCACGGCAGAAACACTTTTAATTATTTACCTATTTTTGACTAATTTATACTAAAAGTCTGTAGAGTGCAGAATGTATTTGTGTTCCGAATGGTTTTTACAGTAAACAGCGATTCCCTAAACACCATTAGCCGGTTCGTTTTTGTAGCGGAGACACAATGGGTTTCCTGTGAGGTACGAACTGAATTTTTATATTTAAAAGAAATCCAGTCTTTAACGGGTTAGATCGCTGTAAATAGTAAGGGCTACAGATCATCGAAAAGGTGTGACCAGTGAAAGGAGTACTGGCAAGGATGTGAAAGAAGAAGTCGTGACTCAACTTAGGGCACTGTCCCAGGATTTGTATAGAAGGGTTGAGGAAACAAAAACTCTGTTAGGATAACAGGTCTCCGGACCGGGATATTAACTAGCGGCACTCAAAATACTAAGCAAGGGCAACTATGTTATAAAAAATGACTTGTACTACACCTAGTAAAAGGGATTTTTCAATTGACCTAATCCATCCAGCTGCACTATGACCCTGAGTCGACTGTCTGTAATAGAAATGAGCACCACGAATCTTCCTAGGGGGTATGCGGCGGCCAGCGCATAAGTCTGACAATGATAACGGTAACAGGAGACCTAATGGATATATGTAATAACGATTAACATGCGGATTTGAGGTTCTCGTCAACACACGTACAGTTTATCACTACGTGAGTCCACCATTTCACACAATTTCTACAGAATATAAACCTGACATACCACGTGTTACGAAAGTTCCTCGAGTTTATCTTTTACAAGTCTATAGAAAACATCCTGGTTAATCTCCTTATGTCCGTTTCTTAAACAGGGTAGCCCACTTCAACCACGCGATTTAAGGCATGAACTGTCTTCGCCCGCTGAAACACTGGGATCGTCGGTTCGAATCCCACTTGAGGCATGGGTGTCAGTGTGCGTCCATTCCGTGTTTGTGCTGTCCTGTGTGCTGATCCCCCGTCCAAGGGGTCCTACACACCGTGTGAATGATCAATAAACTAAAAAGCGGCCAAGGTCCAACAAAGGGCTACAGATCCACAGACAGACAGCCCACTTCTAACTCATTCCCCAGTTCAGGTGGCGTTCAAAGACCTGTTGTGTGCAGTACATAAGCATATTCGTAATGAGACTGCGGAAATGTTGATAAGAAGTGAATGAGGCGTCAAACGTAGGAATGAAAAGGAGAGAGGTAAATTAAGGCCCATTACACCTCCACACAGCAACTAGGACAATTGCTAACTCGATCTTGCCTTTACTTCCGTCACTTCTGCTCCCGCTAGAGTCGAGGACAAGAAAAAGTGGATCTATATACCCACTCCCCCATACGTCTGCATGGCGTAGTGCTTAACTAGATAAGCACAGGGCCAACTTTACCTTTTACTTCTGCGTGTACGTCAGTCTCTTGGTAACTGCGTTAAATGTTTCAGTAAGCTATTGTCATGTCGCGAATAAAACAGTGGAATTAAACAAAACGACTGACTGTTATGATCACATGATCACGTTCTTTCGCAGACAATTATGGAATGCTGACTTTTCTACAAATATGCAGGCTGTCGGCATGTTGTTACGTGAACACGATTACAGGCAGATTCAACTAGTCATACCATATTTCAGCAATATGTTACACTAACGAGGACCGCCTCTGTGGTCTAGTGGTCAGAGTTCCTGGCTACAGATCCAGAGGTCCCGGGTTCGATTTCCGGGGCTACCAGATTTTCTGAGAAGTACTAGATCTGAAATGGGGTTCACTCGGCCTCGTAAGGATAACTGAGGAGCTATATCAAGGAATTGGCGGCTCCGGTCTAGAAAACCGAGATTAACGGCCGTGGCGATTTTTTTGCGCTGACCACGTGACACCCTCTAACCGCTAAGGTTGGCACTAACTTCGCCGACAAGCGGCGGTCGCTCGGTCGGTATAAATCGTTTGCGGATTACAGGCCACGGAGTTTGTTTGTTTGTTAAACTAAGGATTTAATTTGCAGGGACAGACCTGAAGGTGTAACGTCTTGTAGTGGCAGACCGGCGGTGTGCTGCGTTGTCACACTTAAATTGGAACCAATTTTAATCAAGTTCTAGAACAATGAACTATGAAACGCAATACAGTACACCTCTCACGCAAAAGCATGCACCCAATGAAGACCTTATACATGTCGCTTAAGTAACATTTCTTGTAAAAAAAAACGTGACAACGTAGCACACCAACAGTGGACGAACACGACCAGAAGTTGCTACCTTCAAAAGTGAGCCTAAAAATTAAATAATTAAATCCTCATATGAAGCAACAACAGAAAAGTGGCTAGGAGCATTTGAGAACAACTTCACAACACAATGAACTACCACGTATGCCTGTCACTAAGGGAGCTCTAGCACCCATCTCCAGGACCGTTGATAAAGAAAGCGCTTTCTTCCAAAATATTGGTAACTAAATACATGGTGCCACAACATATTTATCAACCTGAAGACTTCGGGCCGTTGACAGTGACCGCGCAGTCTAAGACATGAACCGTCTTCGTCCGCTCGAACACTGGGATCGTGGGTTCGAATCCCACTCGAGGTCTTTATTCCGTGTTTGTGTTGTTATGCGAGTAGTTAGCGGACTTACTAAGGGCTGATCCTCCGTCCAAGGAGTCCTACCGACTGTATATAGCATTAAGAAACTGAAAAAACGGCCAAGATCCCAAGGCTGTAGGGCCATAAACAGAGAGAAAGAAAGAGATGAAGCCTTCCTGTAACTCTCTCTGCTGCTGTGTTTGTGTTTTATATTAAATGGCACTGGCCATGCGGTTTTAAGACATGGAATTTATTCCTCTCGCTCGAGCACTGGGCTCCTTGGTTCAAATCCCAATCAGGTTACAGATGTACGTCAGCATACTTTGTTTGTGTTGTCCTGCGTAGGTGCTGCTGATCCCCCGTGCAAGAAGTCCTACCAACTGTCAGCAAAACTCAGTTTGCGATTAATTTTGTACAGGAACAGGCCGCAGGGCCTAATCCGTCGAAGGAATAAGACGACGAAGAGCTTTAGTCCTGACAAAACATTGCAACTTAGTGACGTCACTTCTCACCGTAATGCATGGATAGTCCGTCATTTGTTTCTCCATTTTTCTTGTTCTGAGAAGGGTTACTGACCCACTCAACAAGAACAATGCTTCTTTTTTTCGGTACCTGCGCTTGCGTCCCCTTTCCCCAACCCCAACTGCTCGTTTTTCACGAAATTTGGTGTGAACGTTATGCCACTGGATACATGTGATAGTTTGCCAAGAACTCATTTAATTAAATTTTTAATGACTCATAGTTTAATTTCCTAAGAAAAACGCCTGTACTGCGTTTCGTACCGCCGGGGGAAAAAGCACTGCACAATAACAAGTGGCATAGTGCTCCCTGTGAGACAAATGATTGATCCATCAATTACCACATCATCCACCAACAATGTCAATAACACGTATCATGTTTCACTCTTGCTTACCTCTGGACTGAGAAAACAGTGGCCGGTGGCATATAGTTCAAGCAAAGCTGGATTCAGGTTAATTATTGCTGAGGTACTGTGTAACCGAAGTAACAGGATGTGTTTTTAAATATGTACTTTCCTACTCCACTGTCATCAGAAGGCAACACACGAAACAGCGGGCGAAACTGTACAAACGGTAGCGCTGATTGGATAAGATAAACAGATATTGAATCAACGGGATAAGTGGAAAAGACCAGAAACCGAGAGAGCTTTCTCTTATGTAGGAGAGAGAGAAAGAGAGAGAGTGGTTGCCGATAAACACGCGTCCGTACGCCCTAGGTTGAATGTCAAGTTCACACTACTTAGCCGAACACCGACCAAACAAAATGAAAATTATCAGCCACTCATTTACTGCGCACTGTCAACACAATTTAAAATCAAGGCAGACAACATAAGCCTTAACACGTCACCCCCAACAAGTTGTCAATATCGTTCATAACAACGAAGGTAATGGCAGGAGAGGGGGGAGGAAGAGTGGGGGAACGATAATCACAGAGTGTAATTTACGAGTTGCACTGCACTTCCACGAACAGAACACGAACACCAATCACAGCATAGTGAAATCCAACACTTTCCACCACTTCACAGCAGCTGCTGCGTAATCCAGAGGTAAGGGCACGCTCCTTTAAGACAAAGGATCCATGGTAGTTGGTTGTGTCACGACAACGACCAAATCACGTTCAACGCACAGCGAAGTGTTGAACAATAACTACACAGATCTCACTACAAAACACAGAAACAACCAACACTCAATGCCAACCATCCGACACTATACGACGCAGTATTCGTCGCTATATCAGCGCTAGCGACCGGCCGACCAGGAACGAGGAGGGGGGAAACTCGGATGGGCTCCCGCGGAGAGAGAGGGGTGAGAGGGGGTCTTCGCGGGCGCAAGGCTGAACCGAAATGCGCTTGCTCGCGCGGCTCCTGCTTGCTGCTCGCCTGGTCTCGGTAGAGGCCACTCTCAGCGGAACAAATATTTCTTTTTTTTTTCATTCTTTTCAGCTAAAAGGATTGAAAACTACTTCACTTCTTTGTTAAATACGTGTTCATATTAAATTACGACAGAGAAAAATGAAGGTTCCGCCTTTCCATTTCCCTGATTATTAGCAACATCTGCGAACGGGTACAAAGGCCAGGTCAGAGATCCTACGTCGGCGAATAGGACACATAATCTCGAGAAAGACGATGAAACAGTTACTTACGCATTATTTCTAGTTGAACATTTTCAATGAATCAGGAACTACAGACAGATACCGTGCAGTCTGGGCTCCCCAACCCGTAACATCTCCTGATACCGGGTCGGGTATCCTCGGGACGCATAATTCAAGTCAGAATATTAAAAGGGCAAATCCGAGTGCCTGTGAGAAGTGTGGCATAAAGAAAAGGGGTAAAACTGTCTCTGTGCTTAATTACATTAATCAGTTTGGCATGAAGTCATATGGGGGAACAGAGGTATAGCTCTACCATTCTTGACCTCAGCACTAGAAAAAGGTCAGTGGTCAGCTTCACGAAACCGGCCGCTACACCCCCAATTCCCATTAGATAGGAGGCTGGGTGGGCCCCAGAGGCGGTGTGGACGACGTGAAGAGAAAAATCTCGTCCTTGCCGGGAAAGGAACCCCGGCCGCCCAGCCCTTCGCTGTACCGACTCCTCCTCCGAGAGGTGTAACTGTAAACATTTGTAACGTCACCCCCATGCATAGTGCCACAACGGCACAATCTAGCGAACAAAACATGAACTGACAGGACCAATGTGGCTTATATACGGACATAAATCTAATGGGAGTAGCGCGCATGTTTCGAAGGGAAACTGCCTTCTGAATTGGCAAGGAGGAGCGTAACCGATAGCCGAGCGGTCTAAGGCATGTACTGTCTTCGCTCGCTTGGAAACCGGGATCGTGATTTCGAATCCCACTCAGGGCATGGATGTTTACTTTGTGTGTGTGCGTATTTCTGTGTTTGTGTACATGTAGAGGCCTTGCGACGAGCTGATCACCCGCCCAAGGAGTCCTACCGAATGCGTAAGATCTAGAAAAACCGAAGTGAACGGAGAAGTTCATGGAGGTAGGCCTAGGCCCACTGGGGCTGAAGTGCCAATGAAAAAAAGAAAAAGCGTAACCGATAAAGGACGGACCCGTACGACGCCTAATGACGAATATGGCAGTAGAGATGCAGGATAGTCTTGCGGCCCTCCAAAGAAAGGACTCGCCGTTAAGATGAGCTGACACGTCTCTCTTAAGCGACTTACACAATCTGCCTACAGAGAAAACATCTGACCGTATTATCACTCAAGTCACTCCGACAGTGAAGATGGAAGCAGCGGGTTCTTCTGAAACAGTGGCAAGACCACTGGCCATCAGCCACAGCTATATCTAAATCAAAACTGAAACAAAAATGTATTTCAATTTCACGTGCTTCGCTCCAACGGCTCGTTAGTAATAGGGCTAAATCAAAACGTTTTACATGACCACTCATTTTGTACGTATTATGCAAGAGAATTATCTCAACAACGGCTAAACATGCTTCGAAGATGTATTAGAATTCATATCTGGTCCCAGATTTCACAAAACAAAAAACCGAAGCAGAAAACAAAGTATGAAGTAATAACGCAAATATTTTCAGAATTAATGTGAGCAAAAACATTCAATATCCCACCTCACAAGTTCGCGCGTGTACCATGTTGTCATTTCTGATTGTAGAAAGCTAGTACATACGTCGTTAAGAAGTGCACGACGTCCATATCAAATTCCATGAAAATCGGTAGCCTTGTTGAAACATTAAAAGAGCACACAAAACTGACACAGCATAGCGATCTCATAACCCTACTTTCTTTCACCATTAACGGAAAGTATACTAAACGGTTAGTAAGCAGCATACAATTACGACTCGTTATGGTGTGCAACTGAAAGACGGGATAGCTCATTCTGTACAGCGACTGGCTACGGGCAGGAGGGCAGAGGGGTCGGAGTTCTTATTCCGGTAGGGTCAAGAATTTTCTCTTTTCCATGTCGTCCAGACCGGCTCTGGGGTCCACCCAGCCTCCTATCCAATTGGAAACGAGGGTAAAGCGGCCGGGGCGTGAAGCTGATCACTCACCTCCAACTAGTGCCGAGGCTAAGAAAACGTGCATCTACACAGCCAACCCCCATACGCCTTCGTGACGCAGCGAATAATTAGTTTTGCACAGGACAACTTTACTTTTATGATTTGAAACTTTCATGTGAATCCGTTGCGATATGGTGGATTAGCTTAGTTCATCAACAACATGGAAACATTATTTATGAATCCAACCATTACGCTAACTGTAGCGTGATTATTTTTGCAGAAGTGAGTGTTATTTGCATCACACTTGCCTCTCTCAAATAAACGAACATTACGCCCAATGAGGAATTCAAAATCGCAAAAGACGGGTTTGAAAAAACTTGTACATTTTAAATCAAGTAAACTTTTCCACTTGGGAGACATAAACGTATTAATAAAGTGTGTTGTAATAAAACATTCCCTTCCCAATCAATCACTGTTCGTTGAAAAGCAGTTCACTGGCCAGAATTGCGTCAATAAGAGCATTACGTCCTTCACGTTTGTGATGACTTGTGCTACAATGTAACATAACAGACGTCTAGCGAAAATATTTTACTTTATTTTATTTATGGCCGGTCACGGTAGCCGAGCGGTCCATGGCATGCACTGTCTTCGCTCGCTCGGAAGCCGGGATCGTGGGCTTGAATCCCACACAAGGCATGGATGTTTGGTATGTGTATGTGTTTATTCTGTATTTGTGTTGTCCTGTGTTTCAACAGAGGCCTTGTGATGAGCTGATCACTAACCCAAGGAGTCCTACTGTCTGTAAAATAATCAAAATGAAAAAACAACCACGACACCGTAAGGTAAAGAGGGACGGATTAAGTAAAGTAAAAGTTTATTACTGCGTCTGAGAAATCTGATCAACAGTGGTGACACTCTGCGGCAACATTTTGAGTGAGACTGTACAGTCAATATCTCTACTTTCACAGAGGTACGACGAATATGGGTAGTTAACAATATTTACAGCAAACAATGAAGGTCCTTCGATTAACGAACACAGGTCCAAATCAGCACAAAGTTCTCAGACACCAAAATTTGACAGGCATAAAACACAGCAGGCAAAATTATACGTAAATTTGTAAGTTCTAATATTCACGTTTCTAATATTCAAATATGAGGGCTCAATTCTTGAATTAAGTATCCAAAACTACGTAATTTTTAACGACTACAGGACCGACCAACAGCTGTAAAGTGAAAGAATATTCAACAGCGACACCGAGGTACGCTCAACGCGTGACACTTTCTGTTTGTCTGTGTCGTGTACGTCTATTTCAGATCTCGGATCTCGAAGCCAAGTGCAGCAAACTCTGAGGCCATATGCTTCTAATTTGGTTTTATCCATTTCATTTTAGAAGCTACATCAGGGATCCGCAGCCTACGACAGGCGCCAGGAGATTTCAGGGGCCACTTCCTTCCAAGCTGTGAAATGACAAAAATACAATACAATCTATAAACATGTAGACCCGTTTCTAGATAACGGCTCTCTAACAACGGCAGCTGCTAGGTAATGGCCGCAACAGACACGCATACAACAGAAGAACTGCTGTAAAAGGTGATTTCTATGCGGTCCGTGCCGAAGAGTGAGTAAAATGCATTCGCCCATGTGGAGGCGGGGTTGAATACCTCCATCGTGACCCTACGAGTCGTAGGAGGCGACGAAAAGGAAAGTCTCAAATCTGAGACAGTAAAATAAGGCTTCGAGTCCCAAGGGACTCGGACCCGAGACAGACTACGCTGGCAAGTGCCAGCAGCATATACAAAAGACAGACCCGTCCTCTCGTCAGATAGTGCGCCACCCAGAAATAAGACCGTAACTGTCAAACAGTAATGTGACTTTGACTTTGACTTGAATGTAGTTACGGCAGCGGAGTGAAGTGACTTGGTTAATGAGTTAGTCAGAGGACTGCCGCGGAGTGAAGTGACTTGGTTAATGAGTTAGTCAGAGGACTGCCGCGACTCAGTCGCTGTAAGGTGCTGCTGTTAGAAGCTGGTAGCTGAGGCACGGGGACAGTTCGGGAACCCAGAGAAAGGGGGACGACCGCCGTTGAAGCCGTTACCAGACAACGGCTGGTGAAGAACACAGCAGACTGAGAGGACAGTACCTGCTGTAGTGAACTGCAGAGTGTGTGAATTAGCGTTATCGCTATAGTTTCTTGCAGTTACGATCTGTACGTGTTCAATAAATCCAATTATTAATCCAAACCCAGTCTACATTCGCTCCATAAATACGTGACATTTTGCCTTTTATGAAATATATTTCTCGTTTACTAATCCTGTCTCAAAGAAAGTGACTGAAGCACTGAGTTATTAGAATTCCCCCCCCCCTCCGCCCTCCAATTCTTTTAATTTTATAGGCATCCCTGACAGACATACTGACAGATTATCATGACAGCAAATGTGTAAGTTAATACTGTCCTGGGTGACAGAACTGCATGGAAAGGTGGTTGCCCCTGGGCTTAATTAATTAAGCACTATGCCATGAAGACATATGGTGAGTGGAACTAGCTACACGCTCCGACCGCTTTACCAACGAGAAAAGCGTCTCCGGTAGCCAATGGATAGGATGCTGAGTGGACGACACCGTTTCTTAATAAAAAGTGTCAACTGAATTAAGTATTACAAATATATTCTCACAAATGTATGCCAGCATAGCTACACGCAACAAGTGTAAGAGTAAAGTGCAACTGTTTTTGGAAATTACAGAGGATATTGGGCTCAATATTGATATTATAGTCACTGTGAATGTAAGGACAAAATTAATATGGATAGGAAACATGATGCGAGGATGCGAAGTGGATTCGCATGGCGACACTTCGAATTCCATAAAATGTGGGAAACGTCGTCATTAGCTCAACGATTAGACCTACTAGCTACAGGTGGCCTGTTCTATTCAATGGAGTTTATTAACAGCGGAAACAAGCGAATATATTTAGCAATAAATTCAACAGAACCAGATTTCTGAAACAGGGTGTAACTCTTGGAGGCGTTCTCTATTCATTGAAGTTTGTTAACTGCGGAAAGAAGCGAATATATTAAGCAATAAATTCTACAGAACCAGGTTTCTGAAATAGGGTGTAACTCTTGCAGGCGTGTTCTATTCAATGGAGTTTGTTAACTGCGGAAAGAAGCGAATATATTTAGCAATAAATTCTACAGAACCATATTTCTGAAACAGGGTGTAACTCTTGGAGGCGTGTTCTATTCAACGGAGTTTGTTAACTGCGGAAAGAAGCGAATATCTTTAGCAATAAATTCTGCAGGACCATATTTCTGAAACAGGGTGTAACTCTTGGTTTATGAAGTTAAGGATCGCTGCATATGAGTACGAGAGTTTTACAGCGCGTGCGCAAAATGAAGTATGCCCAAATCCTGAGGCTGGAGTCTCACAAAGGAAGTTCGATCCGTTTCACAGAATCACATCTCGTACTTTCGCCTCTCCAGTTCTATGCGTTTCCCCACCTGTGGTCTGGTTGCCAAAAGACAGTAACTACAAATTTTCACGACCCACAGAGCGATCTGCGCTCTCTGACCTTTCGCTGCTTAGAAATCATTCAATGCACAAAGCGACGGAATGGCGGGGCGTAAGTACACTGGTAGGAAAGATGCGTGCTGTAACATTCTCTTGCGTTTTTACTACCATACTTTTCCTTTTGGTCGAGATAAATATAGATCAATATTCATAATATTGTCATAATAAAACATCTTCTGGCTTTGTAACGCTGTGCAGTTCGGGAAATGGTATACGTTTCGGAGGAACATATCAAGTCCATCTTCAGAGTCGAAGAGGAAACCAAGGAAAAATCCAGCAAAAATCAGGTGGTTTATATCCTAAACAGGATTTGAGGTTATCACAGCGATGTTTCCTGCCTGCCTCTTATTCTTTTCTTGCTTAGGTAATTTTCGACACTGGCTCTCTACAGACTACACGGAGGCACATCCGAGAATACCAAGTCTCCATAGTCATCCCTATGTCTCAAATTCAACAAAATATGATATCATAGACCCAAATTTCGAGTTCAGAACAGGCTTTTCGACAGTTTTAGTAAAACCATTTCATCTACGGGAAGTCTGCATAGCGACGGGCTATGGTTTGAACCGCCGGGGTTTGATTCCTAGTAGAGGCAAGATTTTTCTCTTCTCCACAGGGAATAAATCTTATACTTACTTATAAGTATAATAAGTAGTATAATCTTATACTACTTAACGGACATGTAAGCCTGTTTTAATCACAAATCTAAATTGGAAATCTTCACTTCATATTCACCGTATCACATGCAAACTTGAGTTAAAATCTTACAATTCACGTCTTCTGAATTTTTAAAATTATTTCCATATAAGTGGCGCACTACATGTTTCCACCCATATGGTCACCATCAGAAGTTCCGAAAATTGCTGTTGAAAAAACTGCTCCACTTTCTTCATTCAATATGTACAATTCCAAAGTATACCTTCGTTTGTGCGGGGAACGCGGTAGCGTAGTTGGCTGAGGCACTATGCTACAAACACGAACGTCGCGGGATCGATTCACAATGAGGTCATTAGATTTTTTTGCAACTGACCTAATCCTTCCAGCCGCACTATGGCCCTGGGGTCGATTCAGCCTCTAACAGAAATGAGTACCAGGAAACTTCCTGGTGGTAAAGGGCGACCGACACTTAAGGCTGACAACCTTACCGTCATCTGTGAGCCGATTGTCTAGAAAATGTTAGAGCCTCCAAGTCTCACAAAACTATGGGCCTTTACGGCTTGTTACACGGCTAGATTTACCTTTAAGCTTCGTGTATGTGCCCATGTGTTGTTGTACGTAAGTTGATGAAAGAAAAAACTCCGTGGCCTGTAGCCCGCAAGCGAACTATACTGACCGAGTGACCGCCGCTTGTCGGCGAAGTTAGTGCCAACTTTAGCGGATAGAGGGTGTCGCGTGGTCAACGCAACGGATCCTCAAGGCCGTTAATCTCGGTTTTCTGGACCGGAACGCTATTTCCTCAAAATAACTCCTCAGATATCCTCACGAGGCTGACTGGACCCCGTTCCAGACCCACTACTTCTCAGAAAATCTGGTAGCGCCGGGGAATCGAACCCGGGGCCTCTGGATATGTAGCCAGGAACTCTGACCACTAGACCACAGAGGCGGTCCAAGTTTGTGAAGAACAATTGTAAAATAAAAAAAAACGTGAATTTTAAGATTTTACCGCAAGTTTCCTTGTGAGAGTTGAATAAGAAGTGAAAATGAGCGACGCGCAACAAGATGCTGCAGTACAGCAGTTCCGGAAGCTGTGCAGAGAAATCTGCAATGCAAAATGATGAATGGCTACTGTTGCAGACGTTGGTTACTTCATTTAACGTTTCCCGGTTCTTGGACTCATACACGTGCGGATTTTGTGACCTTCAGAACAAGCCTCTTGTGCGGAAGGCCGTGACTTGGTAGCCACAGCTCTCGGCCCCCACCAAGACTCTCCGAGTTCGATTCCCTCCCCTGCCCCTTCTCGTGGCAACAGACGAAACAAAAGTCACCCGACATCCTCTCCCCTTCACCTTCACCACCACACATCGGGACCCAGTCGCTCGCGTGCCACGAAAAGTAAATCTTTTTTTTTTTACTCCAATAATTATACAATCTATCCATTAAGTGTGGATAATAAGTACATTTTGTGGTTTACATATAGAAAAGGAAAGAGAACTTGTCGTGGTGAGCATGTTCCAATGAACCTGCTCAATACTTATTTTAACTGCTTAGTGATATGCAGTTAAGTGTTGAATTATTCAAATCTGGTGGGTAAATCTGAAGGTTTAAATCTGTTTAACCTCCTGATTTCTCCTTCGTCGTCGAGCAGTTTTTGTGCCAAGTCGTTCGGATGGACCTGGAGTCTGATTTTATACTTTTTGCTGTTTTTTTTTATTTCCTCTCGTACTGTTGGTACATCTAGGTCCTTGTGTAGTACCGTGTTCGGCACATACCACGGTGCGTTAACTATTATTCGTAATACTTTGCTTTGAAATCGTTGGAGAATTTCTATGTTTGAGTTACTGGCTGATCCCCATAATGGTATCCCGTACGTCCATATCGGTTTGAGCATGGTTTTGTACAGTAAGATCTTGTTTTCTGTCGATAGCTCCGACTGCCTTCCCAGCATCCAATACATCTGTCGGAATTTTATTCCGAGTTGTTTTCTTTTGGTGTGAATGTGTTTTTTCCATGTCAGTCGTTTATCCAGGTGTATACCAAGGTATTTGGCATCTTCTGCTTGTGGTATCTGAGAGTGATTTAACGTTACTGGAGGACAGGTAGTGCGTTTCATGGTGAACGTTACATTCGTAGACTTATTTTCATTTGCCTTCATACGCCACTTTTTCAGCCAGTGTTGAATTTTATTTAGGTGGTCTTGTAAGTTCCTGGATGCGGATAGAGGATTGGTATGAGATGCCAGGATAGCTGTGTCATCTGCAAACGTCGCTGTTGTTGTCTTTCTAGTTGTTGGTAGATCTGATGTGTAGATCAAGTATAGCACTGGTCCTAAAACGCTACCTTGGGGTACGCCAGATGATATTGGGTATAGGTTTGTTAATGCCTCCTGTTGCTTTACAAAGTAGTATCTATGTGTAAGATAGGATCTCAGAATTGCGTACATTTGATGCGGAAGTTTCTGTTTCATTTTGTAGCATAGTCCTGCGTGCCAGACCTTGTCAAAGGCCTGTTCTATGTCAAGGAACACCGCTGTGCAGTAACGTTTTGTTTCGAGATCCCTGTTTATTTGGTTGACTAGTCTATGGACTTGTTCCGTAGTTGCGTGCTTGTTTCTAAATCCGAATTGGTGTTTGGGAATTATGTTTTGATCTTCTATCACTGGTTTTATTCTTTTCAGTAGTAGTTTTTCTAGTACCTTGGATAGTACTGGTATCAGACTTATTGGTCTGTAGGATGTTACTTCTTTCGTGTTTTTCCCAGGTTTTGGCAGCATAATTATTTGTGATATTTTCCATTGTATTGGGTAGTATTCTACTCTTAACACTGCGTTGAATATGTGTGTAATTTTTTGGATGCATTTTTCTGGTAATTCTTCCAATATCTTTCCCGTGATTAGGTCGAATCCAGGAGCTTTTTTGGGGTTGATTTCTTTTTTGATGACCGTTTCCACTTCTTTATATTTGAAGTTTCGCATTGGTAGATTCATCTGATAGGGTGCATCTAGGAAGTTGTTGATTTCGTATTCTTCTTCTTGTGTGGTCTCAGTGTCGAAAGGTTTGAAGACCTTGGAGAGATGTTTGGCGAATGCTGCGGCCTTCTCTTGATTGCTTCTTGCCCAGTTGCAAAAGTAAATCTAGCGCTCTACAATCTTACATGGCGTCTGTACGAAATGGGATTCAGCTGTTGACAATTGCTGCGGAAATATACTGTCAGGATTTTATGAGTGTGACTACAGACGCGGTTTGGATTGGTAATCGGATTTATGAACACTTACAGAGTAACTACAAATAACCACGACAGTCTCAGAGTTACTCAAAAGATCATTGTAACCACAGCATACACAGTCATCTGTCTTCCCTAGCCGTTGCTCGGTAGCGGCTTCCAACGCGGACTTCTCCCTTACTTTAAGTTCCCGAACTCTCCTCGGGCCTCAGCTAACAGCTCACAAGCTCAGTAGTACTCTGACTGACTGACTGACTGACTGACAGACTCAACTCAACTCAACTCAACTCAACTGCACTCCACTAACTGATTAACTAATTCCTTGCAAGGAAAGCCAAAGTTACTTTACCGCGAATCAGTTCTTGGCGCCAGACCCCTTGAGGGTAACGACTACAGAGCTAACTGTCCTGTTTATAACATGTCGACACGAATCGCACAGGAAACACCCTTCCTTTGTTGCTGTATACTTTTGTTGCCGTGGAAACATGCTTGTTTGCGGAGCCGTTAGTCAGCTACCGCTGTTGTATATATGCTTATCTCGCGTTCGTTGCCTAGCAACGAGTCCGTATGCCATAAGGAGGTTTATGTTATCATACCAAATGCTATCGTCGTTAACTGGAGACTCTAGCGTCAGTGCTGCAACTCCGGCTTAATAAGCCACACTAATTACGCAAGATGGATTCTTATGTGTCTTCAGGATACACAACATTTCAAGTAAACATTCATGTGTGGTTTTTTAGCCTAGCCGTTGCTTTGTGTTCCCATTGTCACGTGTATTAGTGAATACAGACGGGGCTTGGATTGGTGAATAGATTTACTGACCAAATACAAGCCGTAACAACATATAACTATAACACTATTGCTGATTTCCACTCTACAGATCACTCCACACAAAGTCTTCTCAATCTGCTTTCACTAGCCTCTACTTGGTAACAGATCTCCACAATGGCCAGTCATCTGCCGTGTCTTCACAAGATATTTCCTGGTAACGAAGCAGTCAGCTCGTGATGCTCGCTGGTTAACACTCCACAAATGAACCTTCAACTGCACTGTAGCACCAACTGTCTTCAAGATAACTCTTCGTCATGGACGACGCAAAAGACACAGCACCCACTGTTGACGAGGCGTGATTTCCATGCCGTTGTCTAACAACAGACGTCCAATTGTTTCGCACCTCGGCTCCCGTGTGAATGTCTTTGCCGAGTCGTTGCCTAGAAATGGCTCACATTTATATACACTTCGATGCCCCTTTTTTTTCTAATCACACATTAAATACAGCCCAAATTGTCGCTTTGCTGTAGACTACAACGCAATTTTGTTGCTATGGTTATGAACGTATTCGTTGTTGTCATGGTACCAATGTTTGTAACTGGAAAACTAATCATTTTTCTGAGTTTTCCTTCTTGAAACGAACAACTCTGGTGTTGCAATTATCTGATATCATTATTATTCTACGAGATACAAATCGTGACGGACAGACAGACCGAGGGATACTGTGAATTATACACTGAAGTGCCAAAAGTCATGGGATAGGTACCTAGTATCGTGCAGGACCCCTCTAGCCTGGCGAAGTGCAGCAACTCGACGTGGCATCGATTCCACAAGTGGACGGAAGACCTCTGGAGAGATGTTGAGCCATGCCGTCTGGATAGCCGCCCACAGCTCCCTGGTATTTGTAGGTGCAGGATTTTGGGTGCGAATGGACCTCTCCACCACGTCCCATAAATGCTCGACTGGGTTCATGTCGGGCGAACGTGGTGGCCACGCCATTTGTCGGAACTCTCCAGAATGCTCCTCGAACCAATTCTGGACAACTCCGGCCCGATGACACGGTGCATTTTCCTGCTGGAATATCCCATCTTTGTGGGGGTACATGAAGTCCATGGAGGGCTGAAAATGGTCACCAAGCAGTGTAACGTAGTGGTCACCGGTCAATGACGTGTTTAGGTGGACGAGCGGACCCAACTCATGCCACGTGAACACACCCAACACCAGTATGGAACCACCACCAGCCTGCACGGTACCTTCTTGACAACTGGGGTCCATGGCCTCATGGGGTCTGCGACACACCGGAACCCTACTATCCGCCCGAAACAACTGGTACCGTGACTCATCGTACCACGCCACATGTTGCCAATCCTCCAGGGTCAAATTAGCGCCGTCACAAGCCCAGGTGAGGCGCTGTGTCCGGTGTCGTGGTGTTAACAGAGGCACTCTGGCCGGTCTTCTGCTCCCATATCCCATGGAAGCTAAAGAACGCAGCACTGACCTGCTGAATATGCGTCTGGTACCTCCTGCATTGAATGTGGATGTGAATTCAGCCAGTGCCGCTTGTCTGTCACCACGGACAAGTCAAGCTAGACGCCGCTGGTCACAATCATTAAGCACCCGTGGTCGGCCACTGCGCTGTCTACGGTGGGCGGAAATGCCTTCCACAAGGTATTCCCGGTACACACGTGACACCGTGGATCGAGGAATGTTGAATGACCGAACAACTTCGGAAATGGAATGTCCCATCCGCCTGGCACCTACTATCACGCCCCGTTGAAACTCCGATAATTCACGTCAGCTTGCCATGAGCAGACTGGCCGGTGTTTAACCTGACTCACGAGAGAACACCTCACAACTGATACTGTTCTGGGCGTTCCCAAGCCGTCAAGGGACGGTCACGCGACTTAAAAATAAATTTACATACTGCTATCCCATGACGTTTGGCACTTGAGTGTATATACTCGTAGAGCCTACAGATCCTTCCAGCCGCATTATTGCCCTGGAGTCGACGCAGCCTCTAACAGAAACGAGTACCAGGAATCTTCCTGTGGGGTAACGGGCCGCCAACTGGCGTGTAAGGGCGACAACCTCACCGCCATCTGTGAACCGATTTCTAGAAAATGTGGAAGCCTAGACGTCTCACAACCCTATGGGCCTCCACGGCCTGTTACAGAGATAACTTTATGTTTTTTTTAGATCACTGTGGTTGCCGAAGTCTCAGGAGACAGCGACATGTGCACGGTTGCAACATTGCACGATGCAGAAAGACGAGGGAAAAAGAGACAGACTGAGAACACAAAATACTTCTGACGGAAGGCTACTGTGTCTAGCGGACGCAAGTTAAATCCCGCGAACAAATAGCTCGGGGCAGGCTCTGACACGTTCGAGCGAATTCTGACAGAGTTTGTCGGAACAAAAACAGATCATGTTCCGGGTACTGGGATTTAAAGTTCAAAGAGAAAACTTAAAAACAACATAAATAATGGCAACTCTGGGCACCAGGCGTTTGACTGCATTACCTGAAATTGACTGAAAAAGGGCACATAAAATCATTTCATTTTGGTTGGTAATTTAATCATTTACCGCGATTTTATGATGGACGCCTATTTTTATACTTAATAATTCAACTCAAATGAGGGTTATGTGTAGAGCTTTCCCTGTGTTTAATTACACGCCCCTACATGAAGCGGTATGATTTATTATTATTATTATTATTATTATTATTATTATTAAAGGACATTTCACTCGAGGATTATTTTTAAGAAAAAGTTAAATAGTTCCGTCCAGTGTGACTGGTTAAGACTATCTTATTTCAATTATTCATGCCCTTACATGTTTCGGTCTTCAGAGGGACACCTTTACATCAATACAATTAGAAGCCACTATTACAGTACATGTTCTAAAGGTTAAAATATATACATACAATATAAACAATATACAATTGGCTGTAAAATCTAAAGTCTTTACAACTACAGCGGCTGTTCCAATACTTGAAAACATTTGTAGTCAGTTTGTTAAGATTCTATTGGCGTGCGTAAACCGAGCGGGTTCGTGTCGTCCCTCTTATAGTTTCTTGTGGCGGGGGTCGAACGTGTGCCCCCTTGTCGTTCTCGAGAAGAGGGTTCTGCAAATGTGGGTATAATTAATATGTTACAATTATAAAAGACAAGTCCGTCCAGTGTGTTCAACTGTTGTGATAGTGGTTTCTAAAAAGTGTTTGGTGCCTCTGAAGATGATCCAAATGGATCGAAACATGTAAGGCTAGCGAATCATCAAGTGAGAAAACTGAAATAGTCACACTGGACGGACTTGTCTTTTATAATTGTAACTGTTAGTGTGACGGACAAAAATTAAACAAATCAAATTCAATTAATATGCTGTTGGACATTATCCATCATCTTGGCTGTTCTTAAAAAAAGTCCTGTTTCTTTAAAAAAAAGCACAACGTCCTCAGGTAAAACCTACTCAGTTGGGTCCAATAGACAGAGCTAGCCCCTATCTCCGGACAACTATGCCAGTTTCAGAAGCACAACACAAACCATCTAACGTCACAGACACAAGGAGTATAAATACGCGGATCAGCACAGCGGGACACAAACACATACAGGACAACATTAAAGGTAGGACGAAATAACAGAAGTTTTTACAAAACATATAATAGGATTGATGAAATAATACAATATACCCATAATATATTTGCAGAACCCTCTTCTCGAGAACGACAAGGGGGCACACGTTCGGCCCCCGCCACAAGAAACTATAAGAGGGACGACACGAACCCGCTCGGTTTACGCACTCCAATAGAATCTTAACAAACTGACTACAAATGTTTTCAAGTATTGGAACAGCCGCTGTAGTTGTAAAGACTTTAGATTTTACAGCCAATTGTGTATTGTTTATATTGTATGTATACATTTTAACTTTTAGAACATGTACTGTAATAGTGGCTTCTAATTGTATTGGTGTAAAGGAGTCCCTCTGAAGACCGAAACATGTAAGGGCATGAATAACTGAAATAAGAAAATTTTTACCAATCACACTGGACGGAACTCTTTAACTTTTTTATAATGTTAGTGTGACGGACCAGAATGAAACAAATCAAAATAGTTTTAAGTTATTAAGCGCTTAAGCACGTATGACGAAATGGAGGCATACACCCACGCATTCTTAACCTTAGCAGTAGGTGGACAAAGACCAGCTTCAAGCTACGACTTCTTAACACCCGAGGAATGGGCCCAGTAGCCCTACTCATTTGACAGGAGGTGCGGTGGGCCCCAAAACCGGTCTGAACGAAAGGAAGAACAAGGAACATTCCTCCCGCAGCCATCACCGCTGGGCATCATATGCTGGCTGTCCAGTATACAACCGGCCACAATACCGACTGAGCTATCCAGGCTTAGTTCAAGCGAGAAAGTGCCAGAAGTACTAAGTGGCACGGTGTTGCCCAAAATTACTCTGCTTGGGGAATACACCCATCACCAAACCATATATAGTCCTTATCCCAGTCCCTAACTGTCAACCCTACGACTCAAATTACAATTCACAGTCCAAGCGTCAGGTAATCACATGGGTCAGTCTTCTTTCTGCAATAAACTTTACGCGTCCCCACGCCAATACAACACACACAGTGGTGTCTGGTGGAACATGTTTATGCTAATTTAAAGGTAATGTAAGGTAAAGGTGTGGCCTATCACAATGGCCACGCGGTCTAAGGCATCAACCATCTTCGCCTGCTCGAACGCTGCGCTCCTGGGTTCGAATCCCACTCGAGGCACGGATGACTGTATGCGTTTATTCTGTGTCTGTTCGTCCTGTGTGTAGGATTAAGAAACTGAAAAAAAAAAAGCGGCCAAGATCCAAAGGGGCTGTACAGCCGTAGAAGAAGAACGTAAAGGTAAAGTTGTACCTGCGTTTATTAGTTGAGTACAGTGCCCTGACGACATACAGGGGAGTGCGAGGTATACCTCCAGCATTCTTGACCTCGGCACTAGATGGAGGTGAGTACTCAGCTACACGGCCCGGCCGCTTTGCTCTCGGGGAAGGAATCCCCGGTAACCATTGCATAGCAGGTTGCGTAGGCTCCAGAAGTAGGAAAAAATCTTTCACTTCCGGGAATCGAACCTGTAGCCAATAGCTATACCGATTCAGCTATTCCGACTCCCCGCGTTAATTTATAATTAGAAGGAAATGTAATGGCGCGCAGTGGAGCACTGTGGAAGTCAAGTGAATTTGTTTGCTTGGGGTGGCGTTTCTAGCTATACCCGTAACAAGGGACCTGCCAGACCCCAACTTCTAGAGTCACCGACGCCTGTTCCAGGCATCCTTCACGTATGGTTTGAGCATCACGATTTCACTATTTCGTTCGGGTTCTCTGTTATGAAGCACTATTCTATGTACACGGCGTTCGTAATACACATCACTAGCGATAGGGCCAATTCAATGCACCACACAAAGCAAATCTATTATTGTTTTTAACGGCACAATATTGGGGGAACGCGGTAGCATAGATGACTGAGGCACTATGTTACAAGCCGGGAGGTCGCGGGTTCCATTCCAGATGAGGTCACTGGATTTTCCAATTGACCTAATCGTTCCAGCCGTACTATGGCCATAGGGTCGACACAGCCTCTAACAGAAATGGGTACCATAAATCTTCCTGGCGGTAAAGGTGCGGCGGCCGCGTAAGACTGACAACCTCACCGCCATCTGTGAGCCGATTGTCTAGGTAATGTGGAAGCCTCGTCGTCTCACAACCCTATGGGCCTTCACGGCCTGTTAGAGGGCTAGAGATGGTGCCAGCGGATCCACCACAGTTACGGAATCATTGCTTAGATAATGTAATACGTACAGCATTTCGCAGGCCAGGGCAGCTCAGTTGATATAGTGAAGGTCAAAGGACAGAGGCGTCAGATTGGTTTTCTTTGATTACTACGGTTTCCCCTGCCAATTTTCATTCCACCCACTGCTCCACACTCATAATCTACCATCCGGGGCTGGTACAATAGGCCAGTAGTGGCCGACATACCAAGTGGACTCAGTGTCACCCAAAGAAGCTAAAAAAAATATGCATGAACCCCAGCTTCTCCGGAACCACAGCACTTCGCAGGTATCCCGTCTATGCTTTGCAACAACAGTTGCAGTCTGCAGTGAAGTGAATCCGTCTGGCTGACTCGAACATCACAGTGCGCTACGAACTTAATCGATCTTACAAAGTTGGGAAGTATTGCTCGTCGTACAAACATCATCACTCCTTCTCTCCTGTCTTAATACTTACTCGTTTAAGTTCAGAGCTGTGGCAGTCTCAGATTTCACAAAATAGCGTCATTCTTCTATGTGCACACATACACACACAGAATACACATAGAATATTTTAAAGTTTTTTTAGCGTGACATTTATCATTGCATGATCAAAAAAAATTCTTTGGATTTCTTACTTTTCTGTAACCATGGATACGACCTCAATTTCTAATTACTTTTTTATTAACCGCTTAATTTTTCTACCTCTTCTATCATCCTTAAGTGGTACAACATCCAAAACTCTACTCAATGTCGCAATTCTTACCGTATTAAAACATGGATCCAGTTCTCTTCAGTAAGCTCATACTGTACTCATATGTGAAATTACTGACATGTAGTACAGGGTAAAGATAAGTCTATCGCTGTATGGAGGCCCACAGGGTTGTGAGACGTTGAGGCTAACAGATAGCGCTCAGGTTGTCACGAAGATGCTTGGTACTCATTTGTTAGAAGCCGAGTCGACCCCAGGGCCATAGTGCGGATGGAAGGTTAGGTCTAATCAAAAAATACAATGACCTCTTTGGGGAATCAAACTCGCAACCTCCTGGCTTATATCATAGTGCCTCAACCAACTGCGTTACCGCGCGCCCCCGCTCAAACAACAGGATGCTGCAATACAGTATTAGAACACGCATCTCCCGAAATACTACACGATCATCTGACAGCTTCCCGCAAATCATGAAGTCTTTCATGCGGAAGAAACGGACGCTCCTCCCGTCAAGTCTGTGCAAGGAGATGCGGATTAGTTGCGGAACTACAAACAATCAAAACACGTCATAATTTCTGAACAGCTACCGCCAAAGGAGCTTATGCATTATGAGCCGGTCCAGGTATGAATCCTGAAGCCTCTGCTGTAACTGTTTCCTGTTTGCCCTGTGATATAAAGCAGTTGTCTTATTTCCTCTGTCGAAATGTCACGTGTCACACTCAGACCCAACTTCCTGTACGATACGGATGTACTATATGAGAAATGTAAGAAGATTCCAATGAAAAATTCAGAAGTTAAGAGTTACAAATAGAAAATATTGTCACGTGTGTGACTATGGACGGGGTATTGATGGATGAATGGATTTATGACTCACACCAATCGGAACTACAAGCGCCATCGCCAATCTCCACAATTTACAAATCACCACAAAACCCTCTAAGCCTTTTTCGAGCCTGCTGTGTCAATAGCCGTACCCCGGCAACGGCATATAACATAGATTATTCAGCTTCACGCGTTCAGTTACTCTTGTCACAGCCGCCCGTGCAGAATTCAACTGTCACCTGAACTACAGCGCCATTTTCTTAGCCCCTTGCAGCGCTCAACTGATCTTGTTGCTTCAGAGTGTTCTGCTCATATCTCGGCACGGATCACACAGAAAACACCTCGTCTCCACAGTAAGTCTACTGCTGCATGAGTATTCGTTTCCGCGGGAACATGTGTACCGAGCCGTTGCTCAGAAACGGTCGTGGTATATTTACCTATTCCATAGAAATGGCTCTACATGCTACAGTAGACATAAACAGAACAAAATTTATAAGCGGAATGCTAACTAAAGACAAACTGGATGAAAGTTCTGTAGTCACCAACACTATCATCAAAACTCCCGTTCACGCCACGCACAGGTGTCAAGATTAAAGCCACATCTTTGATCTACTACCGAGAAAGAATTTCAACCCGTAAATGTGTACTATTTACGAAGATGGCAGGAATGTGTGTGCAACAACAGGGAGCTGTGATCTATGTGTGTTTTAGTTTTGTAATAATTCTGTTGTCTGATTCGGCAGGCAGACCGATCCTCGCCGGTAGCAACGTGTGACTCTCCCGCCTGGGGCGACACAACAACCTGCGGCACGCTCTGGGATGACCGCACTGGATTAGAAGGTTTTATAAAGGGAAAATAAGGCGGAATAATGTAACTAACTGGGGCTGAGCCCTTCTTGAGAAGACGCCAGTTGTGCAACTATTCAAGAACTTCCCAAAACTTTATGGAATCCGAAGGTTCATTACTGTGTTCACAAGAACCCTCCACTGGTCCTTACCCTAAGTGAGATCGATCCAGTCCATACCACCCCACCCTATCTCTCTTTCATTTTAATATTACCCTAGTTGTTCTTTCCTTCTGGCTTTCCCACCAGTATCCTATATGTATTCCTGTTCTCCTCTATTTGTGCCACATGCCCTGCCCATCTCATCCTCCTGGACTTAATCATTCTAATTATACTTGGCGAAGAGTGCAAGTAACTTGATCTCTCTTCGGTCTAAATATTCTCCTCAGCATCCTGATCAAACACTCTCAGTCTACGTTCCTCCCTTAATGTCAGAGACCAAGTTTCAGACCCATATGTTTTCAGACAGCAGATTAGAAGACAAAATATTCTGGACTGAATGGTAGCAAGCATTACCCCAATTCAGTTTCCTTTTAATTTCCTCATGAATCAAATTCTGACTTGTTACTAATCATTCCCAAATATCTGAACTATGCCACATTTCCAAAACATCTGTTTCCTGTCTTTATGTCATGATTTTGCCGTGCATTTTGGTGATGAGATAGCAACATGTACTTAGTTTTCTCTGCATTTACTTCTAGGCCACGTCCCAACGGGTATCAGAGTTTCTGTGTTTTTTCTATTGTGTAACATACTTAAAACTCTGTGGCTGTAGTAACATCAGTAGCAGCAGTAGTAGTAGTAGTAGTAGTAGTAGTAGTAGTAGTGGAAGGAGGGAGAGGGGTACTGACAAGCTGGGAGAGTTCTGTCTGTTAACTAACCGGCAACACGTTGAATATTTGGAGTGTATTCCTGGCAAAATGTACCTTTCCTTCGCCGTCGCATCCATACCGGCTCTGTAACCCGCTCACCCAGCATCCAATACGTCTAGGGAGCTGTTTCCCCGCATGCGAAGTGGTCAGAGATAAAAGCTAATGACTCACCATCATACAGTGACGTGGCCATGAATGGGTAGGGCTTTACCCCTCCCCCACATACATCATTAAGGCGTGTTCGCATGCACAAGGACAACGTTACGGCTCTTTGATGAAAAATGCAGGTCTTACTTCTCGGCAACCATCGCACTGCCATTCACAGAGCCTTCTTATGTTTAGAAACAAGGTGAACAGTTTAGAAAAAACATACCGATAATAAAAAGCGGCACTTCTTAAAAGAAAACATCCCATTTGCCTAAAAGTTGTTGTAAAAGGTAAATTTAGCACTGTATCAGGCCGTGGAGGGCCACAGGGTTATGAGACGTCGAGGATCTACATTTCTAGACAATCGGCTCACAGATGGCGGTGAGGCTGTCAGCCTTAAGCGCCGACAGTTCTTTAACCACAGCAAGATTCCTGGTACTCATTTCTGTTAGAGGCTGAGTCGAGCCCTGGACCATAATGCGTCTGGAAGGATTATGTCAACTGAAAAATCCAATGACATAATCGGAATTCGAACCCGCGACCTTCCGGCATGTAGCATAGTATCTCAACCAACTACGCTACCGCATTAATGTATTGCTTTGAATATTTTTTCCAGCGTATAACTTTGTTTGCCAAACTATATTTGTAATACAATGCGAGTTGGAAAACCGGCTCCACAACAAGAGCCCCCCTTCTCCAACATCTGGGTAAATTTCGAATTATTTTACTCAAAATTGTTCCAGACTCGAGGTTTCGAAATTAACTTTTCCACTTGAATCACACTTCAATTCGAGGGGTTCTTCTTGAGAAGGGTCTGGCCACAAATCCATACCAGTGTTGAACACACGTGCGCATTCCGCACCGAGTTCTCAGTACTACTGTCAAATAGTCATGAACTCCGGAACGAGGATGTCCACACGTGATACAATTTCATTCTTTTGATCTAGGTCAAGGACTTCCACTTCATCCAGAAGTTTGTTTCGATGAGGGAATTTCGAAAAGGTTCCAGGGTTTCCAAAGATGAATTTCTCCATTCAAAGACCTGACTGCACCACAGTCGTCAATGTTTCCGTTTGTTTTCGAAATTTGGAACTGAGGTTCTTGATAGCCTCAAAAAAAAACGTAACTACGCCAGTGTATGTGAAAGTAACATGCAATTATCATTTTTTTCTGAGCTTGGTGAAAATTTCCACCTCATGCCTGAATTCGTAAAGTCAGGTCTGCGTATTTGCTTCCCACGCACCGGCGGACTTCCGTGTGAAACATAAGCTCTATGATTTTGGCTTCAAAATCTGTCCAGGGCTGAGAATTGGTCTTGTTTAAAGGTGTCGCATAAGCGGCATCCGTAGTCTAGAGGTAACGTTCCCACCTCATGACTCGTAGTACGCGGGTTCAAATACCCGGCAGAGGTCGTCGAATTTTTAAGGGCGGAACAATTCAGGGAACAAGTCCTCCGGGAGGGACTTTAAGCCGTGGGTCCCGTGTCGTAGCTTTACGGCACGTAAAAGAACCTCATATCTCCAAAGGTCACTGAGCCAAATTACGGACGTTTCCCGCCCAACAGCAGTCTCTAATACCTCTGGTAAATGGGGGAAGCATTANTCTCCAATAACTAACTAACTAACTAACTAACTAAGGTGTCACATTTATAAGACTGACAACTCGGACTGACGTACTTAACCTGGAAGGGTTCCTGCAGTGAAGGTTTGTCTTTCGACATCGTCAATCTCGGATACGAGCGAATTCTTTTCTGAGATCAACGTCATGAATCAGGAGCGAGAGACAAGCGCCGCTGAACCACAGTCAGTGTGAACGTCCACGAGCATTTCTCATAAATAAAACAGCAGAAACTGTTGCCAGAACGCCTGCAGTCTTCAACATGTTCAGAAGAGCTTGTACAAAAGCATTTCTTTCACAGATTCATCACACACAAATCAAGAGTAGAGAAGTAACTGATAGGTCACAGCTTCACCAATGATATTGACACTGAACTACAAACGAAAATATTGTCACAATTTAGTGACTAGACACGGGGTTTGAATTGGTGAATGGATTTACTGACCACTTATACACACGACTGGGAACTACAAGTAATTACAGCGCCACCACTAGTCTCCACAATTCACAAATCATCACAGCACTTGCTAAGCCTTTTCCAGCCTGCTGTCTTCACTAGCCGTTCCCTGGTAACTGCTTCTAACAGTGAAGATTATTCAGCCTCACGCGCTCAGGACCTTTTGTCACAGCCGCCCGTGCAGAGCTCTTGTCAAGTGCGAATTCAACTATAGCGCTATCTTTTCTCAGCCTCCTTTGATGAGCTCGACTGGACTGGTTGCCCCAAATTCTCTTCTATATAACGCCTCGGCGCGTACCGCGTAGAGAACACCCCGTTGTCCCTGTTGCGCGTGTAACCGTTGCCGCTAGAACGTGTTCACCGAGACGTTGCCCAGAAACGGGTCTGATATAACCGCTTATTTCGCGATCGTTTCGCAGCAACGGCTAAACATGCTATAATATGCGCCCACCCCACAAAAGTCATGTTTTATGTTAAGTTCCTCAACGCTTCGCTTCGCTACGTTATCAGGCAGAGGAACTTTTGGTATTTTTTCTGCCGGCACAAATCACAATACCAGCAGCCTTCACCAAGCGCAGCTTCGTGTCTCTCCAATAAGGTAAACGTTCCCCGTTTTAGCAATAAGCAAAGGCATCACCAGTTTGGTTTTATTCTAATGGGCAGCTCCAGCGATCAAGAAAAAGAAAAAAAAACTTCAATGGCTTATCCTTCAGTGCCTTGTGTCCAGAAGGGCCCACATGGAACCGCAGAGAAAGCTGTAGACATGACACACTGACTGAATAAATCCCACTTTTCTTTATCGGTAACGGTAGAGAAAATCTGATGTAATCTCCACCCCTCATTTTTTTCCCGCAGACATTCCCACACAAGAAGAGAGAAGGGCTTTGGACCTTCTGTCAGGATCTACCAGAATTGTCCCAGCCCTTGTATTCACAATAAGACACACACACATATATGTATACAGCCATAAGCAGAAAGTAATGTGACATGTAGGTCCATTGCTAGGCAACAACAGCGAAGTAACTATACAACAGCCGTTACTAGGCAGCAGCCGGTAAACAGCAACAGAGGGACGTTTTCTGTGCGGTCTGTGCTGAGATGATATAAGAAGACGAAGTTATAAGGAAGTGAGTTAGTTACAGATCTGCTAGGGTTCAGGCGCTGTGAGCTGTTGCTGTTGAATGCTGGTAGCTGAGTCCATCAATAGTTCGAAAACCCAGGAGAAGAGGAACGTCCGCAGTTGAAGCCGCTACCAAGCAACGGCAGTGAAGACATGAATGTTGACGTGTGTGTGTGTGTGTGTGTGTGTAACAGTGAACTGTAAAGTGTAGTCACGCGCATGCGCTGTATCAAAGAGTTAAATAAATCCGGTCAATAGTCCAGAACCCGTCTGTAGTGTGTGTGCGCGTGTCTACAAAGAAAAACAATAACAGTGAAGTACTTACTGTTTGCTTACAACAGCCGTTACTAGGCAGCAGCCGGTAAACAGCAACAGAGGGACGTTTTCTGTGCGGTCTGTGCTGAGATGATATAAGAAGACGAAGTTATAAGGAAGTGAGTTAGTTACAGATCTGCTAGGGTTCAGGCGCTGTGAGCTGTTGCTGTTGAATGCTGGTAGCTGAGTCCATCAATAGTTCGAAAACCCAGGAGAAGAGGAACGTCCGCAGTTGAAGCCGCTACCAAGCAACGGCAGTGAAGACATGAATGTTGACGTGTGTGTGTGTGTGTGTGTGTGTAACAGTGAACTGTAAAGTGTAGTCACGCGCATGCGCTGTATCAAAGAGTTAAATAAATCCGGTCAATAGTCCAGAACCCGTCTGTAGTGTGTGTGCGCGTGTCTACAAAGAAAAACAATAACAGTGAAGTACTTACTGTTTGCTTACAACAGCCGTTACTAGGCAGCAGCCGGTAAACAGCAACAGAGGGACGTTTTCTGTGCGGTCTGTGCTGAGATGATATAAGAAGACGAAGTTATAAGGAAGTGAGTTAGTTACAGATCTGCTAGGGTTCAGGCGCTGTGAGCTGTTGCCGTTAAAAGCTGGTAGCTGAGTCCATCAATAGTACGAGAACCCAGGAGAAGAGGAACGTCCGCCGTTGAAGCCGCGACCAAGCAACGGCAGTGAAGACATGAATGTTGACAGAAGTGTGTGTGTGTAACAGTGAACTGTAAAGTGTAGTCACGCGCATGCGCTGTATCGAAGAGTCAAGTAAATCCGGTCAATAGTCCAGAACCCGTCTGTAGTGTGTGTGCGTGTCTACAAAGAAAAACAATAACAGTGAATTACTTACTTTTTCTTTTTCATTAATTTGTTTACATCTCTTGAGGGATCCGATTTACAAGCCGATGCTTGTTACTGCAGAGCTAATGGGGAAACCACGTTAAAGTACGAAACACATGTAAGTACTTATTTCTGGGCCCCTCCATGTGTCTGTCTTAGCTCACCCCTGTAAACCTTCAGCCCAAAATTCGAGATGAAACCATCTCAAAGCTCTTAAAATAATGTCTGACATAATTACACTAACATGACAAATGTTGAAGTAGCAAACAGCGGATGATGAAACATTATTTTAAAAGATATCTTGCCTGAAAAAAGGGAAGACGTGCTGTTTCTTGGGGCTGTGGGGCCTTGTTCCAAATTTTGTTCAAAAAATTTAAAACGCTAAAATAAAAATTCTACACGATACCGGCGGTAGATAATGTCGACAGATTTTGAAATAGAGGCACTCCATTTGTAACCAATCTAAATGTGTTTATGGAAAAGATGATTACTGCAAAGAGTAAAGCTATCCCTGTAACAGGCCGTGGAGGCCCATAGAGTTGTGAGACGTCGAGGCTCCCATATTTTCTAGACAATCGGCTCACAGATGGCGGTAAGGTTGTCAGCGTTACGAGCCGGCCGCCCTTTACCTCACAGGAAGGTTCCTGGTACTCATTTCTGTTATAGGCTGAGTCGACCCCAGGGTCATAGTGCGGCTGGAAGGATTAGATGAATTTAAAACCCCAATGACCTCATCGGGAATAGAACCCGCGACCTTGCAGTTTGTAGCATAGTGCCTCAACCAACTACGCTACCACGTGCCCCCCATGATTAATGTGGCTACAAAAGTTTAACATTTTGGCTGAATATAAGCTAATATCGATTCTAATCCTGTTTACCCACGCCCTTCCTAAAACTCACGGGGGAGGGGGGTGGTCCTCCATTTGGGAAACACTGGTCTAGGTCAAGAGTGGGCTATGTACGCCCTAACAAAAAAAATCAATTCGACCAGTGGCCATGTTCACACATTAGACAGAAGAATATGAAATGGGTTTTTACCAACGTTAGCTTTCTCAAATGGGACAAAAATATTCTTTTTGCAACAAAAGACGAAATAAAATACCCTTAAATCGGAATGTTCATTAGAAATGAAAATTTCGGGATCTTTAACTTATGTACTTGCTATTTCTTGTTACTAGTTCCATACCTAGAACTGTTACTAGTTCCATACCTAGAACTGGGCACGAGAAAATATGAAAGTGCCACAGCAAATTTCGTTTCATTCGTAACTTAGCATTGTGGGGCAGCAATCAGAGTAAATTATAACACCATTTTATGTGTACTGATATACCTACAAAATATAATCCTTTTTTCTTCGGCGCTACAGCCCCGATTTGGGGCTCGGCCTGCCTCCATGAAACTCTCCGTTTCACTTTGGTTTACTAGACCTTAGATATTCGGTAGGACTCCTTGGGCGGGTGATCAGCTCGTCGCAAGGTCTCTAACCTGTACACAAACACAGAAAACGCACACACACACAAACACTAAACATCCATGCCCTCAGTGAGATTCGAATCCACGACCCCGGCTTCAGAGCGAACGAAGACAGTGCATGCCTTAGGCCGCTCAGCTACCGAGACCGGTATAAAACACGATCACAGGACAGGATAATTCAGAGCTAGTCAACGTTCTTCTAAACACGCAGCCTTCCTCTTGTATTACAGCCAGTGAACTATTCCGTGCACTTACAGTTCAAAAGCAATCAACGTGTGCTTACACAGCTGTTTCGATGCTTGGAAATGTTTCCATACATATTCACAAGCGATCTATGGAAAATGATATTTCGTTCCTTCCCAAAATTCTAATACATTAAGCGATCACTTTGGGGCATCACGGCAATAATTAATGAATCATCGGTCGATTGGAACATAACTGTCATAAGAAACAAGCAATTTCATTATTTTGGTGAAGTTAATTTAAGAAAAACATGAGCGAAAGAAAGGGGGTTTCTCCGGATCTTCATAATACACGTGATCATCGCATGAGCTGGAAAGGCTCAGTCGGTATAGCGATGGACTAAGGGATGGACGACCGAGGTTCAATTCCTTGCAGGGATAAGAGATTTTTATCTTCATTAACAGCATCCAGACAGACTTCAGGGCCTACCCAGCCTCCTATTCAGTGAGAACCGGGGGTTCCATCCTCGGACATGGGGTGAAGCTGACCACCCACTTCCATATAGTGCCGAGGTAAAAAATGGTGGAGCTAGACCACCTCTCCCCCATATGTCTTCGTGGTGTTGTGCTTCATTATTTAAACATAGGGGCAGCTTTACTTTTACTTTTTTACACGTGACTGGTGATGTTTCTGACTGTGCGTTTTCTCAAGAGCGGTCGATTTTCTGGGGCTGGATTCTCTCTCGTTCTGTTAATGGACTAACCTAGGGTAAGGTAAAGCTATCCCTGTAACAGGCCGTGAAGGCCCATAGGGTTGTGAGATGTCGAAACTCCCACATTTTCTAAACAACTGACTCACAGATGGCGGTGAGGTTATCAGCCTCATGCGCCGTCCGGCCGCACCTTTACCCCCAGGAAGATTCCTAGTACTCGCTTCTGTTAGAGGCTGAGTCGACCCCAGGGCCATAGTGCGGCTGGAAGGGTTAGGTCAACCGAAGAATCGAATGACCTCATCGAGAATTGAAGCCACGACCATCTCTTTCGTAAGTTTCATATCACACAACGCATTGCTGCCTCCTTGAGACCAGCAACAGTGACAAGTTTATCACGATGTTAAAAGAAAAATTTAGACGCCTCAAAGTAGCCCACAGCCCAATTATTATTATTATTATTATTATTATTATTATTATTATTATTATTAGAGGGGGTGGGTTTCCTCATGCACTTAGACCAGGTATTGGTCCATTGTGCGTCCCCCTTTCATTTCTACTGTCCCCATATCCTACCGGTACTGGTGCGTGCTATCAGCCCCCTTCAGCCAACGAGGTCGGCCGTCGGTACCTGATATTTCCCCCATCTACCAGAGGCATTGGAAACTACTTGGGCGGGAAATTGTTGCCTAATTTAGCTCAGAGGTCTCCTAGAGACATGAGGATCTTTTGCGTGCCGTAAATCTACGACACGGGACCCACGGCTTAAAAGTCCCTCCCGGAGGACTTGTTCCCTGAATTTTTCGGCCCTTAAAAATTCCACGACCTCCGCCGGGTTTTAACTTGCGTACGTTGAGTCATGAGGTGGGAACGTTACCTCTAGACTACGGAGGCCGAGGCCACAGCCCCATACTTCGAGTTCCTGTCGACACGTCCGCGAGTCCGTGGAGACCACTACGTTAACAGCACACGGATGCTACACTTGCCCCGCCAATCAAAGTATTGCAGGAGAAGAGCAATTCTTCGGTGAAATTATGCCACTTCAAACTCAGTTGTAATGATGCTGTACTTTCAACACCGTACTAACGACGGGCTACGGACCGGACGGCCTGGGTTCGATTTCGAACAAGGGCAAGAGATTTCTCTCATCTCCATAGTGTCCAGATCGTCCCTGGGTCCCACCAGCCTATCCAAAAAGTACCGGAGGCTCTATCCCAAGGGGTAAAGCGGCTAGGGCGTAAAGCTGAGCAATCGACCTCCATCTGGTACCGAGGTCAGGGATGATGGAGGTAGACCTCCACTCCCCCACACGGCTTAAGGATAATTTTGCCTCATAAGGGACTTCTAAAGTAGGAACTAGAAACGAAGCTTAATGTTATCACCATTCCCCATTTCCTTCCTAAGATATGAAATATTGTTTCGGGCCAGGTATCAGCGTTCAACCACGGGCGGTGTTTAACTACGTGCAACACATGCTTATCGCACTCAGATATGTCGTCAGAACATGCCGTAGTTTTATGGTATTAGTTTCTTAGTGAAATTCCACTCTTATGAAATTTCACAAACCTCACCAATTGTCTAGAAAATGTGGGAACCTCGATGTCTCACAACCCTATGGGTTTCCAAGCCTGTTATCCCTATAGCTTCAACTTTTTTTAATGAAATTTCACGCCCCTTATGCGGGGAATCATAAGGGTAAATATGTTCCACGTTCTTGGCACCAACGATAAAACAGGCCGCTACATACATGGGAGAGGAGGCCGCAATGCCTGCCCAGACAGCGGTGGCGCCCCTCATGCCCGTATATTCGAGCTATCCCGACAACATGCAGAACCCTATTCCACTTAGGAATTGAGTTTACCTTATATCCACCACACCACTAATTAATGACGATTACCGGTAAATTACCATAAATCGGTTGAGTAACTCAGCAGTAAGAAACTGACGTAAACAAAGCAACCAAGCACCAGACAGCCGACAGTCACCACGTGGAGTAATTCCACTCGTCGGCACAATCATGAGCACATAAAAGGAAATTAACATTTCCAGTAAGTCTTTGCTTCAGAAGGTTCACGAGAAGCAGATGGGTCTGAAACTAAACGGGGCACATCAGCTACTGATCTCCCCTGGGTGATAGCATACATACCATAAACAAAAACACGAAGTATAACTGACGCTAGTAACGAGGTTGGTCTACAAGAAAACACAGAGATAACGAAGTACATGTTGCTGTCTTCTTACCAGAGTTCAGGGCAAAGTCGTGACATAAACACAGCTAAGAGATCCTTTGAAAATGTGGAACAGTTCAGATATTTTGGAACGACAGTAACAAATGAAAATTTGATTCACGAGGAAATTAAGAAGAGACTGGATTCGACTAATGCTTGCTACCATTCGGTCCAGAACCTTTCTTTTCTACTCTGATATCTAAAAACATAAAAGTTAGTATGTACAAAACTGTAATTTACCCTGTGGTTCTGTACGGGTGTGAAACTTGGCCTCTGACATTAAGGGATGAACACTGACTAAGGTTGTTAGAGAATAGGGTGCTGAGGAGAATATTTGGATCAAAGAGGGATGAAGTGACAGGAGGTTGGAGAAAACTGCATAATGAGGCGCTTCAGAACTTCTATTCTTCGCCAAATATAATTAGAATGATCAAGTTAGGGAAGATGAGATAGGCAGGGCATTTAGCATTCATGGGGGATAAGAAAGACTGCGTATGGGATATTGGTGGGGAAACCAGAAGGAATATACCACTAGGAAGACCACGACGTAGGTGGGTGGATAATATTAAGATGGATGTTAGAAAGATGGCATGGGGTTGTATGGCCTGGATTGATCTGGCTCAGGATAGGGAGCAGTGGAGGGATCTTGTGAACGCGGCAATGAACCTTCGGGTTCCATAAAATACTGGGAAGTTCCAGAGTAGCTGCACAACTGGTGACCTCTCAAGAAGGGCTCAGCTCCATGAAGTTAGTTTAGAATGCCTTGTATTCCGTTAGAAGTCAACCGACGTGCAAGAAGAACAAGTCGCCTCCATCTTCAACGTCAAAAAATAAGCCAAGCAATAAACTAGGATGAAGTATGTAGCAAGATCGTTTCTATTTTTGTTTGACTGATTCCTTGACCCTGAAGATGGAGGCGAATTGTTCCTCCGAAAAGGCGGTTGTTTTCAGCGGACTACACGGCGTTATATCCCACAAGACAGAACTCTTCAAATGATGTTGTAACAAATGAACTGCGTGTACAATTTCACGACAGTCACTTGTTTGACCAGCCACCCAAATTTTGACAAAAGTAGCTCATTTAGTAACTTTATCCAAAATATGTGAAAATATCTTACATACTGAAATATGAGCACAGCATATTTAGACACTAACAAACTAGGAGATGTATATTTCGGGCGAAAAGTTGATTCTTCGGTCTGTAGCGAGACCAAATAATAAACAGAGGGTCATTCCATGTGAAGTCATCCAGAAAGGTCGCTCACCATTTTTTAAAAAATTATTATTTTGCACTTTATAAATATTTTTAAACAAACTGTAATCTGCTCGATTCTCCCGGTACAGCCGCTTTTATAATGCGAAAAAACGCGTATTCGGCTCAAATGGAGGTTTGCATTATCTTCTGTATCTCGATAACTATTGAAGCTAGAGACTCCAATGAAAAACCAATTTGTTCCTCATGATATGGACAATAAATCATGTCATTACAAGGTTTTACTCAACTCACTTTCTCTAGGTGTAATTAAGCTTGAAACTTACCAATCGATTTTGGGAAAAACGCTATTTTTTACTTTCAGAGACCAATTGGAAGGGGAAAATATCAGTTCTGTGGTTTCTACCCTTTGTTTTCTCCTACATGGGGAATATAATCACGTAGTTTTGAACCCCGTACCTAGTTTCCAAAAATTTTCAGGAGCTTCCAAACTTCGCTCTGTGCCCCAAATCGGCCATTTTTAACATCTCATATCTCCTGTGGAGAAGCTCCGAAAACTTTTAAATTCATAGAAAATGATGCTCTATTCCAGAGTAACATGAAGTTAAAATTACAATTTTGATATTCAACTAATAGCGAAGTTGTGGGCGCTTTGAATTTTACCAAAAAAAATCAATACCTCAACAATTGGTTTACCTGCATCCAATGGTATTAGTTCTTTGTGTACTACGATGAAAATTGTCCAGTTCGTTTGAAAGTACAAGTAGTTCACTAAGTGTCCACTATCACGATGTCTTCGAAATCATCGGACTTGGATGTTTTATAACACATGACCGTGTTTTCCTCCAGATGGACGACCCGGTGTCCATTTGAGCCGAAAACGCGTTTTTTCGCATTATAAAAGCGGCTGTACCGGGAGAATTGAGCAGATTACAATTTGTTTAAAATATTTCTAAGTGTTAAAATATGTAGAAATAAGTGTACAAAATAAGATTTTTTTTAAAAAATGGTGAGCGACCTCTCTAGATGACTTCACATGGAATGACCCGTTCCTGATTAGTATTATACCTCGACCAAAGGAGCGCACGCGACACCCGGGCCGACGGTTGCGCACCGGAGGTAAAACAGCACGGATTATCAATTGTGTTCTGCTTTATTGTACGCGCACCAGAATTACTGGTCACAAACAATAACTGTTTGTGCCCACGGCTGTCAGCAAGCGTGACACAATCGCCTGTATTAATGACGCATATTCTCAAATCATTCATGCAATTAACATGGCTTGCGGCAGCGCACAGATTACTTCATTAGGAATTCAAATGACAAAACGTTTAAGCTTAACAATTATTGTCATTATTACAGGATTTGAGGTCCTCACAGCGGTAGGATATGACACCGTGTAGTCCGCTGAAAGTCAACCGACGTTACGGAGAGAGATGTCGCCTCCATCTTCAGGGTCGAATAAGCTTCAGAGCAGGTGGCACTCCGGGTAATCAGTTGGACAGATGTGGAAGAATGGATCTCAGATCCCATTGGCTCGCCCGTGGGGCAGAATGAAAGCACTAGGCTCTCACACGGCCACCGAGCGAACCAACAGGAGAAAAGAACAGGAGTTTGACTGCATTTTTCATTGTTACCTTTAACTGAAAATCTTCTCGTCTCTCTAGTTCTATTTCTTCTGGTTCGTAAGCGATCATAACCCGTTTTATATAGCACAAAGCGTCTAATATGCAATGTTGTTTGGTTTCTTTACATACTCGTACTTTGCATGTATATAGTATTCTCCATGTACCTCAAAGGCGGAAAATAATACCAAATATATACGGTGTCACATCCTATGTCAGTTCAGGAACAGTGTCTCTTCAACGGGCTAGAAGCTGCAGACTCATTATAGGCATAAGAATGTACTACAAAAACAGGAGAGATTATTGTAAGAAAGAATGAGCGAAGACGAAATAATTGCTTCAGTCAAAATATATTAACCCTTAATATTATTTTCGTATCTATTAATGGATGACAAGTAGGCCTACAGACTAACAAACAGCTGCAACAAATACTTCACTGGCCAAAATCGTCAATCAAATACTTTTTGTATAAGACGTGTTGAGATTCGGTAAACACAGCGTTCCACACAATTAACCCGTTATCCCATATGCTCAATGCATTTCGCTGTCTATTTCGGCCCAACTGGCCATCATAAGGCTAGTTCTACAGCCACCGCCCACTTGACTGTTGTTGGACAATGTTTGCGACAAATCCGCTGAGCCTCCCGCCTCGGGGGAGCATGCAGCCACTTGGTGACCCAGAGAGGCAGCGCCTTGAATGCAGTACATATGCAAATAATCAAGCGCGTGTCTTAAGGCACGCACTTTGAGCTTTGCTTTGGACATTAGACCGGTGCGTAAGGTTGACAACCTCACAGCCATATGTGAGCCTACTGTCTAGAAAATGTGGAAGCCTGGACGTCTCACAACCCCATGGGCCTTCATGGCTTGTTACAGGGAGAGCTTTCTCCCCTTCTATTGGAGATTATAAGCACATTTATGTCGTAAATATGGGAAGTTTCCTGTCGCCGTCGCCTATGTACTACTTCGTGTCACGTTATTTTTTTTCAAATGTGTACTATTGAATCGAAGAGCCGTATTATGTATCTCAATGGGTTTCGGTTCCATCGACACACGTAATCTACAATTAATCAGTTACGTACGTTTCATTTATTTTTCTAGATATGTCGGCCTCACTGGCCATCATGAGGCTAGTCCTACAGCCACTGTCCACTTGACTGTTGCTACTACACATTGGCCAATGTTTACATTCGGAACTGGATGTCAATAATTATATCATTTCTTAACGTAAGTACACTGGTTAAACGCTTTTGAGTTAAAATTGAAACGTTATTATGCTGTTAGTGTAGGGGTCTGTGTGAATTACATCTTCAATAAGCATGTTCAAAAACAGACACGTACTTCGTGCCGCAAACGAGAGAAACTCCGAACAGACAACTGTGCTACAACAAAACTACCACGAAATCTACACAACTGAAAATAACTCACAGCCTTCAACAAACCAACTCTAGGAATACAGAGCCCTAGGGCACCCACACGACTAGACACACCGAAGGAATAACATACATATACCGACATGCGACGCAACAAGTTCCAACATTCTACAACTTCGAATATCACATTTAGCAAGCTTTCAGACAAGTGGAACCATGGGCAGTTGCAATCCACAAGGAGACAGTACGCACCGGAAAATGATATACACGTGTGACGATACGGGAACGCAGTAATTCACAAGACAACCAACGATTAATACTTAGTATAAGTTGCTGCCTCGTCACCAGAATGCACGGCAAAATCGTGACATAAAGATAAGTAACAGATGTTTTGAAAATGTGCCAAAGTTCAGATATTTGGGAACGACGATAACAAATCAAACCTGATTCGGGAGGAAATTAAGAGGAGACTGAGCTCGGGCAATGCTTGCTACCATTCAGGCCAGAACCTTTTGTCTTCTCGTCTGCTGTCCAAAAACATAAATATTAGAATATACAAAACTATAATTTTGCCCGTGGTTCTGTATGGAAGCGAAACTTGGTCTTTGGCATTAAGGGAGGAATTCAGACCGAGGGTGTTCGAGAACAGGGTGTTGAGAATATTTGGACCGAAGAGGGATGAAGTGACAGGAGTTGGAGAAAACTGCATAATGAGGAGTTTCGTAATTTGTACTCTTCGACGAGTATAATTAGAATGATCAAGTCCAGGAGGATGAGATGGGTCCGGCAAGTAGCACGAAAAACAAAGAAAAAGAATGCATATAGGATATTGCTGGTAAAGCCAGAAGGAAAGAACCACTAGGAAGACCAAGACGTAGGTGGGTGGATAATATTAAACTGGATCTTGGAGAGAAGGGACGGGATGGTATGGACTGCACTGGCTCAGGATAGGGACCAGCGGAGGGCTCTTGTGAACACGATAATGAACCTTCGGGTTCCATAAAATGCTGGGAAATTCTTGAGTAGCTGCACAACTGGAGGTTTCTCAAGAAGGGCTCAGATCCAAGAGTGAGTGAGTAAGCAACGATTAACATTCTTCGGCCCATCATACTACAATAAATAACCGTAATTTAATACACAGGAGCACGTCTTAATTTTAACTCAAGAGCGTTTAACCAATGAAGGCTACAGTAGTGTACTTACGTTAAGAAATGATATAATTATTCACGCCCAGTTCCGAATGTAAACATTGGCCAATGTGTAGTAGCAACAGTCAAGTGGACAAGCCGGTATATGTAGAAAAATAAATGAAACATACATAACTGATTACTTGTAAATTATGTTGTGTTGATGGAACCTCCAAACCTATTACGATACTGTGACATGACGCCTGAAAGCCGGAATAGTGAAGCCAGAGCCAGACATCTGTTGTTGAGCAATGACTATGTTACAACGGCTACGAGAAGCACGTTTCCGCGGCAACGAGTACGCTGGTATGAATCGAGGCATTGCCCGGAAATTGTCACACGTTTTCATGGCAACGGAGAGTAACAGAGTGAAATCAACTGTTCTACTTCGGTCCGCATGAAGTTAATTCAGCCCGAGACTGAGAGATCCAGACAGAGAACCTGAGAGTACAGACTCTTCAAGATTCATCGTTCGAAGAGTCTACAGCTGAAGCGTTACCAAGCCACGTTAGAGTCCACAGCTGAAGCGTTACCAAGCCACGTTCGAGGAGTCTACAGCTGAATCGTTACCAAGCCACATTCGAGGAGTCTACAGCTGAAGCGTTACCAACGACGTTCGAGGAGTCTACAGCTGAAGCGTTACCAACGACGTTCGAGGAGTCTACAGCTGAAGCGTTACCAACGACGTTCGAGGAGTCTACAGCTGAAGCGTTACCAACGACGTTCGAGGAGTCTACAGCTGAAGCGTTACCAACGACGTTCGAGGAGTCTACAGCTGAAGCGTTACCAACGACGTTCGAGGAGTCTACAGCTGAAGCGTTACCAACGACGTTCGAGGAGTCTACAGCTGAAGCGTTACCAACGACGTTCGAGGAGTCTACAGCTGAAGCGTTACCAACGACGTTCGAGGAGTCTGCAGCTGAAGCGTTACCAAGCGACGTTCGAGGAGTCTGCAGCTGAAGCGTTACCAAGCCACGACTAAGCAAGAAGACGCTGAAGACATTGCGTGCTATAGTTACAGTAATCTTTAGAGTGGCATACTTATTTGTAGTTAAGACTTGAGCATCCGATAAATGGATTCACCAATCCAAAACCCGTCTATAAGTCACTAATACATGTGACATTACATAACACGGTGCTTCAGGTGAATAGCTCACATTAAAATAAAATAAAGCGACACGAAATAGTACATATGCGACTGTCAGGTTCTTTTAGAAAACAGGAAAATTGCCACATTATCCATAAAAATGTGCTACTGACGTCCAAATCAAAGTTTAAAGCACGTGCCTCAAAAACATTACGTTACACCGCAAATCTGGCTGTTCATGTGGATACATACTATATATTTATGTAAGCTCGCCAAGTTATTGCATGCTCTCCTCAGGCGGGAGGCTCAGCAAAATTGCCTCTGCCTCGTTTGTCGTATAGGGACCAGAAAAAGACAACCGCAGAGGGCATTCTGTTATCAAGTCGAAATTTTATAATCACAATAATCATTAGAGTTTCGCGTTACGGGTCACTTAGGGCGTTACAGTCTTCCCTGCAACTCGTAAAACAGCGACAAGGGTCCGAGGTACGTCATCGCGTGAAGAAATCTGTCTATGGCTCTACATCCTTTTGCTGGACCCTACCGCTTTTTTCAGTTAATTAATCTTCTACATAGTCTGTAGGACTTCTTGGACCACCTCTGGGGTCTAGTGGTGAGAGTTCCTGGCAACAGATCCAGAGGACCCGGGTTCGATTCCCGGAGATACCAGATCTTCAGAGAAATAGTGGGTCTGGGACGGGGTCCACTCAGCCTCTTGAGGATAATTTAGAAGCTACTTGAATGAAAAAGTAGAGGCTCCGGTCTAGAAAACCGAAATTAACGGCTGTGGGGATCCGTTGCGCTGACCACGCGACACCCTCTATCCGCTAAAGTTGGCACTAACTTCACCGACAAGCGGCGGTCACTCGGTCGTTATAGTTCGCTTGCGGACCCAAGCCAGGGAGTATGTTTTTTGTTTTGTAGGACTGCCTGGACGGGAGATCAGGCCGTCGCAAGGCCGTTACCTGCACACACAGAACATAAACACATAATAAACGCACACAGGTATCCATGCCTCGAGTGGAAGTCGAGCCCATGATGCCAGTGTTCGAGCCGGCGAAGACAGTTCATGCCAATTCGATCGGCTGCGTGAACAAATAACTTACTCGTATTAAAACTGAACATGATTTCCGTAGTAAGGGCATGCCGACCAATGAAGCGTCTAAAACGCAGTTCTGCTGGCACGAAACTTTCAGTCAGAAGCATAACTGCAACAGCTGAAAGTTCAAGCGATATGTAGCAACACGGAAACATGACGAAGTCCATGTCAAGTAGTAGCAAAGAAGGGATGAACATATCGCATTCGAGCTTTCCTCTAATATACGTAGGTCGTACCGAAAGTCATGAGCAACTTTTCTTTGCATGCAACCTGGGAACAAGAGACGAAAGAGAGTATGGTGGTAGGTGGAACCAGCTGTTGTGTTAACCTTGAGTGTCTTGTGACGTTAATAGCTTGCATCACGTGACCAGTATCACTCCTAACAAAATGGCCGACAACCATATATCGTTTCGCCAGCGTGCTGTCATCGAATTTCTCGTGAAAGAGGAAATTCCTGCTGCAGAAATTCACCAGAGACTTCAGCGTGCTTATGGAAGTGTGTGCATGGGTGCGAGCAGCGTTGAAGATGGGCGAAACATTTTAAAGATGGGAACACCAGCATCGAAGATGAGCCTCGAATCGGTCGTCCTCGAATAGCCTCAACTGAACGCAACAAGGAAAGAGTGGATGAGATCATTCAAGATGACAGGTGTGTGACTGTGGACACAATAGCCCGAAAACTTGGAATAGGGTACAGTGCAGTATAGGAGATGACTGAAAGCTTGGGCTATAGGAAAGTTCGTGCTCGTTAGGTCCCGCGGTTATTGACCGAAGACCACAAAGGTCAGCGAAAAGCCATCACCTCAGAACTGCTGCAGAGATATCGACACGAAGGCGATGATTTTTTGCTCTGTATTGCGACAGGTGACGAAAGCTGGTTTCATCATTTCGAGCCTGAAACGAAACAGCAGAGTATGGAATGGCACCATTTGCATTCTCCATCAAAAAAGAAGGCAAAGACAGTGCCATCAGTTGCGAAGGTGATGGGCACAGTCTTCTGGGATGCAGAGGGGTTTATTCTGGCCGAATTCCTCGAACCTGGGCAAACCATCAACGCTGCTCGTTATGTCCAGACGCTGCACAAGCTCCGTCGTGCATTGCGCGATAAACGTCCGGGACGAAACATCATCATCCTGCATGACAACGCTCGCCCCCACGCCGCTCGCCTCACATTGGAAGCAATTGCAAAGATGGGATGGGAAGTTCCTCCGCACCCCTCCTATAGCCCTGATCTGGTACCCTCCGACTACCATCTTTTTGGATTTGTGAAGGATCAGTGGCATGGACAACGTTTTGAGACAAGGGAGGCAATTCAGAAAGCAGTGCCTCAGTGTCTTCGGATGGCTGGAACGGATTTATACAGAAGGGGAATTTTCAAACTCCCAGAACGCTGGGAGAAATGTGTAGAAATAAGTGGCGATTATGTAGGAAAATAAAGAAAGGTCTGTAGATTGAAGTGGTGTATTTGGTTTGTCAATAATAAAGCATGTTACTTTACAAAAAATTGTTACTCATGACTTTCAGTATGACTCTCGTATGTAAAGCCATTCCTGTAACAGGGCGTGGAGGCCCATAGGTTTGTGAGGCGTCGAGGCTCCCACTGTTTCTAGAAAATCGGCTCACAGATGGCGGTGAGGTCAACCTTACGAACAGACTGACCTCTACCCCCAGGAAGATTCCTGGCACTCATTTCTGTTAGAAGATGAGTTGATACCAGAGACACAGTGCGGCTGGAAGGATTAGGACAATAGAAAAATCCAATGACCTCATTCGGAATGGCACCCGCGACCTTCCGTCCTCTCTCTGCAATGAAATATGCAGGAACGACAGGGAGAAAAACAGAACACTGCTTTTGCTACTTCTTTTGTATGAGTGTGAAACGTGGCGTTTTGCTTTGCCGGCCCAACACAAATTACAGCCTAAATTATACCCTGTGGATCTAAGAGGAATAAAGTTACTGAGCAATTTAAGATAATACACAATGAGGAACCTCAATTTAGGAACCCCATTATTTGGTTAGAGCGATCAAGAGTAAGCAGAACACGTAGCTAGGATGCAGACGCGGCATTCTGGCAAAGTCTCTTGCAACAGACTCAGAGAGATCGCAGGTAAATAGGATATGAAGAGGAAGACAGGTAAAAAGACGTTGGAAATTGTGGCCCAGTTCAGATATTTGCGAACGACTATAAAAAATCGAAACCTGATTCAGGAGGAAATTAGGAGGAGGCCGAACTAGGGCAACGCTTGCTACCATCAAATACAGAACCTTTGGTCTTCTCGTCTGTGTCTAAAATCGTAAAAGTTAGAATATATAAAACCATAATTCTGCCTGTGGTTCTGTATGGATGTGAAACTTGGTCTCTGACATTAAGGGAGGAACATAGACTGAGGACATTTGAGGACAGGGTGTTGAGGTGAATATTTGGATCGAAGAGGGGTGAAGTGACAGGAGGCTGGAGAGAACTGCATAATGAGGAGCTTCATAAATCCTACTCTTTGTCAAATATACTTAGAATGATTAAGTCAATGAGGATGAGATTGGTACGGCATGTAGCACAAACACAGGAGAAGAGGAATACGTACATATAGGATATTGGTGGGAAAACCTGAAGAAAAGAGACCACTCGGGACACCAAAACGTAGGTGGGTGGATAATATTAAAATGGATGTTAGAGAGATAGGATGGGATCGTATGGACTGCACTGATCTGGGTCAGGACAGGGACTAGTGGAGGGCTCTTGTGGCCCTGGTAATGAATCTTGGGGTAGGCCAAGAGGTGGTCTGAGCGCTATGGTGAAAAGAAAAATCTCATAACACTGCCGGGAATCGAACCCCGACTCCTCAGCAGTCCAGTACGTAGCCTAGTCTCTATACTGACGGAACGATCTTGAGGAAAACATTAAATTCGATTTAGACCCCATTTTTCGTGGTTCTTCTGCACAGATACATTTCCTAGTACAAACTGCTGTCTATTTCTTATTAGGGTCTACTACCAAGGTGACTAATCGTATTATTAAATCATGAATCCTATTTGTTGCAGGCTACCTGACTGCAGAGAACACCGCCTCTTACGTGTACCAAAAGTTCGTGACCTTCTTATGTTCACGCCATGTTGACGCGCGATAATTCGTTGCTAAGATAATATAAAATTACGTAATTTCATAGATTTCACTCATGGTAGCAGAAGCACCTACATACAGAGATAGGTCTTAGGAGGTTTCATTAAAATAATAAATAATATTTATTATAATATTTACTGTGTTAGAAAGTAACAAATCAGTCCCCAGTTCCATGAGAACAATAGTCAACAAGAACTCGGGCAAGTCGCCCCAGGAGCAATAGCAGAATAAGAAAACGTATGGAGTGGACAGAGCAAATTCACATAAAACGTGCAATATCCACATTTCAGCAAAATAGCTATAATGTTAGTCAGTACATGAAGAGCAAACCTAGAACAGTATGGTGTAAATATATACCGGTGGTTCCACTCAGGTTACACGAGGTGAAGCTATCCCTGTAACACGCCGTGGAGACCCATAGGGTTGTGAGATGTCGAGACGCCCATATTTTCTATACAATCGGCTCACAGATGGAGGTGAGGTTGTCAGCCTTACGCGCCGGCTACCCTTTACCCCCGGGACGATTCCTGGTACTCATTTCCGTTAGAGGCTGAGTCGACCCCAGGGCCGTATTGCGGCTGGAAGATTAGATAAATCGAAAAATACGATGACCACATCGGGAATAGCATCCGCGACCTTCCGGCTTGTAGCACAGCGCCTCAACCAACTGCACTACTGCGTTATGCTATTTAAATGCAGCTTAAAGTTTCACCTCTATACAAGGTACGTACTTGTCCGTTTGATGTTCTCGTCCAACACAGTCCTTAATAACACTGTATTTGAGTTTCCCACTGGATTCATCTGGCTCAAACAAAGATTTGGACGAGTAGTATGTTACTGAGGACCTGGTTAACAGGCGCTTGGGTTCAGCAGAAAATGGAGACTTTCTTCGACTGACTTGAGCGATTATTCGCTTCTCGAAAAGGAGAGGATTTTTATTTTAAGATAATAACTGCACCTGTTGCGTGTCCTCCAGTTTCTAAATAACACACCTAATTTGATCATTGGCGAAGGATAAAGTGTTCAGGAAATATTTCGTTTGCTCAGGAATACTGTACGAGGCCTATCAGACATGACGTCTTAGTGAACTTAAGTCATGCAACCTAACATACTTCCAAGATCATTTCAAATCATTTGAAACAGGCAGAAGGTCTCTGACGTCGACTCTCAGCTTCTTCTTCACGAACTCGTGCCCTTAACCTTCTCTAACAACAGCACGTGGGGTGGGGCATGCACATGATCGCGGAGACAACACAGCTAATACTTCATAACCCGCAGATGGGTTCCAATACCATTTCCAATGACGTGGTAAAATTAATATTCTGATATATATATGGGGTGGACAAAATAATGGAAACACTACGAAATTTAAGAATATAATTTACTTGAATAGGCTATACTGAAATAACTTCACTTGGCAACACTGAATGTTCTTCTTCTGCTTGTTTATACTTTGTAGTGCTCGTGTCGGTGCATTAGCGATTGTGTTGAGTGAGAGTCCGTGTGAAAGAATCGGAAAATTGGAGATTTGCCCGATTTTGAAAGAGGACAGTTCGTTGGTGCGTGTTTAGCTGGAGCATCTGTGACAAGGACTGCCACATTATTAGGCGTATGGAGAGCGACAGTTTCTGAGGTTATGTCGGCATACACGAATCGTGGGAAGACAACATCAGCGAAGAGGAACAGTGGGCGAAAATCAATCGACAGGAAGAGATCGTCGTACAATGAGGACTGTTTAAAAAATCACACAACGACCGCATCACAGATGACAAAACAAAAACACACTCCGTGGCCTGTAGTCCGCAAGCGAACTATATCGATCGAGCTTCCGCCGCTTGTCGGAGAAGTTACTGTCAATTTTTGCGGATAGAGGGTGTCACGTGGTCAGCGAAATGGATCCCCACGGACGTTAATATCGGTTTTCTAGACCGGAGCCACTATTCCATTCAAATAGCTCCTCAGTTATCCTCATGAGGCTGAGTGGACCCCGTTCCAGATCCACTACTTCTCAGAAACTCTGGCAGCACCGAGAATCGAAACCGGGTGCTTTGGATCTGTAGGCAGGAACTCTGACTACAAGACCACAGAGGCAGAACTGAATATTCATCTTGGTCATGTTTCCACAAAAAAAAAAAATAAAATAAAACTGTCCGACGTGAGCTTCACAAACCCAACACCCGCGGTAGGGCTGAAACTGCTAAACCTGTGATTACTGAAAGTAATGCTCAGATGCATAAACGGTGGTGTCACGACCATAAAACCCGGACATCAGACAACTGGAAAGCCGCGCGCGATATGGCCAGATGAGTGGGTCCTTCACGCAGTGCCCTACATCAGGAACACCCAAGGAAGCCTACAGTCCGGAATGCCTGGTTCCAACAGTGAAACACGGGGAGGTTCTGTGACGCTTTGGGCAGCAATATCGTGGTACAGCATTCTGTTGGTCCAATTATTGCCCTTCGTGGCCCAATTACTGTAAGGGAGTACGTGGGCAGGTTGGGTAATCAGGTGCATCCAATGATCCAGACGCTATTTCCGAACAACGATGCAGTTTCCAAGACGACAGTGCCCGCATTCACACAGCTGGAACTGTTCAGTCATGGTTTGAAGAGCACAGTCACCAGATCTGAACATCACTGAACCACTCTGGTCAGTCTGGAGACTGGAGTGAGGAACAGACTCCCATCTCCAAAATCTCTAAAGCAAATGGAAGATGTTCTTCAAGAAGAATTGTATAAAATTTCATACAAGACTGCTCAAAGCTTCTACGAGTCCATTCCAAGAAATAATATGCCTGTATTGAAGGCGGTCCAACGCCACATTAATAAAGAAATATGAGCAATATCTGTTGTGTTTCCATCAGTTTGTCTAGCCCTTGTAAGCAGAGTCCAAATGCTCATCATTACCAAAAACATTTGCCCAAATGCGACGCCATAGATAGATAGAGAGAGAGAGAGACTTACATTTCCGCTCTGGAAACCTACATCCAAAACATGTTGTCCGTCTCTCTCCTCCGTCTACCAAGTGAACGTCTAGTTGAGTTGTGAGATGGGCGCCAGCCAGCGAGGACCGGAGCCTCGGAACACGCGAGCGTCATCATGTGACAACTGGCGAAGATACAGAAGACTGAAGAGAATTAGTGGGTGCGGTAGTGGATTAGCGACAGCGCTGTAGTTACGTGTATTTACAGGTTTCAAGAGTCAAATGCGATTACCAATCAAAAACCTGTTTACAGTAATTAATATCTGATATGTTAGGTATGTGTGCAGAAGAATCACACAGTTGTTATCCCAAATTATGGGAATGATGGAGCTAGAGCAGCAGGAATTGTCGAACTTGATTCCCCCTAGCAGAGTGGACACGTATTTCATTTTCTTACATACACGTGCAGTGGGTGCAGTGGTGAATCTTCATAACTCGACACGGGTGACGACTCGAACAACAATTTATTAACATTTCCGGCTCCAAATTATCTCCCTAAGAGTCTGACCACAGAACTTTGAATGCCCCTTTAGACAAATGCCCAAACCAAAGATTAAATTCCGCTCTACAGGCCATTGGACCTTGGCCGCTTTCTCAGTATCTTAATCCACAAGTAGTCGTTAGGACTCCTTGGACGGGGGATCAGCCCGTCGCAAGGTTGTTACCTATACACAGAACACCACACACACACACAGAATAAACGCATACAAACATCCTCGAGTGGGATTCGAACCCACGATTCCAGTGTTCGAGCAAACGAAGAGAGTTCATGCCTTAGACCGCGCGGCCACTGCGATCGGCTTGGAATAATACTAACAGAATAATGAGAGCAAAAGAGAAATGACTAGAACATTGGAGAGCATGAATGGAAAGGCAATCCCGGAGCTCCTGTAACGGTGGAACAATTTCAGTGCTTACAATCGAAATGGTTCGAGAGTAGCCTCAACGCATGGCGTGTGCTGACGGACATATGAAAGTGAAGTAATTACTTGTCCCAGGCAAGACTACGGCGTTTAAGCCGCTACTTGTACTCTCGGGGTTAGACTAACAGAACTACCCACTTGATAATCAGCTTACATGCAGAACCCTGTTAATCTTCAACACATTAATCAATTAACGTAAAATTTACTGCCCTCAGAATTATGCCCCCCCCCCTCCACCGTAATCGATGCAAAACGTAAACTGAACTGACGCCTTCAAACATATTGATTTGAACATTCGTAAACACATAAATTAGATTCAGAATTACTGGGTTTTGGGGCTTTCTCTACCGTCCGGTGTTATAACAAACTATAGAACACAACGTTTCGAAAACTGGATCTGTTTCCATCCTCAGGTGAGGGGGGAGATACTTACTCTGTTGGGTCCCTTAGAAAGAGCTAACCTGAGTCACTGGACCCAACAGAGTAGATGTCTCCAATCCCCCTCACCTGAGGATGGAAACAGATTAATTTTCCGAAACGCTGTTTTTTCTAGTTCCTTTAGAATACTGGAGGACAGATGACGTCCAAAAACCAAGTAATTGTGACTGTCAGAGCCCTTTAGAATCTACAGACTGACATTACACATGCTGATGTGCAATGCCGTAGGACGTAATGTCAGAAACTTGTAAAATCCTAATTCTGAACTGCAATGTTAACGGATACTTGTTCTATTTAACACTGCTATCTCATATGCGTCGGTTATAAACCGTACCAAAAAAATATTACTCGAATCTGAGGCATTCACAGCGGTGAGTAGGAGCCGTACGATCTTCTGAGTTGTAACGCCATTTAGTTCGGAAACGTCAGACGTTTCGGAAGAATATAGCGCCTCCATCTTCAGGGTCGGAAAGTAAACCAAGCAGGAAACAGACAATACTTGCAGCCCGCTTCTTCCTGATTTCTCGCTTGTTATACTCTTCGACTCTGAAGTTGGTGATGCTTCTCCGAAACGTCGTTTTCTTTTCTGACCTACACAGCATCACAACCCAGAAAACCGTATGAAACGGTGAGGGTCTCCCAAGAAAATATCCAAAATGTTTAAAACAGAAACTGAAAATAAACACTATTAAACGTTGAAGGCAGGATACCTCAGTCTAAGCGGCCATGAATCGGGGTTCGATCCCTGCCAGGAAAGAGAGATTTCTTCCTCTTCTCCATAACGTTCCAACTGGCTCTATGGCCTACCCAGTCTCCTATACAATATGTACCGCGGCTGTTTCCTGGGGGGTAAAGCGGCCGGGGCGTAGAGCTGATCACTCCATATAATTCCGAGGTGAAGAAAGTGGTATTATACCTCAACTCCCTTATGCATCTTCATGGCGTGGTTCCTAAATTAATTATCGCCAGGGAAAATTTTTCTCTTTAACTATGCTCGTAAAACCTTCCAAGGATGCGGCCTGTCTGCTCAAAGCAAGAACTCTGGAGACAGAGAAACAACTGTTGCTAGCGAATGGCTCTGAAGCAACATTCGTTTCTAGGCAACGACCGCGAAATAAACGGAACGAAGTCCGTTGCTAGGCAGCTGATTCTTAATAAGAATACACGGCCGCTGTTAGGGAACGGCTTCGTAAACTCGTTCCCACGGAAACGGATAAGCATACGAGAATGAACGGTGTTGTCTGCGCGGGCCTTGGCGAGGGGTTTTACGGAAAGCAACTGTGTCAACCGAGGCGGTTCTGTACAGGAGTCTTTGAAGGAAGGTCAGCTGGAAGAGAGTCTTCATTCAGAGAGGACTTGGGCGCGGAAGCTGAAGAATCACGACTGTTAAAGCCGTTACCATGCAACGGCTAGTGAAGACACGTCAGGCTGGAAAAGATTTAGCGGGTGTTGTGGTGATTTGTAAAGTGTGGAGACAGCGATGGTGCTGTAATTACTTGTAGTAACGACTTGTGGTTTTAAGTGGTCAATAAATTCAATATCCAATTGAAAACCCCGTCGAGAGTCACCCTTTTTTTATTTGTTATTGCTAGTGGGGTGGGACTAAGTCCCTTGTACTGCGGCCACTTCTGGCCTATTGTACCAGCCCCAGATGATAGGTGAGGGTGATTATGGAGCAATTGGTGGAATGGAGATTGGCAGGGGAAACCGAAGTACTCGGAGAAAACCTGCCCCAGCGCCACTTTGTCCACCACAAATCCCACTTGACCAGAGCCGAGATCGAACCAGGGCCGCCGCGGTGGGAAGCCAGCGACTAACCACTTGAGCTATGGCGCGGCCTGAGTCACCCCTTAATGCGACAATACGTGTACTCTGTGAGTCTCACCCACTCAGTTCGACCCATGATGTTCAAGAGCGACTGTCATTTGAGGATTTAACATTTGGGAATGAATGCTTTAATACTCAACACTTCGGTGATGACAAATAGGACAGACAAGTCACGTCAGAGACTTAATTACGTGCTGCACGACCGAGGTTCGACTCTTCCCGCCAGAAACAGATATCTTCTTTCCTCTTCATCACTGCGCCTCCTATGAAACAGACAAGGCGGGGTGTGAGGGTACCCACTCACAAAGCCATGCCTCCACTTCCCCACGAGTCTTCATGTCCACATGCTTAATTAAACACAGGAATCACTGCAACTTTAACTTTTATTTTATCATTTTAACTAATTAAATTGGGGCACGCGCTAGCGTAGTTAGTTCAGGCTCTATGCTACAAGCCGGAAGGTTTGGGGTTCGAGGCCCGATGAGGTGGATTTTTTCAATCCACCTAATCATTCTAGTCGCACTATGGCACTGGGGTCGACTCAGCCTCTAACAGAAATGAATACCAGGAATTTTCCTGGAGGTAAAGGGCGGCCGACGCGTAAGGCTGAGAAACTTAACGCCAACTGTGAGCCGATTGTCTAGAAAATGTGGGGCCTCGACGTCTCACAACCTTATGGGCCTTGACGGCCTGTTACATGGATAAATTTTAAATACAGTAAAACTTGGTTTTAGCAACATCGGTTTCTGCGACACCTTGTCTATTGCGTCAAATATTCAATGGTACGAACTAATTCCTCATAAAGCAACTGTTTTTATACCTTGCTTAGTACGACATGCACAAATGCATCAACCTCGTATGTAACGTCATTTTCATTCCCGAATTTCTCTGATATGGACATTGAACGTAATTTAGAAAGTGTGTATTGGGCAAGTAACAGGAAACAGATGAAGATAACTGATTACTGTACTCGTATCTAGGTACAGTAAGGCACAACAATTGATGTAATCTACTGTAATTTGGTGAGTAGGCCTACCTTTAATATACAGTATTAGTGCGGTGTGTATTGTCAGTGAAAAGCGCTGTAATATGTCTTTGATATTACACATTTGGGCAATTCCACGTTAATGTTACGTTAGTCTGTACTTAACTACGTATTTCACTAAAAAATGCAACATTTTAACTCGGTTTTGGTAGATTTTTACGTGACTAACATAAGGCTACTGTGGAAGTGCCCATTTCGGTTACAACGACACTCGTTTATAACGACACTATTTTTAGGTCCCTTTGATGACGTTATAACCAAGTTCTACTGTAATTAAATTCAAGATGAATATGTAAAATTTTAAATTTAGGCAGAAGCTAGGACAGCTCAGTCAGTATAGCGACGGGCTGTGAGGCCGGCGTTCGATACCCGGCAGAGGCAGGGGAATTTTCTCTTTTTAATAGTGTCCAGACCGTGGTCCATCCAGCCTCCTATCCAACGGCTAGCTGGGGGAAAACGGCCGGGGCATGAAGCCGATAACTCACGCCCATTTTGTGCTGAGGTAAATAATTTCAGTGCCCCATATACCTGCATGAAGTGGTGCTTAATTAATTAGGCACAGGGTACGTAGAGGTCTACATGTGACTTGAATTCGCGTTAGTACAACGTGGCAACGGGACGACTGGAGATAAGTAAGGTACGTTGCATAAGCGACATTATATGAAACCGGTGAAAATGACATTGCTTGTTTTGGGGGTGTTCCCAGATGGGGCTGTTATTACCACTGAAATGGTGTCACATCCCGTACCGCGCGCGCACTAACCACGTAGCTCCACGGCGCAGAATCACTGTGATGCGGTCACACGCGAGACCACGGTCCCGAACCTGAGATAGACGAATCCATTCCAGTATTACTCGTTTATCTGTGTCTAGGTCTAGCAAGTGTTTTTTCACTTCAGGTTCTCTCAGTTAAATTTTGGATGCTTATTTCATCTTTGCCATTCAATATGTAACCCCCCTCACGGCCATTTTCCTTCTATCATTCGATCACCCCTCCCCCTACAAAAGAAACACGCCGATTTGTGTAGAGTACAAATTCTGATCACTCGCGCCTTCTCTTCCGTCTGCACCAAACTTACTTTAATCTCACTAAAATGTCAGTTAAAATTGTTCTTAAAATGTCATTCAAATACATTCTGTGTATGTCTGTACGTTTCGACCTCACAGGGCCATCTTCAGGCAACATATTCTGATGGAACCTACTCCATCGTGCCCACTTACGACAGTGCTCGTTGCGGCAGATCGTCATTGTTCTCAATTTTGTACAAAACTACAATTTGCCTGTGGTTCTGTATGGGTGAAAAACTTGATCTATAACATTATGGGAGAAACACAGATTGCGGGGGTTTGAGAACAGGGTGTTGATGAGAATATTTGGACCGAAGAGTGATGAAGTGACAGGAGGCTGGAGAAAATTGCACAATGAGGAGCTTCATAACTTGTACTCTTCTCCAAGTATAATTAGGATCATGAAGTCTAGGAGGATGAGATGGGCAGGGCATGTAGCACGAATGGGGGAAGAATATGAATGGATATAGGATTTTGATGGCAAAGCCAGAAGGAAAAAGACCACTGGGAAGACAAAGACGTAGGTGGATGGATAATATTAAAATGGATCGTAGAGAAATAGGATTGGATGGTATGAACTGGATAGATCTGGCTCAGGATAGTGACCGGTGGAGGGCTTTCGTGAACACGGTAATGAACCTTCAGGTTCCATCATGTGTTCTGACCTTGAATGTAACAGAACTGTTCTGACACTCGTCGGGAAATGGCGGTTGAATACAGAGCCAACGTCAGATTTCGTTTGAAGTTAGGCAAAACAGCAGGAGAAGCGTACGAAATGATGAAAAGTGTGTACGGTAGTGATTGATTGAGTCGCTGGATCATTTTTCGATAGTATGCTGCATTTCGTGACGGCAGGGAGGACATTGAAGACGCTCCACGTGCATCAAAGGCGAGAACAAGTCGCACTGAAGAAAATGTGAGAAAAGTGATCGGACCGAAATCCTAGCATCAGACAGATGTGTTTCTGCAAGACTCATCGAGGAGCTTTTGGGAATGCCAAAAAGTACTGTACATCAAATTTTGACCGAGGATTTGGGCAAACGGAAGGTCTGTGCGCGGTTTGTACTGCACGCGCTGTCAGGCGATGAAAAACAAGCCATGTTACGGTCGGCCCAAAGTGATACAAAATTTACAAAATCTATTGTTACTGGTGACGAGACATGGTGTTTTCAATATGAGCCTCTCACAAAGCGGCAGAGTGCAGCGTGGTTGAGCCCAAAGAAGCCGAAACCAAATAAAGTGCGCATGCGAAAGAGTCGAGTAAAGACACGGCTAACCGTTTTCTTCGATTCCAAAGGAATCATTCACAAGGAATTTCTGCTAGAAGGTCAAACAGTGAATTCTGATTATTATTTCGGAGTCCTCAGTCGTTTGTGGGCGAGAATTCTTCGAATTCGACCTGAATATCAAGAGCAGGGTTCCTGGTCGCTCCTCCACGACAATGCCCCACCCCACAAATCGAAGATCGTGCACGATTTTTTGGCCAGAAAAGGGATCACAGTCCTTGATCACCCTCCGTATTCGCCAGATTTGGCCCCAGCAGATTTCTGGTTGTTCCCAAAGGTGAAGTTTGCGATGAAAGGAGACCGTCACGACACCTTCCAGGACACCCAAAGGGAATGTACCACAGTTTTAAATGTTATTCCACAAAAGGAGTACAGTGATTGTTTTCGAAAACTTTTCAATCGATTCCAGCTATGTACTGATTGAGAAGGAGACTATTTTGAATAAAAGAGTGACATTTTGAAAATAATTCACGTCTTGTATTTTTAATGCACACAGTCCTAACAGAACCTGGACACACTGTGTATAGTTAAGTATGTTAATATTAATTTACTAAAATGTTGTTAAGCGCTGGGTTATGTGTTCGTTAAATTAACTGGAAGTCGCAATTTATCAGTGCAATGTTCGTAAATACTGTAGCGTGCAGTAACGTTGCTATGCAACGATCGCAAGGAGAAACATGCGTTGTTTGGTAATGGCCGGTAAACATGGAAACGATATCTGGGATATCGCTATGAAACCGCCCATAACATTAATTGTTCGTAGAGGTGTTTTCTTCTGGGTCCGCCCGACTTTAGGGCATAACCGCAGGAGGTGATTTCCTAGGTCTTTGTGATCAAAGACATTCATATAAACATGTGTCCGAGTTTGGACGGTTACGGAGTTATGACCGTTTTAAACTCAGAACAGAAGGTAACGATTACTGACAATAAACGGAACAAAATAATAAACCAGCATAATGCATGATACATTTGAAGTATGAATGTAAAGTTAACTTCTTGAAATTACCTTTAATTTGAATTGATTGGTTGGTGCTTAAAGCTTATTTTCGAAAATGCCACCCCCGGCCGCAACACAGGCTGTCGCTCGGTTGTGAACCGCGCGGGTAGCACGTAGCAGCTTCAGCTGGCTCTTTCTTATGTGGTCAGCGGCGTCCAGAATGCGACCGAGCAAAGCATCTCGCCGTGTACCATACGAACAAGGCCTTCTTCATTGACGCCTTCATTAACACCACGCTCGGCTGCAATACGAACGCCGGGAAGTCTACCGGTATCTCGCAGTGCCTGGTAAACTCCAGCAAACACTCTCCGGTTTGGTATTCTACGATTCGGAAACCGTTGCTGATATTCAGCTACGGCAAGAACTGAGTGGCCGGACATACCAACCCACCACGCCTTAGGTACCTCTCAAGTGTCGAGATAACCAGAGCGCTCTTTCTGTAGCTGGCTAAAAATAGCGACCCGCAAGATGATAGACGCGGTTCACACGAGGGCGTGAACAGAAATGAAAAAAACGGTCATAACTCCGTAACCGTCCAAAATCGGACACATGTTAATATGAACTTTTTTGATAACAAAGACCTAGGAAATCACCTCCTGCAGTTATGCCCTAAAGTCATGAAACAACCTGTATATACCGAGGACCCCAGGCCGGCTGATGGGTTCAGTTGCTGGGTATTCGCCGGTCAGTAACGACGTGAGCGGGGGAAACTGAAGAATCTCCACTGTTAGAAGCCGTTGCTAGGGAACGGCTGTTGGAGATACAGCAGGCTAGGAAAATGCATAGCGTGTAATGATTTGTAAAGCGTGGAGATAAGCGATAGTGCTGAAATTACTTGTACGAGGGGCGTTCAAGTTGTAAGGTTTCCGATTTTTTTTTCTCAGGACTGGGAGCAGATAGACACATGAGGTTTAGTTTAAAATACGTGTGCACTCTTTGTGAATGCGTGACAGAGATGGCAGCACTATACGGCACACAGAACTCTAGTGGTGGCGGCGAGGGTGAGGAGTGTTTTTGATACTTAAAATGGCGACGTTTTCGTTACAAGAACAATTCGTTTTCTCCACTTGCGTGGCGCGACACGCATTGAAATTCATCGCCAGTTGGGTGAGACATGTGGTGATGGTGTCATGAATGTGAAAAACGTGCGTTCATGGGTGTGACAGTTCAAAGAAGGCCGAACGTCGTGTGACAACGAACCAAAACAATCTCGGCCTCACACCAGCCGGTCTGACATAGTCGAGCGAGTTGAGAAAGTTGCATTGGAGGATCGCCTCCAAAGTTGGCATTTCCGTGTGATCTGTGCACACAATCCTGCATGAAGACCTGCGAATGCGGAAAGCGTCCTCCAGGTGGGTGCCACGAACTCTGGGGGACGACCACAAGGCTGCGCGCATGGCAATTTCGCAGGCGATGTTGACACGTGATGAAGGCATGAATGGGACTTTCTTTTCATCAACTGTGACAATGGATGAGACAAGGATGCCGTTTTTCAATTCTGAAACGAAGCGCCAGTCAGCCCAATGGAAGCACACAGACTCACCGCCACCAAAAAAATTCGGGTAAGCGCCAGTGCTGAAAAAATGATGGTGGCCATGGTTTTGGACAGCGATGGCGTAATCCTTACTCACTGCGTTCCAAAGGGCACTACGGTGACAGGTGCATCCTACCAAGATGTTTTGAAGAACAGGCTCCTTCCAGCACTGCGAGAGAAACGGCCGGAAATGGCTGCACGTGTACTCTTTGACCAGGACAATGCACCAGCGCATCGGACGTACGCGACGCAGCAGTTTCTTCGTCAAAACAACCTTGAAGTGGTTCCTCATGCTCCCTACTCACATGACTTGGCTCCTAGCGATTTTTGGCTTTTCCCAAAGATGAAATACACTCTCCGTGGTCGCACATTCACCAGTCGTGTCGCTATTGCATCAGCGATTTTCCAGTGGTCAAAACAGACTCCTACAGAAGCGTTCGCAGCGGCCATGGAATCATGCCGTTGACGTTGTGAAAAATGTCTACGGCTGCAGGGAGATTACGTTGAAAAGTGACAGAAGTTTCACATTTTTTGTATGATTATTGTGTGAGAAAAAAAATCGGAGACCTTAGAACTTGAACGCAAACGTAGTTCGAAGTTGTGCCAATAAATCCAATTCACTAATCCAAACCTCGTCTACAGTCACACCCGTAAATACATGACAAAATGAACTGTTCGTTTCTTTACCGTTTGTAAGCAGAGGTTTGCCTGTGCATCCATATGGATCCATGTGACATCCAAATCTAGCAATTTGAGGGAGACGACTGTATTACTTGCAGCATGAATGAGACAAATCGATTGCTGATGAAATTCATAGCCGTGGCATACTGCAGACATAAAAATGTAATGCAGTGGCACTGGTCACCATTTCTTGACCAATGGAATATAGTCAGTAATTGATGTCCAGCCATGACGAAGTCGATTCGCACAGTTCGGTGTTCAATTTACAAATTATATACCACTGCAGTACAACTTAAAAGTACAGCGTTCATTATACCAAACAATGACGCAAAATTAAAACAGTTTTTAAACAGAAAACGATTTCTGCAACCAAACGTTCTCAGCTTCTTCTTTATTTTAACCGGAAAAAGATGTTTAGTCGCTAATATGCATCATTTTAATGACAAATAATTAACTGACTTCATGAAGCTGAGCCCCTCTTCAGAAGCCGGAAATTGTGGAGCTACTCGAGAACTTCCAAGAATTTTATAGAACCCTAAGTTCCATTATCATATTTACAAGATCCCTCCACTGGTCCCTATCTTGAGTCAGATCAATCCAGTACATATAACCCCATCCTATCTCTCTAAGATTAATTTTAATATTGCACCCACTTACGTCTTGGTCTTTCTAGTGGTCTCTTTTCTTCTGACTTTTCCAGCAATATCCTATATGCATTCCTCTTCTCCCCATTCGTGCTACATGCCCTATCCATCTCATCCTCATTGACTTGATCATTCTAATTATACTTGGAGAAGAGTAAGAGTTGTGAAGCTCCTCATTATGCAGTTTTCTCCAACCTCCCGTCACTTCATCTCTTTTCGGTCCAAATATTCTCCTCAGCATCCCGTTCTCAATCACTCTCAGTCTATGTCCCTCCCTTAATGTCAGAGACCAATTTTCACACCCATACAGAACCACAGGCATAATTTAGAGTGTTGTATACAAGTATTCTTATTTTTATGTGTCTAGACAGCAGACGAGAAGACAAAAGGTTCTTGACTGAATGGTAGCAAGCATTGCCCGAGTTCAGTCTCCTCTTAATTTCCTCCTGAATGAGGTTTAGATTTGTCATAGTCGTTCAATGATAAATAATTACAAGATAATATCAAACCACAAATATTTCCGCTTCATTTAATAATACTAAAGTCTTTCTACTTCGGCAGAAAAATGCAAGATACAAGTTCATTCCTAGTACCTGTAGTTCTGTGGACCACATTGGAACGTCATTTGTAGACTAATAAACTACAGAAGAAATGAAGAAAGTCGTCTTCTGGGTTTAGGCACCGTGTATTCTTCGTTTTGGCCGACGTTTCGGAGGAACGTATCGCCTCCATCTTCAGAGCAGTTGAATGGCTTGGAATGCGGAGAGCATTAGCTGTGGTGAAGGACGTGAAAGGTNAAGAAATGTTCAGGAGTATATTCGCTTGTAGTCCGTAAGTCCTGTCTGAAGTTTTCACATCCCATATCGTCCTCGCCTTTTTCGGCTTTCCGTAACACGACATTCTTCTACTTTGCGGCGCTATTAGAACCCTTGCTCAATCAGCCAGTCGGTGCACCACCCCTTCTCTGTTGTCAGGGACTGTTTATCCAACATTCGCAAGCTTCTGTACTCCTTCCGACATCTGAGGATGCGCCACGCGGTGACATCTAGGATCACCAGGTTTGCTGTCTGCTTTAAAAGCGATACACAATGTTGCAGACGAGATGGTAGCTTCCAATGGCCGCCTAAACCTGGTTTCGTGTTGCTTCCACTGGGCGCGAGCAAGGAGCAGGCTGAAAGTCCAGCTGAGGCCTGCCAACTATTGAACTGTGTGAAACAGAGGGGAGATAGGACATCACCCGTGTTTCAAGTAGATAAACCGTCCCTGCAAGTGCTGCCACCTAGTCGGCGATTCTCTAATCTGCAGGTGCGTTACATCTTGCGCCAGCTCCACGCCACGAAACAGGTGTCAAAACAAATTATTTTGCTGCTAATGACGCAGTATGCCAGCGTTGTTATCAGAACTGTCGGAATATAGGAGAACTATGCAACGTTCTGCTACAAAACTAGGAAAGACCTACAGTTGTATACTAAGCCGCACAACCATAAACCAAAATTTAGTTTTCTTTCGCTTGTTTCTCTTTACGCTGTTCTGCGGGAAGCTGATAACTAACTTCCACTAGCGCCGTGGTCAAGAATGGTGAAGCTATACCGCCACTCCCCCAATACATCTCCACTTACTTGAGACATGTTCCGGAGACGTTCCGAACTGCTGACGTAAAAAATGTTCCGGTGCATAGTTAAGCACTATTCGATGAAGGCGTATAGGAAAGTGGGTGTATAGATCCACGTTTTCCTGACCTCGGCAGTAGCTGGAGGTCAGTGGTCAGCTTCGCGCCCTAGCCGCTTTACCCTCGGGGTAACACCTCTGGTACCCATTGGAAAGGTAGCTGTGAGCCCCACAGCCGGTCTGGACGACGTGGAGATGAACATCTTGACACTACCGGCACTCGAACTCCGACCCCTATGTCGTCCAGCTTGTAGCCAGCCAGTCGCTATACCGACTGCTGATGTACATATATAAATCAATTCAAGCTCGGAACACATTCATCCATCTCTCCGTTCCCTTGTTCTCCCATGAAGAGTTTATAAGGGCAGACAGACAAGCAGAGGTAAGTATACTGAGCTGTGTACTTCCTTGTTCTACCCTGAAGAGTCCTTACGGCGTCAGACTCTCTCTCCTTGTTTGTCATAAGCCCATAAACTGCATGCCTATGCCTATGCATTATTACGTTCATACAAATGCGACAAGAACTTGTGGAGCAAGTTAACTCTAAAGTAACGTACTCAGCCTCCAGACCGAGATATCCTCTAGTGCGCAGGTCAAGAATGGTTTAAATAATTCCATATCCTTCTTGAGGTCATCGGATTTTTCAACTCACCTAATCCTTTCAGCCGCACTATGGCCCTGGGGTCGACTCAGAATCTGACAGAATTGAGTACCAGGAAACTTCATGGGAGAGGGGGGGGGTAAAGGGTGGCCAGCACGCAAGGCTGACAACCTTACCGTCATCTGTGAGCCGATTCTCTAGAAAATGTTGGAGCCTCGAGGTCTCACAACTCTATGGGCCTACATTGCCTGTTAAAGGGATAGCTTTACACTTATTTTAATCCTTAAATAAACATGGTATTTTCTCTTGATGAAACGTGACACAGTTCAGATATTTGGGAACGACGATAGCAAATCAAACCTGATTGAGGAGGAAATTAAGAGGAGACTGAAGTCGGGTAATGCTTGCTACCATTCAGTCCAGAATCTTTTGTCTTCTCGTCTGCTGTCCAAAAACATAAAAGATCAGAATATACAGGTCTATAATTTTTTCTGTTGTTCTGTATGAGTGTGAATCTTGCTATCTGACATTAAGGGAGGTACATAGCCTGAGGGTGTTTGAGAACAGGGTGCTGAGGAGAATATTTTGGACCGAAGAGAGATAAAGTGGTGAGAGGTTGAAGAAAACTGCATAATGAGGAGCTTCATAACTTGTACCATTCTCCAAGTATAATTAGAATGATCAAATCAAGGAGGATGAGGTGGGCAGGTCATGCAGGACGAATGGGTGAGAAGACGAATTATTATAGGATATTGGTGGGATAGCCCGAAAGAAAGAGACCATTAGGAAGACCAAGGCGTAGGTGGGTGGGCAATATTGAAATTGATCTTAGAGAGATAGGATGGGATGATATGGATTGATTGACCTGGCTCAGGGGAGGGACCAGTGTGGGGCTCTTGTGAACGCGGCAATGAACCTTCAGGTTCCATAAAATTCTGGGAAGTTCATGAGTAGGTGCACAATTGGCGGCTTCTCAAGAAGGGCTCAGTTCCATATGCGAGTGAAATTTTTATATACTGCTCAATTCTTATCTCCCTCAGGCACGTTACGTGCTGTGCTGACAGTAGGCTCACAAAGAGTGAAGCCTTCCATTACGTAATGTTATGAAACTTCCTGCATGTTACTTAAGTCACAGCCTCACTCAGTCCGTTCAGCATTCATGCTTTCGAACGGATATATCGCTTCCATCTTCTGGGTGTGAGAGCAAGCGAAGAAAGAAATCAGCAGAAGCAGGTGGCATTTCTTTGTTATCTGCAGGATCTTGATTTTATTCTTACTGACGAAAATTAAACCACAAAGCTGCTTAAGAAACATAAAAACCGTATGCCGAACTGACTGGGTGACGATAAGTTCGTTTGTGTTCATTTAGTCAGCATGTGTTCATTTTTGTTCGGAAGGGACAACAGATAAGTGGATTGGCGTTTGGATGACAAGCCAAGCCAAGAGTGAGTACGAGCATAATTTCGTATAGCGTGACTGCCTCTGTGGTCTAGTCAGAGATTCTGGCTTCAGATCCAGAGGTCCGGGTTCGATTTCCGGCACTACCGGATTTTCTGAGAAGTAGTGGGTCTGGAACGGGGTTCACTCAACATCGTGACGATAACTGAGGAGCTATTTCAAGGAAATAGCGGTTCCGGTCTAGAAAACCGAAATTAACGGCTGTGGGGATCAGTTGCGCTGACAATGCAACACCCTCTATCCGCTAAAGTTGGCACTAACTTCGCCCACAAGCGAAGGTCGTCGGTCGATATAGTTCGCTTGCGGACTAAAGTCACAGAGTTTGTTTGTTTTGTTTGAGGCCTACAGGTGAAAAGCTACTGCTGGGATGAGGCTAGGTGAGAAGGTGATTCGCGAAAAGGGGATATCTTTACAAGATATGAAATAAGGAATATCTGCACAGTAAGAGTATCTAACACACAAAGCAATGCCAATATCACATGTCAATTTAGCCTGTAAAGGTAAAGTTGTCCCTGTGCTTAACTAATTAAGCACAACACTATGAAGGCGTATGGGGGAGTAGATGTATAGATCCATATTTTCTTGACCTAGGCACTAGTTGGAGGTGGGTGGGCCCCACAGCCGGTCTGGACGACTTGAAGAAAAGAAAATTCTTAACCTTACCGGAACTCGAACTCCGACCCCTCTGCTGTCCAGCCCGTAGCCAGCCGCTATCCCGGCTCCCAGTTGGTTATTAGTAATTTTCTGAATTTACTGCATGGCTACTTCGGAAATATATGTAAGAAATAATTTAAAAATGGATTTTTCTTTCGGGATCTGAAGACGCATTTCCGTGAAGTTCGCGTCCGTGTGTCAGAAACGCAATTCTTCGAACTACGCACTACCGTTCCGCTCCGAGAGTGTTATTGGCGGGCAAATTCTTGCAGAGTGGAAATGATTTACGTCGCAAACAGGCCAATCTGTTCGCTCAATTCGATGGAAGTCAGTGAAGGGTAACAAATTCCTTCGCCCTGTCACAGTCGCTTGTCTTCCTGTTACTTAGGAACAGCCGAAACAAAAACAAAACAAGACAAGTATAAGCAGGCACTGCCGTACATCACGAGATGTTACCGTAGAAACTGCGGTTTTTCTTGTCTGGATGGATTAGATCATGTTCACTTTTACGCTTCATTAGGGGCTTTCTGAACAGTTAAGGTATAAAATGCTTGTTCAAGTATAAAACAAAACATGAGGCCCCCACGAGCAGGCGTTTCCAATACCTCCACCGTATCCCTGAAAGCCGCAGGAGGGGACAAAAACGGAACCCAGTGCCTGGGGGTATAATTGGGCCACCTTGTTCCTGGGGCTATAAATACGGGGACCTGTTCCCCAGGTTGAGGGAGTCTCGAATCTGAGACAGTAAAATATGGATATGAGTCCCGCGGGACTCGAACCAGAGAATGTCTGCGCTGGTGAGGCCCCGCAGCAATTGTAAACGACAGACCCGTCCTCTAGTCAGAGAGGGCGCCTCATATAAAGAAACCCGCAGCTGTCTTAAAGTAACAAAATCTGGACTTAGGCCCTAGATGGATGCTTGACACCAAGAAGGACTGACAAACTAACCGTCGGTCGTAACATAACTGCGACTTTGACTCTGAAAACAAAACATTCGGGTCATGGAAACTCCGACTACGGTGTGGAGCTGCTTAATCATAACTTGATCCACGTTTATACGTGCCTGTTTCGTCACCAATGAAATATTTCTTCAAGAAAAACTATACGGACATCCCTCTGTAGTAGTAAACTGAAGCTTACATGTCACTACAGCCACAATTGCCGGTATAAAAAGAGGCAGAAAGCAGTGTGTTGCTCATTTCTAAGGAGTACCAGCAGCATGGGTAGGTCAAGGGAGCTCAGTGACTTCGAACGTGGACTAGATATTGGTTGCCACATCAGTAAGATGTCGGTCAGGGACATTGCAACCCTTCTCACGTTGCTCCAAGTCGACGGTTAGTGCGAAGGCACAACTGCAACGAAACAACGATGGGGTAGGCCACGTTTAATGACCGACAGGAACCGTCAAGCGTTGAAGAAGGTGGATCGTGAAACTCGCCAGACATCGAGTGAAACAATCACCCGTGAGTTCCGCAGTGCTACCAATTGTCCAGCCAGCACCATGACTGTGCATCGAGAGTTAAGAGGAATGGGGATCCATTGGTGAGCAGCTGCACATAAACCAAATATTTCGTCTGTGAATGCTAAGCACCGCGTAAAGTGGTGTCAAGAGCGACGCCACTGGGCAGTGGACAACTGGAAACGTGTGATTTGGGGCTATGAATCATGTTATACCTTGTGGCGGTCCGATGGGGGGTGGGCGAATATCTGGAGAACGATATCTGCAAGCAAGTGTAGCGTCAACAGTGAAATTTGGAGGTGGTGACATTACGGTGTGAGGCTGTTTTTCATGGAGTGGACTTGGCTTTCTCGCAATACTGCACGGAAATCTAAACGCGGAAGGATACAAGGACATTCTGATCCTTTGTGCCCTGTCTACGGTAGAAGACCAGTTTAGTGATGACGACTGCCTGTATGAGCACGACAGTGTTCCCTGCAATAAAGAAAGGTATGTGGGGGAAAGGTTTGTGGACAATGAGGTTCCAGAAATTGACTCCCCAGCCCAGAGTCCTGACCTGAATCCCACAGAACACCTGTGGGATGAATTAGAACGCGGACTTCGCTCCAGACCCCAACGCCCGGCAACACTAACTGCCCTGGCTACAGCTCTGCAGGAAGAATGGTCTGCCATTCTGCTGGAGACTATCAGAAAGTCTGTTGGCAGAGACAGAGATGTAATGCCCAGGACTGGGAAGTGTGTCACAGGGTCCGGATACTTTTGATCAGAGAGCGTATGCAAAACGCAGACCAATTTAAGAGCATAAAGTGAGTATTTCGGATCATGTCTATAGGAGAACATGAACCCAGGGTTTATGGGTTTTTATGCCGCCACACAATGCGTTGATCCATCTACAAATAAAAAGAGATTGGATTGAATGTATTGTGGCGTATGGACCGGTTGCTAGGCAGTAGACGAATAAACAAATGGACGTTTCTGAGAAACGGCTCGCAATGGAAACGGGGGTGATTTCTATGTGGTCCGTGCCGAGGAGTTAAAAAGAAGAAAATTGGGGCAATCCAGTTCAGTTGTCAGATGGAAGTCAGCCTGTGCAATTGGGGCAATGCAGTTCAGTTGTCAGATGGAAGTCAGCCTGGTGTTTGTTAGTTGAGGATTGGCAGTTCAGTTGAGCTCTGCAAGGAAGGCTGAGATAAGATGGCGCTGTAGGTGAGTTGACAGTTGACTTGCGGGATATTCGCCGGACAGTAACGAGGTGAGCGCGGGAAGTTGAAGAATCTGTACTGCGAGAAGATGTTGCTAGGGAACGACTTTTAAAGACACAGCAGGCTGGAAAAGGCTTAGCGGGTGCTGTAGTGATTTGTAAAGTGTGGAGATCAGTGATAGCGCTATAATTACTTGTAGTTACGAGTTGTGTCAATAAATCCAGTCCATACCCCGTCTATAGTCACACACATAAATCGTGACAATACCAATAGATCTATAGGCTTATTATGTTAAACACTACATGTTTTGGTCGTGGTTAACCATCCTCAGGTGTGTATATGTTTATTCATAAATATATTGCGCTGTATTGCTGAATATGTAATGAAAATTGATCCATTTTGCTCATACGGTTAAAAGTTTTTTCAAATAATGCATTATGAGCATAGAAGTTATTAAAAGAACTTTTAAGTACATGACCAAAATGGATGCATTTTTATTATTACACATTCATCAATATGGCGCAATATACTTATGACTATATAGGTACATACCTGAGGAGGGTCAACTACGACCGAAACATGTAGTTTTTAATATAATAAACAGATAAACCTATCCGTGTAACAGGCCGTGAAGGCCCATAGGTTTGAGACAAGTCAAGGCTCTTACATTTTCTCTAGACAATCGGCTCACTCATTATTTTTCCCCCTCCTTTACTGACAATCAGACTGTACAATCTGTAAGTCAACGTGCTGATTGGTGTAGAATTTAGTAACTGTCTATTGTACACTCTTCATGGCTTGTGTAGAATAAACATCCAGTGAAGTTTTCCTCAGTTCGTTATCTCTGATGGCCAACTTTTGAGGCTTCGATTTTGGTGAGGTTGTAGTAGTGGTTGAAGAAGTGGGTTGGAGTGATTTTCTAGTTTGTTGAAGTAATTGGTGCTGTTTTCTCGGATGACTTCCCTTTACATAAGGAGTTTTTAGATCTGTATGTAGGGTGCGGTTGGATACAGACCCTGGCGCGTTCGTGATGGATCGGAGTATTTTGGACTGGGCACGCTGTATAATGGCGATGTTGGATTTGCTAGCGCAGCCCCAGAGTTCTATGCCACATGTCCATATGGGCTTGATGACTGCTTTGTAGATTAGTAACTTGTTTTAAATGGAGAGGTGGGATTTTCTTCCTATGAGCCAGTTGAGTTCTTTGGTTTTTTGGTCCATCTGTTTTCTTTTCTTGATTATGTGTTGTCTCCAGTTTAGTTTCTTGTCAAAGGTTAATCCTAGGTATTTGACCTGTTCTTTTGGTTATATGTTGATGTGATTTATTTGCACTGTGGGGCGAGTGCCTTTTCGGAGGGTGAAAGTTGTTTGTGTGGACTTTGATCCGTTTACCTTGAGTTTCCATTTGCTTAGCCATGCTTCTATGAGGATTAGATGATCTTGTCGATGAGAGGAGGCTGTGGTTGGATTGCCATGGGTAGCGAAGATAGCAGTGTCATCTGCAAAAGTTCCTATTGTCGTTCCTTTTGTTGTGGGTAGATCATGTGTGTAGAGAGTGTATAACAGTGGGCTTAGTAAGCTTGCTTGGGGCACCCCAGAGCGGATTGGTAGGCGGTTGGATATTTCCTCATTTATTTTGACATCGAAAAATCTTTCACTTANCTTCCCTTTACATAAGGAGTTTTTAGATCTGTATGTAGGGTGCGGTTGGATACAGACCCTGGCGCGTTCGTGATGGATCGGAGTATTTTGGACTGGGCACGCTGTATAATGGCGATGTTGGATTTGCTAGCGCAGCCCCAGAGTTCTATGCCACATGTCCATATGGGCTTGATGACTGCTTTGTAGATTAGTAACTTGTTTTAAATGGAGAGGTGGGATTTTCTTCCTATGAGCCAGTTGAGTTCTTTGGTTTTTTGGTCCATCTGTTTTCTTTTCTTGATTATGTGTTGTCTCCAGTTTAGTTTCTTGTCAAAGGTTAATCCTAGGTATTTGACCTGTTCTTTTGGTTATATGTTGATGTGATTTATTTGCACTGTGGGGCGAGTGCCTTTTCGGAGGGTGAAAGTTGTTTGTGTGGACTTTGATCCGTTTACCTTGAGTTTCCATTTGCTTAGCCATGCTTCTATGAGGATTAGATGATCTTGTCGATGAGAGGAGGCTGTGGTTGGATTGCCATGGGTAGCGAAGATAGCAGTGTCATCTGCAAAAGTTCCTATTGTCGTTCCTTTTGTTGTGGGTAGATCATGTGTGTAGAGAGTGTATAACAGTGGGCTTAGTAAGCTTGCTTGGGGCACCCCAGAGCGGATTGGTAGGCGGTTGGATATTTCCTCATTTATTTTGACATCGAAAAATCTTTCACTTAAATATGACTTGAGTAGACTGTAATATGTCGGGAAGGTTCTTTTTATTTTGTAAAGTAAGCCAGGATGCCAGACTTTGTCAAAAGCCTGGGCTATATCTAGACATGCTGCTGTGCAGTACTGTTTGTTATTTAGCGCGTTTGTTATGGTATTTGCTATGCGATGGCTTTGTTGGACGGTTGAGTGAGCTCGTCGAAAGCCAAACTGAAGGTTTGGTATCCATGTTTGTGGGTTTGATTCTTGGTTTATTTTGTTGAGTATTAGATTTTCGAGGACTTTTGCAATTGTGGGTAGGAGGCATATTGGTCGGTAGGATGTGACGTCAGTTGGATTTTTGCCTGGTTTCAAGATCGTTATGATTTGGGTGCTTTTGAGCGGACGAGGCCAACAGTCCAGTCTAAGTATGGCGTTGACTATGTATAGAAGTTTTATTTGGCCTTTCCTTGGTAACTGTTTTAGTATTACGGCTGTGATGTTATCATGGCGCGGTGCCTTTTTTGGCTTTAGAGTGTTTATTGCTTCTTGCATTTCCTTTAGGATAAAGGGCTTTGTTTGTTGATGTCTTTGTATGAGTTCATTCACAAGTGAGTTTACTTCTCGTACTTGATTGTTGTTGTGTGGAGTGAATACTTCATGTAGATGATGTGCAAATAGGTCTGCTTTTTCTTTGTCGCTTCTTGCCCGGTTTCCTGAGAGTGATGTGAATTTGTGTATTGGTGGTGATGCTAATATGGGCTTTCTTTTGTTCCTTATTGGTTTCAGATGGAACTGTCTTGTCTTGTGAGGCTTGCGATGTAGTTCTCGAATGATTCGTTCTTTAGTTCTTGCAATTGCGCTTTTAGCTTATTGCTGATTCTGTTGCATTTTGCTCTGTTTTCCAGAGTGTGAGGCCTCTGCCAGGTTGATCTGGCCCTTCCCTTTCCGCTATTAATTTTTATTCTTCACGGTATGTTATTTGTAGGGCTCTTTGGATCATTTACGGGGGTTGCTGTTTTGGCGGCTTCTTGTAGTAGGGTGATGAAATTTTTGCATTCGTTTTCTATGTTGGTTGGTTCTTTCAGCTTAATTTTAAGTTTTGTGCTCTCTTCTATTATTTTCCTGAAGAGATCCCAGTTTGCTTTGGAGTTGTGAAGTCTGGGCTTGGATTTCCTTAGCATAACTGGTGTGCTTATTGCTGCAATGATCGGAGTGTGGTCCGATCTTAGGCCAAGATTTGCAGTTGCGTTTGTGTAGTTAGGAGAGATGCCGTTTGCTATGAAGAAGTCTAGTAAGTCAGGAATTTTATTTCCATCGGTGGGCCAGTATGTTGGTGTTCCAGTTGATATGATGGAGTAATTGTTATTTTGGACTGTCTTGTGTAGTTCTCTGCCTTTTGTTGTTATGAGTCTTGAGCCCCAAGATTTGTGCTTGCTGTTGTAGTCTCCTCCAGCTATAAATCTTGTACCCAGGGTTTAGAAGAATGACTCGAAGTGGTCTCTCTTGAGATTGTAGCGGGGAGGACAGGAGACCGCGGTAATGGTGAGAGCATAAGGAAATGTTTTGACTTTGATGGATGTGGCTTGTATGTGATGTTTTCCGTATTTTGGTAGTTCATAATGTTTGATTTTTTCTTTGATTAGGATTGCAGTGCCTCCGTGGGCTGTGTCCTCGAGGTGGTTTGTGTGGTAAAGCTTGTATTTGGGGATATTGAAGTGGGTTTCGCTGATTAGCAGGATGTCGATTGAGTTTATGTTAGAAATATTTTTATATCTTCTTGATGATTTGGAAGTCCACTGGCGTTCCACTGGGCTATTCTTAGGAATTTGGCCATTTATTTTGTTTTGTTGACGAGTGTTGTTAGCATGTTTAGTACCATAGTATTTTGTTGTAATAATTGTTGAATTAAATTTTTTAATTAGTCTAGGAATTTTGCTAGTATGTTAGTTGATTCTTCTGTTTGGGTTAAATTTCGCTTTGTGATTTCTGCGTAGCTTCTGGGTTGGGTTATTTCTAGAGGTTATATATTTCTCGTGTAGGATCCATTTGTGTAGACTGCTGGAGTGGAGGGTCTTTGGGAAAAGCTTCTGCTGGTACCTTTGGTTAGCTTACGAAAGTGTTCACATCCTCTGTAGTTTGCGGGGAGGTTTCCCCCGCATAGTGCGCATCTGACCGGTGTTTCCCTTCTCTTCTTGCAGTCTGTCGTGTAGTTTGGGCCGCCACATTAACGCATACGTATGGCCGTACTGTTGACATCTCGTACATTGGATTATATTTGTTTTGTTTGAATGGGGAGGTTCTGTTTTTACCATTCTATTTTGGAGTCCTGTTATTTCATAGATCTTTTTGTTGTTTGGGGCTGTTTCTAGGTCTACAAAGAATAGGTTCAGTGGCTCTTTAGTAGCTTTATGATGTACGTTGACTATATTTCTGACTCTTTGTCCTAGTTCAGCTAGTTCTTGTTTTATGTCTTCTATTTTTGTTGAGTGATGACGGTATCTTATTACTATTCTATATGCTCGTTCCTCTTTCAGTTGGTAAGTGTGGCGATACATCTTTTGTTCGTTGAATTCTCCGATCATTTTGTTTGTAGGTTTCTGGAGTTTCGCAGTTTATTTTGACAATGCTGTTTGCTAGACTTTTGGTGAAGTATTGCTCTTGTTCGGCTATTTTTTGGATTCGTTTTATCATTTCGGAGTAATTTTGTACCCCATGAACGAATATTGGCGGCGGTTTAGGGATTTTTGGTGTTATGATGATTTCATTGCTTGGGGTTCCTGCTTGTTGAGATAGTGGGTCGTATCGGTTGTTGGTTTCTATGTTATTTGTGGTGATCTTTTCTTGATTTGTGTTTTTTTCTTTGTGCTTCGGAGTGTTTGCCATTTGTTATTGTTAGTTTTTTGCGTTTCTTCTTCCTCTTCTTCGCTGGATGAGGTCATTTTCTGTATGTGTTGACCTCTGTCTTCGTTGTTTATGTAATTCATGTTGGGTGGTTGCATTTGTTGTACTGGTGTTATGTAGTACTTGGGGGCACTTGCTACTGTGTGTGTTGGTAGGTTCATGGTTGGCCAATGTCTGTTGGGTGGGTTATAGAAAACATCGTTCTCTTATTGTTGCGTGCGCGTTCCTTTACGCGGGAACGTATCTACAGAGTCGTTGCTCAGAAACGGCCGTTTGTTTATTCGTCTATTGCATAGCAACAGCTGTACTCGTTTGCTTTGAACTCTTTTCTAGCAACGGGTCTGTAAGCCACAATTGTAACAGGGATTAGAAGGTAACACTTAAACTGCAGGAGAAATAAGGTTAACCTACCGGCTTTGGTGACATGCTTCATTCATGTAATCGCCACTGTGTCACATTCATTCATCAGTCTCTCTGCAGTCCTTTGTTGGGCCCAGGCAGCTACTTTTCAGTTTCGTAATTCTATACAAAGCCGGTAGGACTCCTTGGAGCCGCTACCTACACACATAACAGCACAAACACGGAATAAAAGTGAAGGGACCCGTGTCCTGAGTGGGATTCGAACCCACGACCCCAGTGTTCGTGAGGTAAAAGACAGTTCACGCCCTACACAGCGCGACCACTGCGCTCGGCACCGTCGTCAAAGCTGGTCCTAAAGCTCTGTTGATAGAGCAGGATGTGAAAGTCTGTGACGACGGAGCATTTGTACAAGTATTATGTTAATGGTCATTATCCATCGTCTTGTCTTTGTCTAAAACATCGTCCTGTTTATTTTTCAAAACACGTTTCGGAGACTGGATTCTGTCTCTGTCTTCAGGTAAAGCCTACTCAACTTGGGCCAATCGATAGAGCTAGTCCCTCTCTCCGGAGATAGGGCCCAATTGAGTAGGTTTTACCTGAAGACGGAGACAGAACCCAGTTTCCGAAACGTTACTTTGTAATATAAACAGAATGGTGTTTTTAGATAAAGCCAGGAAGCTGGATAATGTCCAGAAACATAATATTTGTAATGTTAATAAAGTTATATACTTTTATGCGTAATTATGGAACACAGTCATAATTTAGTGGCGTACAAGGAAACTGGGCAGTCTTGTCTTCCAGCCTATCTTCACGCATCCCCGTGGCTAACACGGAGGATCTGTTTAACAACGATTTAAGTTTCACATCACAGGAAGCAACGACCCACTTGTAACAAAACACAAAGAAAACAAAAGTGTGTAGGCATTAGAACCCATCTTATCGGAAATTTCTGCATATTTAGAATAAGTACGAAGCGCGGCCTTCGGTTACCCCTGCCAATTCTCATTCCACAAACTGCCACACATTTGTTAATCATCCATCCACCGGCGCCGTACAGTCTCGATACCGACAGCTTCGTTAAACAGCCAACTTAAAACACCTGACTGTTTATTTTCTCATAGGGGTTAATTTCCCAGATCAATTAATTATTAGTGGGCGACCATGGAGGCTTGTTCTCTTTGTGTCAGGATCGGTGTATAAGGTTGCGTAAGACTAAAAAAGATTTAAAACTGTCAGTCTACGCAAAATTAAGATTTGACAGAAAGTTTTCACAATACGACTTCACTGCCCTTAATCCTCCTTGTATATTCTTGCAAGTGGGTTGTTACAACCCTATATCGAGGGGTGTACTTACCGTGAATGTACGCGGGATCTTGCTGGCCTTGGGGCGGTGGATGCGAATGATGGTGAGGGGGTGGCTGCGGGTGCTGGGGCGGCGGTCCGTAAGCAGCGGCGGACGGTGGAGGCGGCGCGGAGAAGGCGCTACTGCATCCATGTCGACGGCCAAGAGGTGAAATTGGTGGATGCACTGACACACCCCCAGGATTTACGGGTCCCCCTCGGTGAGGGGGCTGCTGCTGGGGCGGCACATTACACGGCGGTGGGTGTGCGTGTGGATGTCCGTGCGCGTGGTGGTGGTGATGTGCAGGTGGCGGACCTCCCACTACTGCCGAACCAGGGGGTTGCATGTTCGACAGCGCTCCGAGTGGAGTGTATGATTTCATCGGTGGTGCTAATGGTGGTTCTGCTGGGTGGTGCTGTGACGGGGGCTGAGTACAGACAATGGCGCAATACAGTACATGTTCAGCACGATACATGATTATTACAATTATTGTTGCTGGACATTAACCATCGTCCTGTTTTTACTTAAAACACGTTTCGGAGGCTGGATTGTGTCTCCGTCTCGGAGACAGGGACTAGCTCTATCGACTGCGTCCAAATGAGTAGGTTGCACCTAAAGACGGAGACAGAATGAAGTCTCCGAAACGTTGCGTGTTTTAAATAAAAGCAGGACGAAGGATAATGTCCCGAAACACAATAATTGTACTAATATGCCATCATCACAAACGTTTATATGATATATGATCATATTTCTAAACATGCTACCCTAATGTCCATACATAAACCTTGTAACACACTGCAACATAAGGGAAAGAAAACGAAAGAAAGTGAAAAATTAAGGGAAATTTTATATTATAAAAAAATATATGTTAGCAGCACTAAAAAATGTTGGGCCACATGACCAAATGTATCGAAAGGCAGGGCAACTGCGTACAGCAATAACAGCGTTATATGTGATTTGACGAGCTCATGGCGATGACTACGAAAATTTATTCTTGGATGACTCCGTTTACACGTCACGTCACAGTAAACCGTCAACTGTTGCATTATAATTTTGCCAGAACAAACGAATGCGTATGTTTACATGGGACTGGCTTCCTACAGCCCAGGACCTGCATAAACTACACGAACATGAGAAAGGTTACCTAACTCCACAACGAGGTTCCAACTGTGACAACGAAACACAGGAACGAGTAAGGGCGACTGCAATAAATGTTAATTTCGTAATAATATTAAAATGTACTTGGACCATCTGAAGTGAAACTGCCCTATTAGTGAGCATACATGTGCGTGTGTAATACTGCAGTCTGCAGCCGCCTGCTCACGCTGGTTCCTCGCTCGTGGATTTTTCTACCCTGAAGATGGAAGTGATACATTCTTCCGAAATGTCGGTTCACAAGATCTACACGGCGCCACATCCCAGAAGACGTCATTCTTCGAAGTTTATAAAGATTATACACGCTAATTCGGAACCGGGATAGCTCAGTATAATGACTTGGACAGGGCTGGACGACAGAGAAAACGGTATTCGATTTCCGGCAGATATGACGCATTTTTCTCCCCTATCTCCCCGGGAGTAAAGCGGTAGGGACGTGAAGCTGACCACTTAGCTCTATCTAGTGCCGAGGTTGAAATGGTTTTCAAAGAAAATGGGGTGAAAGTGTGAAGCGGAATCAACTGGCTCAGGATAATGTCTCCAGGTGTAAGTTCATGTAAATGAGCTAATGCGTACATCTGACTTTGCGTTTCACTTCCTGCCGTCTATGTGCCTTATCTTTATTGCACTGTCACGTGTAAGGGGTGTGCGTGACTTACAGGCGGGTTTCGGATTGCATGATTGCATTTACTGACACCTTATACACTTAACTTGTAATTACAAGTAAAACAACGCTATCGCTGATCTACACACTTTACAAATCACTAGGACACGCTACATCTTCTCTGTCTTCATTAGTCGCATCCTCGCAACGGATATATAACTGCCTCACTTTCACTGCAATACACTATGAAATTGTCTTTGCACAGCCTAATTCCTTTCTTGTTATTTCTTCACAATTATTCTGCCAACTGCTCACTCCGGAAATTCTCCAGTTCTAATTCCAGTCAGAGTCAAAGTCAGAATTTACGACTGGGGCTTTAACGCCAATCAGTTCGTCTTGGCAACAAGCCCCTTCACACTCACGACTAGGAGTTCTTAACTGAACGCTTGCGGTCATAGTCCTCATGTAACATCCTCTCTGACGACAGGATGGGCCTGCCGTTTACAATTGCTGCTGGGCCTCAATAGCGCAGTCAGTTCTCAGATCCGAGTCCCGCGGGATTCATGATCATATTTTACTGTCTCAGATTCGAGACTCCCCCAACCTTAAGGGCTAGATCCCCGTATTTATATCCCCCAGAAACAGGGTGGTCCGGTTATACACCAGCTACTTGAGATTCTCGTTATATAGACTCAGGGCGGATCCACAGAAAACACCGTCTCTCAACAGTAGTTCCATTGTCGGACGGTGTCGCGGAAACGTGTTTACCGAGCAGTTGTCTAGCAATGGACTTCTCCTCTGACTTCACCCATCTGGCTTTCGGGTGTCATGTCACAGTATATATGGCGATATAGAACAAAGAGAACACGATGACTGACTACTAACTGACGCGGCGCACAGACGGCAAAAAGTGGAAGGCAAAGTCAATCTACTCAGTGAAACAGGATGATGCAATTTAATATTAATAATACGGTAATGTATATTCAGAACCCACTGCAAGAAGCAGCTACGAGAATTTCAGCTCCTGAAAAGTTCTGCTTAATGGAGTAAGTGAGTTGAGATTCCGACTCAGTGCTTAAATAATAGATTATCTCTGATTCCCTGCCATATTTGCTTTCTAATTAATTACACGGTTTCCTAATTCACGCTTCAATTCATGGTTTGGGTACAACTGGCCGAAAATAACTAAAATTCTTAAACAAAAGGAATACATGTAAGATTTGAGGTTTTCACGGCGATGACAATGAAGAGAGTCGTCTTCTGGGTTTAGGCACCGTGTATTCTTCGTTTCGGCCGACGTTTCAGAGGAACGTAGCGCCTCCATCTTCAGAGCAGTTGAATGGCTTGGAATGCGGAGAGCAGTAGCTGTNCAGCTACTGCTCTCCGCAAGCCATTCAACTGCTCTGAAGATGGAGGCGCTACGTTCCTCCGAAACGTCGGCCAAAACGAAGAATACACGGTGCCTAAACCCAGAAGACGACTCTCTTCAAAAGGAATACAGTTCCATCAAGAGACGAGAAGTGAGGGGGGGGGGAGGCACTACCGGCTTAATCAACAATCTTACATTGAATATTTTTAACGATTTCGGTGGAAGACTGGAAATAGAGAACGGCTGGAAAAGTCGAGGTACGTATTAACGACTTTCATTCGGCCCTAAACCATGCACTGAAATGAAACGCAGAAGTTTTCTCAGCGTATTCCCATGTTGTCTGGAGTAACAGCGTTGTTATTAATATTCATGAACACATGAAACTAGTGATAAGAAGGCCAGCTTCTATAAGGAACTAGAACATGGATTCTGTTTATTCCCCTAAGTACCATACAAAAAAATTGTTAGTTGATTTCAATTCCAAAGCAGGTAGACAACGCGTTTTCACACCAAAAACTGCGAACGAGAGTTAACACGAAATTGGCAATGATAATGGAGTTAGAGTAGTGAACTTTGCCACATCCAAAAATCTAATTATCAAAGTACAATGTCCCAACGTCGTAACATTCATAAATTTACATAGATATCTCCCGATGGAAAGACACCCAATCAGATTTACCACACTTTTGACAGACACGAGACGGCATTCAAGTGTAACTGACGTCAGAATTTTATGGGAGCCGAATATCTGGTGGTTGCAAAAGTTAGGGAAAGACTGGCAGGATATAAACGAACTACACAAAAATTGATATGGAGACTTCGATGTCAAGAAAATAAGAAACTGGAGGGTCATGAACAGTGTTGGGTTGAACTCTCAAATAAGTTTTCCGGTTTGATAGACTTAGATGAAAATGCGGATGTTAACAGAGCTTGGGAACCTATCAAAACTTCAGTAAAAGGGAGTACAGCTTTATTATACACTGAAGGAGCGTAAGTCATGGCTCGACAAAATACACAAACCAAATTCCACAGATTATAGGATCACAGTCCAATGAATGGGGATAATCTGAACAACGCACTCGTAAGACGTGAAGCTACGAGGTAAATTACGTGCACAAAAAGGGTACAGCTAAAAGATGAAATTAATGATCTTGCACCACACAGCACAGACTTTCATAAGCTAAAAATTTATTTCAAAATGTTTCCAACCTAGAACTAGGTTGTAAATGATGAGAACGGTGATATGCTTGCAGGATCACACAATATTTTGAACAAGTGGAAGAATTACTTCTCTCAGCTATTGAATGTACATAGAGTCAGAGATGTCAGGCAGATAGAAGTACATACAGCTGAGCCGTTAGTACATGATCCTAGCCATTTTGATGTTGAAAGTGCTCTTGCAAAACTGAAAAGGTAAAAATCGCCAGGCAGTGATCAAATTCCCGCAGAATTTATTCAAGCAGGAGGTGAAATGCCGGTCACAGCAGCCGAGCGGTCTAAGGCATGTACTGTCTTCGCTCGCTTGGAAACCGGGATCGTGGGTTCGAATCCCACTCAGGGCATGGATGTTTAGTTTGTGTGTGCGTTTTTCTGTGTTTGTGTACAGGTAGAGGCCTTGCTACGAACTGATCACCCGCCCAAGGAGTCCTACCGAATGTGTAAGATCTAGAAAAACCGAAGTGAACGGAGAAGTTCATGGAGGTAGGCCTAGGCCCACTGGGGCTATAGTGACAAGGAAAAAAANGAGGAGGTGAAATATTACGTCCTAAGGTCCATAAGCTAATTAATTCTATCCGGAATAAAGAAAAATTGCATGATCAGTGAAAGAGTCTATTACTGTACCAGTTCACAAGAAGGGTGGTAAAACTGACTGTAGTAATTATCGGGGGATATCGCTGCTATCAACTTCATACAAAATTTTATCCAATATTCTTCTCTCAAGGTTAGGTTCATATATAGATTAAATTATTGGGGATCATCAGTGTGGGTTTCTACGTAACAGATCAAATACAGATCACATCTTCAGCACTCGTCAGATATTGGAGAAAAAATGGGAGTACAATGAGACAGCGCACTAGCTATTCGTAGACCTCAAGAAAGCCTATGACTAAGTTAGGAGGGAAGTATTCTACAATACTCTTACGGAATTTGGGATACCCATGAAACTAGTCAGGCTTATTAAAATATGTTTAAGTGAAAAATATAGTGAAATCTTATAGGTAAACATTTGTCTGATATGTTTTCTATTCAAACTGATTTAAAACAAAAAGATGTTTTACAGTCACTGCATCTGAACTTCGATTTCAAATACTGCATTAGGGAGGTCCAGGAAAACCAGGTGAGACTATTATTAAATGGGACACATCAGCTGCTGGTCTATGCTGTTGATGTGAATCTACAGGATAATAACATAAATACCATAAAGAAAAACACAAAAACTTTAATTAAAGCCAGGAATGACGTTTGTCTAGAACTAAACGCACAAGAAATGAGTATATGTTGCTCTCTCGTTACCAGAATGCAGGACAAAATCATGACGTAAGGACAGCTAACAGATGCTTTGAAAGTATTGCACAGTTCAGATACTTGTGAACGACAGTAACAAGCTAAAATTCGATTCATGAGGAAATTAGGAGGAAACTGAATTCGGGCAATGCTTGTTACCATTCAGTCCAAAACCTTTTGTCTTATCGTCTGCTCTCTAAAAATATAAAAATTAGAATATACAAAACTATAATTTTGCCCGTGGTTTTGTATGGGTGTGAAAATTGGTCTCTGACATTAAGGGAGGAGCATAGGCTGACGGTGTTTGAGGACAGGGTTCTGAGGAAAATATTTGTACCGAAGAGGTATGACGTGGCATGAGATTGGAGGAAATTACATAATGATGAGCTTCATAACATGTACTTTTCGATAAGTATTACTAGAATGATAAAGCCAAGGACGGTGCGACAGGCAGGGAATATAGCACGAATTGGAGATAAGCTATAGAATTTTGGTGGGAACGCCAGAAGGAAAGAGACCACTCTGAAGATCTAGATGTAGATGGGAGGAACGTACGAAATGGATTGTAGAAGAGACAGAATGGGGTGGTATGGACTGGATTGATCTGGCTCAGGATAGCAATTACTTTTCAAGTTTGCTTATTACGAAGGTCCAGAAAACCCAGGTGGAACTGAAAGTGAAAGGGCCACCTCATGCTGATGCTGTAAATGGGTTTGGAGATAACACAAATAGCATGCAGAAAAAACACACAAGCTCTATTTTACACCAGTAAGAAAACGGGCCTAGAAGTAAATACAGAGAAACCCCTTCGAAGTTGAACATGAACAACCTGAGAATGTGTCAGAGTTCAAATATTTGGGAAAGACAGAAACAGACGAAAATGTTATTTATGAGCAGACAAGATTGAGGCAGTGCTTGCTACCGTTACATTAGGAACAGGCTACCTAAAAATGTTCGGTAAATTTGTCCCTGTGCCTAATTAATTGTTATGGCATGAAGACATATGGGGTAGTGGAAGTATAGCTCCACCATTCTTGACCTCGGCACTAGATGGGGCACCCATTGGATATGAGACTGAGTGGGCCCCGGAGTCGGTCTGGATGGTATGTAGGAGAGAAAAATCTTGCCCTTGCCGGGGATTGAACCGTGGCCGTCCAGCCCGTAGCCGGTCGCTATACCAACTGAGCGGTCATGACTCCTAAAAACATAGAAACTGAAATATACAGGTACACCCCTTCCTCTGAGGCCGGAAACGCATCCCATTTCCGGTACTTTGTGTTCTTCTGAATGTCGGATTGTGAACGTTAAGAAACTCAGCAAATCTGATTAAAATATACAGAACTATAATTCTGCCTGTAGTTTTGTATGGGTGTGAAATTTCTTTTCCGACATTAAGTGAAGAAAAGAGACTCAGAGTGAAGATTTTTGTCTGTCTTCTGGGACATGACGAGTGTAGTCCGTTGAATGTCAACCATGTTTCGAACAAAATTGTCGCCTCCATCTTCACGTTCTAAGAATAAGTTAACCAAGAAACTAGCATGAAGTAGGTATCATGCATAACTCTTCACGCTTCCAGATAGTTTCTTGCGTGGCTTATTCAGCGACGGTAAAGATGGAGCCGACATGATTCTGCGAAACGTCACTTCACTTTCAACGGACTACATGGCGTTATGTCCCTGAAAACAGATCTCTGAACTCTTACGATGCTTTGCAGAGGACACGTACCACAACTGGGAATCAGAATCCATGCTGAGGCAGATACTGCTGTATGCTTAGTTGTGTGAAGCCACGTTGTTCACTAGAACTGGCGGTCAAGAAGTGCACCAACCACTTGTACAGTGGCTTGGTAGGAAGCAAAACAAGTGAGAGCAAACATGTTGCACACAGTGATGACAAAAACTCTGGAACGCTGGCTTTCAGTGAATGCGAATTCTGTTAAATGTACAAGGGAGAGTCAGTAAATAGGTCACAAATGGATATAAAACGTAAAACATGTGATATGTGAACATATCCTCCACCAACACTGATACACTTGTCTCGTTGCTTTACCAGTGCGTCGAAACCCGCAAAATAGAAGTCTTTTGACTGTTGTCTCAGTCACTTCCGCATTTCCGTTTCAACTTTTTCGTCATCAGCGGAACGTTTGCCATGCTTCTGGACCCAGTTATGAACCGATTTACGTGACAAATACTTCCCATCGTAAACAAGAAACATTTATGAATATCCTTTGCATTATGTCCTTTTGCTAAAAAAAAATTACAACAGGATGCTGTTCTTCGGTAGAACACTCCTCAAGCACAGTCACCACTTTGACTACTGAAACCAGCCTCTGAACATGTATATGCACGTCTGCTACCTAGACTGTCATGAAGCTGGACTGTGCTGCTACCTAGTGATATAGATAGAAACCCCATTACATCCATTGCAGCTGTCTTACTTGCATTTGTGACCTGTTTGCTGACTCTCCCTCGTACCTGCTACACGAAGAAGTCTACTGAGCCGCCAATTCTAGTGAAGAATACATGCATGCACGGATTTCATCTGTCAACTCACGTGCTCTGCAGCGGTAGAAGTGTGAAGCACAGTCTCGGTGGCCACAGCAGTGGCCTCAGTTTGGGTGTGGCTGGTGGAAGAGATACGGTACTGCATCCCTGCAATGCTGCAGAACCCTTCGTGGTGAGTTGACCTCGTGGTGCTGTTGACGTAAACACCAGTGATGGTAACGTCAGTGTCCTGGTTAACAATAACAGCTACTTTCTTGTTGCTCTTCTGACCACCGCTGGGCGTAGTCCGCACCTCAATGACACTCCGACTACTGCCTCTTCCCTCCACATCGCATTCTTCAATCTCAATGTCGCTGCTGATGCTACTGCTGTCATCCTGAACCTCTATCACCTTCTTCGTCACGAGCCGCTTCTTTGACTTCTTCTTCACCTGAACGTTGTTGGTGCCTACCGTCACCCCGCTGTCATCCTTAACACTCTTCACAGCGCGTTTCTCCACGGAGTAACTAGCAGCTAGGATGGCCGATGCGTTTAAACTTGCCATTCTTTTCCGAACAACCATATCCTTAAGATCCATCATAAGTTCACATCTGTTTCTTCGTCGTTTAACAACCTTCTTCATATTCTTAACCTGTTTCGATTTTTTCTTGATGCTACAGCCTGCCGTTGGCACTTTCGCTTTGTAAGAAGCGGTTGGTGCGCAAGGAGACGACACATATGAATCACTGTTACTTTCGTTCTCATCAGACGATGGTGCAGACGAGGATGTGGAAGACGCGTTGTGCATGTCCCAGTGTTTGCCCACACCTCGCAGTCCCGGTGCTGAACGTAGAGTTCTGGTAGTGGTAACAGTGCCGTTTTCTGGTGACGGCGATGGTTTAGGGGCTCGCTGGCTATTCTCTCCATTGGTACCGTAGATGCCAATCAAAGCACCCCGAGTCTCGTTCTCGTACAGGCAATGGACCTTGGCCAGCGCGTTCAATGACGCTACGCGATGACGTTTGGGGCCGCTCCAGAAACCGAAAAGCTTCATCCGACGCGCCCGCCGGTCCGTGTCGCTCCCGCTGCTACCACTCTTGCCGCCGTCGGCTCTCGAGCGCTTAACGCCCAGAAATTTCTTAACCCTTCCTCCCTTCCCATCATTATCATCTGTAACTTTAATGTCCGATTCGCTTTTCTTGCTTTCTGATTTTACTGTATCTTCCTTTGGTTCTTTCTTTACATTCACTTCTCCACCTTTCCCTCTGGTTGTAGAACTGTCGTCACTCTTTACCTTTCCTGCCGCCAACTTTCTCTTTGCATTCCTTTCTTCCTCTCTGTCACTCTCCGCATTGTCTTCTAGCTTAATCTTGATGCGATTTTTTATACTTTTCAAATCTTCATCGTCCGAAGTGTTGCCTGTTGAGGGAGATGAAGTAGCAACGGCGGGGTCTGGCATCTGTTCTTCCTGTTTAACAGACGTTATCAATGACAATGAAGGTTTGATTTCAATAATTTGGGCAGCACTAAGGTTATCGGTCTCGATAGGGGAAGATGGACCACTTACTATTCCTTCAGACTGACTCCGCTGCCCAATGGAAGGCTCATCACTCGCAATGCACTCCTGTTTCATTTGTTGCTGGCGACGGAGTAATAAATCTAACGTAATTTCGTCCGACGTGGATGAGTCGTCGCCGTCCTTTTGCAGTTTCCGCTCCTCTTCTTGTCTGGCCTCCACGACAGTGTCTGCTGAAAACTGGTCCGTCGATACATTTCTCATGGCGGTTTTGGACACCTTCTTCTTCTGGTGTTTTAGTTTCTTAGAAACTTTAGGGTTCGACGGAACTTTAGGTAGTGTAATTTTATATAGTTTCGCAGGCAAAACTTTCGCTGGTTTTAAAACTGCTAATTTTTTGGGGAGTTTTCGTTTTGAAGGTAATGTTTCAGAAGGTTTTGGCTTGTAATTCTTCTTCACGCATTTTACTTTAGATGTAATATCCTCTTCACTGGAAATCTTGACTTCCTTCTTTCGGACCGACACTTGGGTTTTGTCTTTGGTAGGTTCAGATGTCACTTCAGTTGGCTTATTCTCGGTCGCTGCTTCACTTCCTTTCCCTACACTTTCCATCTTTGGTTTTCTTTTCACAACCTTCTTCTTATCGCCCTTTTTGACTGCACTTTCCTCATCTCTGGCCTTCTTAGAACTCTTTTCTGACGCCTGAAAAGTTACGGATGTTAAGCAATTGCTCGGCCCCAAATCATCTGCCCCACCACTCAGCTGGTTGTCGCGTGCTGGTGATTGGCTTACCTTAATGGTCACATGACCTGCTGTATTGTTTTCGTCAGTAACCTGTTTCCTTCTAGTTGGGATCTGTTTCTTTCCCTCCTTTACTGCTTGCTGTTTCATTTGTGTAACTATTACTTGCCTTGTGATCGGATACTTTTTCAGACAGATTTTCTTAACTGATTTCAGTTTTTGTCGTTGCTTAAGCTTTTTGGTCCGCGTAAGAGGAACAGGAACCGAAATTACAGCAGCGCTCTTACATTTCTTCATAACAATCTTTCCTTTTTTGGTGTTCGGTTTCGAGGAAGAAGTGCTTCTACATTGTGCCTTCTTCTGGGAAAGGGAGTGCTGCTGCCTTTCCGCCTCGGCTGGATGTTTCTCACAGTTGCCGCCACTAAGAGCTTGATCTGCAGCGGTCGGCGGTTCCGACAAACATTCGCTTGCAAGAGCCGCTTTCTTGCTGTTGATGTTCGTGTTTACTTGTTTCTTTGACGGCACAGATTTTGCCAGCTTTTTCTCCGATTTAGTTACTGCTGCCGTCAGCAACACTTCCTTGACAGTGACCCTCCCGTCTTTGACTTTTATTTTCTTTAATCCCACCAACGGCACATTGCTACAGCTTTTCGTGTGCGATTTCTTTGCAGCGAGATCAGGTTTTGATGTTTTTGTGACACGAGTTTCTTCAGCCTTCTTCGGCTGATGCAACTGTTTTCTGATATTTGGCAGTGCTTGTCTTCTTTTTGAATCTTGATTGGATGTTACGGCATCAGCAACAGCCGCAGTTTTAGGGACAATTTTCGTTTTTGAGGGTGACTCAGACTGCAGTTTCCGTTTCTTGCCTGGTGACACTGGAGCGCTGGAAGCTGATACGGATGACAATCTTTTAGCACCGGAAGCAGCTGCTGTTGCAGTGTTACTGCGAGAGGATCTCTGCTGAGGTACACGCATTTCAGCACACACCACTTACCACAGTACCTAATTAGAACAGTTATGAATGCATATAAAGACTCACCGAAACATATTCATTGTCCTGGAAGTCCAGCCGCTGCTAAACGATGTGGAAATGATTTCATGCTAGCCTACATCTGGCCGCAACATTCCAACCATTTAATATTATTGTGCGCCGCGCGTCCACTTGCGGCCAGATAGTTAAATGTGTCACCCACGAATGCACACAATACCTGTTATGATTGTAATGTTCTGTTCTTTCCTGCAGTAGTTGTACCTTTTAATTTGGTGGTTCATTCCGCAGCTAACGCCATTCGGTAGGACATAGACATCGCGAATTTGCCACTACAAACTCCGATTACTTCCCTAATGAAGTTATTTGTTCAGGTCATGGTGACACATTCTTTTCTTATAACAAACGATCTTGTTTTAAATATTTCCAAATTTTCAAGTTAACTAGTAACGGTTCCCAATCATCTCATCGAATGGTTCCGACTCTTGTATCCGAGTAATAGTGCAATAGTACAAGGTATGAAGACTTAAATTCCTTAACAATGAGTATCACTACACAGTAACTAATTGACCCATAGCTTTAACAACACATCAGGAAGGATTAACTGCAACTTATAACTGAAACCACATCGTGTTTTATTATTACAGAAGTGCCTGCTGAAATGTCGCAAACACGGCGACATGTTTCAGAAGTGAGGCGAAACAGCGGTCACTTGAAACTCATTCATTCCGTTCACAGCGGAAGACGGCGCTGATCTATAGATCCGCAGCACAATTCACCTGATCTACGAGCATAAAATATGGAACCCTTACGTAAACTCACGGCGAATCCACACGCGCACATCTGTACGTCACTCACACAATGCAGCCTTTCTTCCATAAGGCTTATCGTTCATCCTGGTTGTCACTCGCTCGGCTAGCAGGATCTGAAACAAACAAGAATATGCATACAGTATACAGTCATGAGGAACGGCTTCGCAGAAGGATTTATAAATTATATTCTAACACCTTTATTCTTCCAACAACTGATAAAGAGAAGAAAATGTACCTAATGTGGGAAAAAGAAATGACATTCTGTAATTCCGGGGATATCTTAATTTTGGTAAACTGAATAATTAAAATTTCGATGAATTCTTTACTTATGACAAGCAAATAAGATACGCATGTAACCTAGCTGATACTAATTCAAATTGGCAAGAAGTTAAATCTGCCTGCCAATGCTGAATGAGTAAACTGTCAGGATTAAGACGCGGGCTTACAGGGGTATTAGGACTTCATACATCGTCTCGTATTCTACGTATGTAACATGTTTGGGAAACTGAACCTGTTTCAGTGTTCAGGTGAAGCAGTGAGACACATCTGCTCTGTTGGGTCCCTTAAACGGACCCACCAGAGTAGGTACACTCGTAGAAATCTATAAGCATTTATCCCAGTTGAAACTGCGCCTGAAAAGAAGCACTCACCGCGGCGTGCGACAGCTGATTCGGAAGCTGACGTCGCTCTAGTGTCGAAAAAAGTAAGCATTTTGCGAAAGTACTTACGAAAGCTCGAAATTACATTATTGTTGATTAATTAAATAATTTTCTTGGCGAGTAAAGCGCGGCCGGCGCGTAAGGATGACCTTACCGCCATCTCTGAGTCGACTGTCTAGATAATGTGGGACCCTCAACGTCTCACAACCCTATGGGCCTTCACGGCCTGTTACAGGAATAGCTTTACTTTAATTAATTTCTGTCATTTACATAAAAGTACGCATTCGGTCACGAACGACAGAATGGTCGTTTGATTCAACGTACTGTTTATCTCTTATAAGTGTTAATAATATTACGTAATTTTGCCTGTGGTTCTGTATGGTTGTGAATCTTCGTCTCTGATAATAAGTGAGAAACACGGAGTGGGGGTTTTTGAGAACAGGGTGTTGAGAAGAATATTTCGGCATAAAAGAGAAGATGTGATGGGAGGTTGGAGAAAACTGCACAACGAGGAGCTTCATAACTTGTACTCTTCGCCAAATATAAATAGAATGATGAAGTCAATGAGGATGAGATGGGCAGGGCATGTAGCACGAATGCAGGCGAAGAGGAATGCATGCGGGATATTGGTGGGAAGACCAGAAGAAAAGAGACCACTAGGAAGACCAAGACGTAGGTGGTTGTACAATATTAAGATGGATCTTAGGGAGACAGGATGGTGTGGTATGGAATGGGTCGATCTGGCTTAGGATAGAGAACAGTGGAGGGTTCTTGTGAACCCAGTAATGAACCTTCGGGCTCCATAAAATGTTGGGAAATTCTTGAGTAGCTGAGCAGGTAGTGACTTCTTAAGATGTACTCAGCTACATGGAGTTAGTATTCTGTCACAGAATGTGAATTAGGTTTAAGATCTGGAAGACGTCCATACAGAGAAGTGCAGTAAAACCTTACCGAGAGCTCTACTCCGAAACATGTGGACGCTTGTTTCCCGATACGTACTGAAACTTAGGCACGCGACGGCTTTATCCCTGCCGTCTCTGTCAGAATGGAGGGCGCCGCGCAGGAAGCCACTTGTTGCCCCTTCTCTGCGTCTCCCTATTTCACTGGTTACAGAACTGACTTTGCCCTTCGTAGATGTTGAACTGATTAGCAGGGAAGGCTGAAGGACTTGTTTGGGCACCAGAAGTTACAAGGGTGTGATGACTACACCTCTGCAGGGTTGCCTTCTGGTAGCAAGATTGCTAGCTCAGGGTTGGGTCTGGAGGAACAAGAGATCTGTCCCTGGGTCTTAACGGGCCTTGCTCTAGCAGGGCAGTAGAAACACTGCAGCAAACACACCCTTGCACACAATGACGACAATGACCGGCACTGGTAAAGCTAACCCTGTAACAGGCCGTGAGGGCCCATAGGTTTGTGAGAATTTTCGGATTCCACATCTTCTAGAGTCTAGAATCTAGACAATCGGCTCACAGATGACGATGAGGTTGTCAGCCTTACGCCGGCCATCCTTTGCCTCCCAGGAAGATTCTTGGTACTTATTTCTGTTAGAGGCTGAGTCAACCCCAGAGTCATAGTACGGCTGGAAGGATTAGGTAAATTAAAAGATGCAATGAGTTCATCGGGAATCGAACCCGCGACCTTCTGGCTTGTACCTCAACCAACTATGTTACCGCGAACGATTGGCACTGAACTGTGATTTATTAAACAGCATTGGCGGTGGATTGCATTGATATGCCATCAACTGTAGTTCCACTATAATAACATTACACATTTCGTGGCAGTTTAAGTTGAATTTATGGTCGAAATTTGCACCATGATCTTGTAATGATTTAGTATAGGCGCTCGTTAATTTCGCATTTCTGAGGATCGCAGGTTTTGTCCGAATGTTTTGGAAGTCGGAATCATTGTCCCTTGGGGAACCTCCTTGCTCTATTTCAGTGAACTCTTCAGAGCTCTCAGCTTCCCTCTACGGAGCCTCCCCTAAACCTGCCTTATTGGTCTAGTTTAAAACTTTGGTATAAAAAAATGCATCTTCCAATCAACGAAAGCTGCTATACGATTTTGGCTCTTAAGACACCAACAGTTCCCTGGACAGCTCGATGAAATTAACGGTCGTAGCGTCTGTAGCTGGCCTTCCTTCCTATAATCTAACGGTCGTAGCGTTTGTAGCTGGCCTTCCTTCATATAATGTAACGGTCGTAGCGTCTGTAGCTGGCCTTCCTTCCTATAATCTAACGGTCGTAGCGTTTGTAGCTGGCCTTCCTTCATATAATGTAACGGTCGTAGCGTCTGTAGCTGGCCTTCCTTCCTATAATCTAACGGTCGTAGCGTTTGTAGCTGGCCTTCCTTCCTATAATCTATCGCTCCACTGAGATGTCAAGTATCAAATTTCCAAAGCTGTGCCGTCGTGCCGGGCTTAACTAAATTTCCAGGAAAAGTAGCTACATCCTGTTCACATAGCAGGAATGGCCTTCAGTAACGTTCTAAATGCAAGAATGGGGCTATCTCCCCTTCTCTTATAACAAAAGAACAAACTCAGTGGCCTGTAGTCCGCCAGAGAACTATACCGACCGACCGAACGCCGCTTGTCGGCGAAGTTAGTGCCAACTTTAGCGGACAGAGGGTGTCGCGTGGTCAGCGCAACGGATCCCCACGACCGTTAATCTCGGTTTTCTAGACCGGATGTCCTATAACATACGGTTTAAATACAACAGTCTCTAACAATTTCTCCGCATCTGTGGTCTAGTGGTTAAAGTTCCTGGCTACATATCCAGATGTCCCGGGTTCTATTCCCCGCGCTACCACATTTTCTGAGAAGTAGTGGGTCTGGAGGGGTACACTCAATCTCGTGAGGATAACTGAGGAGCTACCTGAATGGAAAAGTAGCGGCTCCGGCCTTGAAAACTGAGATTAACGGCCGTAGGGATTCGTTGCGCTGATCACGCGACACCCTCTATCCGCAAAAGTTGGCACTAACTTCGGCGACAGGCAGCGGTCGCTCGGTCGGTATAGCTCGCTTGCGGACTAAAAGCCACGGATTTTTTAAGTTTATTTTCTAACAATTAGGGCCTCCAACTTAAATGAGCAGTTACAATGTCCAAGAATATTATGAGCGCATGTGTCCACCCTCTATCCGTATATGTCTCCTACTAATTTCAGTTCAACAACAAAATAACGGACTGATTGTGATGTTCAACTAGTCACCTCCATAACACTTCTTCTGTTGCTCCCACTTAGGAGCATAGAGCATCCGTGTAACGCTTCGTTTCACTTCAGTTTCTTAATCTCAGACAATCCTTGGACGGGGATCAGGCAGTTGCAAGGCCGCTACATAACACAAACACAGCCAGACATCCATGCCTTGAGTGAGATTAGAACCCACGATCCCAGTGTTCGAGCGAGCGAAGGCACTTCATGCCTTAAGGCGCGTCCACATTACTCGTGCTCGTGTGAATCACTATGCTCGCGAGTAATGTGGACGATATATCAAGTCACGAGACAAGCAAATTTTAAAATTTAATTTAAAAACTATAGCCAATAAATTAAAATACGACTACAGCTTATACACACTACGAGTAGATATATGGATCCTCACGCGCCGAAGTCTGGCGAGCAGCTGAAGTAGTGTGGACGAAGATTTCCGAGGACAAGTAAAAGCCAGAAGAGTCTCCCGACGAGCACGAGTAATGTCGACGCGCCTTTATACAGCGTGGCCACTGTGACAATTGTGCAGCTACTCAAGAACTTCCCCACATTTTATGGAACCCGAAGGTTCAGTACCCAATTCACAAGAGCCTTCCACTGGTCCCTATCCTTGGCCACATCAATCCAGTCCATACCACACCCTCCTATCTCTCTAAAATCCATTTTAATATTATTCACTCACCTACGTCTTGGTTTTCCTAGTGGTCTCTTTCCTTCTGCCGTTCCCACCAAAATCCTATAAGCGTTCCTCTTTTGTCAAATTCATGCTACATTTCCTGCCCATCTCATCCTCTTTGACTTGATCATTCTAATTATACCATCCGAAATTTCTGGACGCCGATTGCTCTGCTTGTCAGCTACTTTCACGCTGATTCCTTGCTTGGTTTATTCTTCGACCCTGAAGATGGAGGCGACTTGTTCCTGCGAAATGTCGGTTGGCTTTGAACGGACTACCTGGAGTTATATCCGAGGAAATGGACGTCTTCAGACCATCTGTGGATACTGGCGTAAGTAATGCTTTTCAGCTGTTCTACATCAGCAACAACCTCACCGCCTACCCATGCATGGGTTCAATCGCAGGTTTAGCAGCGATTCTCCAGGTTTTATCCTTTCGCCTAAATAACTCAATTCAGAATCACATTCGTATTGTCACGAATATCAAGTCACTCTCGACGGGATTCTGGGTTGGAGATTGGCTTTACTGACCACTTTACCACAAGACTCGTAACCTCACAATACTGTATCTTTTTCAGTCTGCTGCAGTTCCACTAGCCGTTCTCAGGTAACGACTTCTAACAGTGGGGATTCTTCAATCGCACCAACAAAGTCTTCTCTTCACAGTTTCCCTTTAGTACTATCTGCCTTCCTTACAACTGACTAACACCCAAGCTGGCGGTTTTTTCACACGAACCTTCTAGTTTTCTTTCCACAAACTGACTTTCAACTGACTCAGCTGTGAACTTCGTCCCACTTATAATCCCTCGGCACGGATCACGTAGAAAACACAGCTCTTCTGTTGTAACTGAACGTCTGTTACAGAGCCGTGTTCACTGCACCGTCGCGTAGCAACGGCCGCGGCGAGGACCACAGGAAACGCCATTTTTCAACAGTTCCTCTATTGTTCCTGTTTGTTTCGGGGTCGTTGCCTAGCAACGGGTCTATAAGCCACAATATTTTTATATCAGGAAATAGCTTTCTCTAGAAGCAGACGTAACAGATAAGATTCCTGTATCAATATTTGCGATTTCCCGTTGATTCCAACGAGCCGTACGATGCAGGTAGTATTTATTATTCCTTTGAATTACGACGAAGAGACCTAACTCGAAACCAGAAAGCGAAACCTTTTGATCGTAAGGGAAGATGAGGCAACTTAGATTTGCAGGGCGATTGTGCCTCTTTATTATTTTGCTAAGAGCTGCTGACTTGGCCTGCTAGAGGCTAGCTGCTGGAACATGCCTAAAATCAGCTAGGACGAGGACCACACTGTCGCCTGATATTTCTTGAGAGGCAATTATTGCTGTTCCAGTGTATCTTATCCTTCAGTAGGATAGTGACACGCAGTGTCGACATTTTTACATTAATAAATAGTTCTGCTGACAGGAGGGGGGGCCCTCTGTCTACACGGCCGTACCTTATATTTCGGGCGGCGTGAATCTGACCGCTCACCTCCAACTACTGCCGAGGTCAAAGACACCTGGATCTATACACACAGAGGCTCATATAAGTCTTCAATGTTTCTGTTCTCTTTTAACAAAAGTTGGACAAGGCCAACAAACTGACATATATCACATACACAATAGGTCCAGTCTACAATACAAGTCAAGGTTAACGATTTGTGGGATATGAAGTAATGTTTTATTGTAAATGAATACAGTTTGTTAAACCTAACAGGCGTAGTGATCGACACTAGCTCCTCCTAACGGGCCCAACTGAGTAGGATCATTTATACCCGATGACGTAAGCAAATCAATTTTCCGAAATGTCACGTATTTAAAATACATCGAATGAGATTACGTCAGAGTAGTCGAAGGAAGTCAGAGTAACGTCAGGAGTACCGCAAGGAAGTGCACTGGGCCCACTACTGTTCCTTGCGTACGCACACACAGAGTTAGAGTAGGAGGGCAGTTACCGGAGGGAGTCAGAGTAAAGTCAGGAGCACCGCAAGGAAGTGAACTGGGTCCACTGCTGTTCCTCGCGTACGTACACAGAGAGTTAGAGTAGGAGGGCAGTTACCGGAGGGAGTCAGAGTAAAGTCAGGAGCACCGCAAGGAAGTGAACTGGGTCCACTGCTGTTCCTCGCGTACGTACACAGAGAGTTAGAGTAGGAGGGCTGTTACCGGAGGAAATCAGAGTGACGTCAGGAGTACCGCAAGGAAGTGCACTGGGCCCACTGCTGGTCCTCGCTTACGTACACAGAGAGTTAGAGTAGGAGGGCAGTTACCGGAGGAAGTCAGAGTAACGTCAGGAGCACCGCAAGGAAGTGAACTGTTTCCACTACAGTTCCTCGCGTACGTACACAGAGTTAGAGTAGGAGGGCAGTTACCGGAGGAAGTCAGAGTAACGTCAGGAGCACCGCAAGGAAGTGAACTGTTTCCACTACAGTTCCTCGCGTACGTACACAGAGTTAGAGTAGGAGGGCAGTTACCGGAGGAAGTCAGAGTAACGTCAGGAGTACCGCAAGGAAGTGCACTGGGTCCACTGCTGTTCCTCGCGTACGTAAATGATATTTGGAGAAATACCGATTCATCTATTAAACTTTCCGCAGATGACTGTATAATATATAGGAAAATTATAAACAATAACGGAATGGAAAAGTTGCAGACAGATCTGAGCAGGCTGGGGGAGTGGGCGGCTGAAAATTCGATGCTAATTAATGCAGCTAAAAGCAAGGCAGTTTGTTTCACGAGATCCCGAGTGACGGAACCACTAAATTATTCGTTACGGGACATAGTAATTCCGGAAGCCAGCAGTTGTAAATACTTGGGTATGATTTTCGTAGCGATTTAGGTTGGGCGGATCAAGTTAATTACACGGCGAAAAGAGCCTGGAAGGCACTTCATTTTACAATGCGTATTCTTAGAAAGGGAAATACAAGGATTGGATAAATGTAGAGGCAACACTGCTGTAACATTAAAGGTGTGTGTCAGGTGGCACTAGCGTCGTCTGTAGCTGATAGCAGAAGTTCAGTTGAAGTAGTGCAGTGAGTGGCTCTAGCTGTGTTCCATTGAGTTGCATTGTGCATCGTCTTGAAGTGCAGGAGCCCAGTTCAAGCACCCTAATAACATGTTTACAAAAGAAGAACAACGCTCCTGGATAAAAATTGAAGTTGCATGAGGTCGTAGTGCACAAAACTGTTATCAGGGACTGCGAGAAGCACATGGTGATGCTGCTTTGCCATATCGCACAGTGGCACCGTGGGTGAAACTGTTCCGTGAAGGGAGGGATGCCATTCAGGACGACTCCATGTTGACAACCACACCATTCAGCTTCTTGCTTCTTTGCTGGATGTCGATCGTCGATGGGCTGCGCGGGAGTTAGCTGCTGAGGTAGGCGTATGTCACAAAACTGTGCTCCACATTCTGCACGATATTCTTGGATAACGCAAAATTGCAGTGCTTTGGGTACCCCATACAATGCCCGAGATGCAACAATGGCAACGTTATGCAATTGCACAGGACTTGTTGGACCGGTACCAGAAGGAAGGTGACGACTTCCTTGGAAGGATCGTCACTCTGGACGAAACTTGGGCTCGCACTTGAAACGACAATCAAATGAATGGAAGCATCCTGGCTCTCCTCGTCCAAAGAAAGTGCGCCCTACACAGAGTAACGTGAAGGCGATGTTCATTGTGGCATATGACACTGATGGAGTGATACTGCACCACACTGTACCTCAACGGCAGACAGTAAACGCTGGCTACTACTGCAATCATCTACGTCCAGCACTCAGGAGAAAGCGACGACATTTGTTGGCAACGAACCCTATCATCCTTCATGACAATGCAAGGGCTCATACTGCTGACGCTGTCAAGGATTTCCTTTACCGCTGGCAATGGGAGATACTGCAAAATCCGCCATACTCACCCGATATGAGTCCGTGCGATTCTGATCTCTTTGCCAAAATGAAAGAACCACTGCGAGAAACACGTTACAACACAAGAGAGGAGATTATTCGTGCTGTAGGGTGGTCACTGCTGGACATCAACAGACGTGGACGCGCTGATGGTGTACGACGCCTTCCACAAATTTGTCAGAAGGTGGTACACATGGGGGGGGCGATTATATTCAAGGAATGTAAGTGTGTCTGCCTCAGGTAATAAAGTCATTTCAGCACTATAGAGGTGTTGCCACTACTTTTTATCTAGCCCTTGTAGTAACACTAGAAGTTTAGCCTACACATCACTAGTGCGTCAGATTCTTGAATACGGGGCTGCGTGCTGGGAGCCCTACAGGAAGGGACAGATAAATGCACTAGACCGGGTCCAAAACATAGCGGCTAAATTTGCACACATAGAAATGATTCGAACTAGGAAACCTCAACACATCGCAGAGAGACAGGTCGCATATATGCTCTCTTCAAAGCATACGCGGGAGAACGGACTTGGAAGGCCGTAGATTTTGTAATCTACCATGCTAGCTGAGCAGGGTCGGTCATGATAGGAAAATTAGGAGCAGAAAGCAGAAGACGGATATCGGAAAATATTCCTTTGTAAATGGGACCATCCAACTCTGGAACCACCTGCCTGCAGATGTTTTAGGGACTCTCTACTGTAAATCAAGCAATTTTAGGAAAAGGGTTAGGGAAACACTAAATAAGGCGAAGTGAAGGTATAGGAGAAATCATCCGAAAAGGAAGTAAAATGAAGTGAAGTAGGATAAAGGGAAAGTCGTGGTGAAATGTGGGCGCATCAGAACATGGCACTACACATTCCAGTACCATATACCAGTGTTCCGCAACCGGTGTGCCGTCACAAGGTGAAAGATGTGACGCGAACTTTTACCTATTGTAAGAAATTAATTGTCGAATTTTATTCGTTTTATTTTATTCCAGTTAGCGTGTTTCATATGCTTGTATTTTATTCTCAGCCAATGCACTGATTAAATAGCTTGTTTATTCTTTATTACATGCTGTGATTTTT
>NW_019740657.1:665604-685226 GCF_002891405.2 Cryptotermes secundus
TTTTAAATGTTAAATTTTGGGCTGGGTGCAGTGTGACAGCAACGTGAGTGTTATACACCTGATGATGGCCGTGTGAGGCCGAAACATGTAGTGTAAAGGAGCAAGATCAAGGACACATAATACATTGTTTGCACTTGGGACGGAGTTTATATCCTTTGTTGTTTGTGTAGTTTTGTGTGCTGTGTTTTGTTTGAGTGTGGTGTGTATGTGTGTGTTTATTGTGCTAATAGTGTTATTACTGTTGACGTTTTGTGAACAAGCTAAAGAGAATTTATGTTCCACAGAGATAGCTCAGTAGGTATAGTGACTAGCTACTGGTTGGATGACCGAGGGGTCGGAGTCCCGAGTCCCGGTAGGGTCAAGAATTTTCTATTCTCTTCCTAGTCCAGACCGGCTCTGGGGCCCACCCAGCCTCCTACCCAGTGGGTACAAAGGGCTCTTTCCCCGAGACTAAAGCAGCCGGGGTGTGAATCTGACCACTGACCTCCAACTAGTACCGAGGTCTAGGAAACGTGGATCTATACATCCACTCCCCCATACGTCTTCATGGCGTAGTGCTTAATTAGTTAAGGACAGGGACAACTTCAGTTTTACCTTAACACGAAGGAGATTCCTTGCCCAGCAGAGCGACTATCAGCTTTTCGAACAGGACTGTGTTCTATCGTGTAAGCCGAGTAAATCCCAGAAGCGATCGACCATGGGCTGGCGCTCTCGGTTCGATCCTAGCAGATGCAGACCCTTTGTACCAAGAAGGGTAGCTCAGGATGAAACGGTTGACATGTATTCGGGAGGTAACCGAATTCGAATTTCTGCTGGGACACCGACTATACTGACTATACGACTGCCAATGTTGTAAGGGACGCTCTATCCTTCCCGATTTCCTCCCACTACAAATGTTTCGTTCAGGGCTTTTACTCACTCTGTCTAGGCATTATCACTCCACATCTATAGACACTCGGTTTTCTCCTCGTCCCTGAAGATGGAGGCATCATGTTTCTTCGAAAAGTCACAGCTCCGAATTAATAACACTTATCTGCTCAATCAGTGTAAGCGACAAAGTTTAAATGAAATGTGAATGCCTAACAGACACAGTGCTATGTACGAGTGTACAGCTCTAGTACTTAGAGCTGACAGTCAAGGAAAAGCTGCGCCGTGGATGGACAGGTCCATTCGTGAAAGTTGAGGGGTGTTGTGATTAGTCATTCGTCTGCATTCAGTGAGAGTTGACGTCTCAAAAGTACAGTCAAGTTAAAAAGTTTTGACTCTCGGAGTCGTATTTGAGTGTATTATTCTCTACAGTAGAATTAATATTGTGACGCGTTACCTTACGTCCATCGCCGCGCAACGGCTACAATGGAAATTGTTGAGTTCCAACAGTGACAAATCGAATACAAACAGACCGTTGCGAAGGAGCGTTCCCGAGGCAACGTATTGCCGAACACGTGGGTTTGGAATAGGCACTTCCATGGTAAGGCAAAGAACACGGAGCCGTTGCGTAGACAATGCAGAAGCAACGAACGCGTCTCCCCAGAAATGAACTACAGAGAGTTCGTTGCGCCCGTTACGTAACAGCGGACAGTAGAAACGAAATAGTGAGGAATGGTGTCTGGTATCCAGTCCGCAGAACACCTACATAAGCCGAGAGCTACAGAGACAGAAGACAGCAAGAAGTCAGTATTGGGATAGCCGTCGCCAAAGACAGTTGAAATCCAACCACGGCCAAAGATAGTTGAGATGTCGCATTGAAGTATTGGGCCAGAAGTCAAGTCGTGACACGTGACAATATTTCATTTTATTGTTTACTTTTATTCGTTGATTTTCTTTTTTGTTTATTTATATTTGTACATTTTTTCTATCTCCTTTAACATGCCACCTACACGAAGTAAATTGAGTGTAAAAGTGTTGCATTCACAATCAAGAGAAACTGTTAGTAATGTATGTAAGTGTCGGTCACGGTAGCCGAGCGGTCTAAGGCGTGTACTGTCTTCGCTCGCTTGGAAACCGGGATCGTGGGTTCGAATCCCACTCAGGGCATCGATGTTTAGTTTGTGTACAGGACGAGCTGATCACCCGCCCAAGGAGTCCTACCGAATGTGTAATATCTAGAAAAACCGAAGTGAACGGAAAAGCTCATGGAGGTAGGCCTAGGCCCATTGGGGCTGTAGTGCCAATTAGAAAAATTGTATACAAGTATATAAAAGAGGCTGGGCCAACAATTGCAATGAAGAACATAGGAGTGGAAGTGGCAAAGACAACAGGTGTATTGGAAAGCAGTGTCAGAAGAATAACACGAGAAACAAAAAATATAGAATTTGGGCTTCCGCTCACTTTTCGACACCCCACAAAGAAAGACCTAGAAAATCTCCACTAGCCATTTGGACGACTTTAACAAGTCTGTGGTGCGAAGAGCAATTAATGACTTCTACATAGTCGAAAACAGAGACCTACCCTGAAGAAAGTTCACGAAAAGTTGAAGGAAACGTTAGATTTTCAGGGATGCATCTCCACATTAAAGAAAATTATTTTGAAACTGGGGTTCCGCTGGAAGAAAACAAAAAATAATTGGACATTGCCGGTGTTGCCCCTTTAGAATAGACCCGTGTAATATGTAAATAAACTCTTCATGTATATAACAGTGAAAAGTGTATAATAGTGTATAGTGCATAATAGTCTGCCATTCGGCACTTAAAACTTAATATCGGATGTGTGAACATCAATGAGAATAAACCACCATCACTATGCAACACAATGAGGTAAGAAGTTATTTCCTTTTGAGAACGCCTGTACTGCATTCCCCTCCACACTTGTCCGCATGCTGGAGCTCTCCCCGCCACTACCAATACTTCTCCTACTCCGCGTCGGAAGACTGTCACCTCTAAGTCTTACAGCTATACGTGTCGACAGGAGAATGCGTCACTTCAGAACCTCTTATCAGCAAAACTTCAGGCCGCTCGCCTCCACGAAACAAGAACGGTTGCCGAGGCGAAAGCACGTTAAAGATGAAATGTGAAATTATTTTCTCGGGTTCTTTGTTCTGAAATTCATATTTCGCCTGCATGAGACTTCCCGTCGCCAGTTTGGCAAACCGTGTGACCAGTACGGGCTGAACGGCCGGAGTTCGATTCCCAGCAGAAGCAAGGGATTCTTCTCTGCTCCACAGCTTCGAGACCGGTACTGGGACCCACCCAGCCTCCTATCCAATGGGTAACGGACGCTCTTTCCCTGGGGATAAAGTGGCCAGGACATGGTTGACAACTCACCCCCATCCAGTGCCGAGGACAAGAATGTTGGAGCTATACTATAACCGCTCTCTCTGTAGTGCCCTTCAGGTTGGGTGTCACCTTCTTGTTGTCGCCGTCCCCCTTTACCTTCCTGTTCCTTCACCTGGCTTCCGCCTGCAGCGGCTGTTGCTAATGCTTCTTTGCCAAAGGAACACAAGTGAATTTTCTTTACCTCAGAAGATAGAGATGAGACTGTCTCAGGATCTTTATACTGGCCTCGCTCAGACAGGGAGGCAGAAGCGTCTAATGATACACTTGCACTTTGCATGTGAGGACACTTTATTCTTTGTGAAGAAAGCGTAAAACAAAACACAGTTCACATACACAACAATTCACCAGGTGCTGACACTTCTTTGCAAGGGTGAACTACCAAACACTTACAACTGTTCTTAAATACATGTGATGTTGGATTTGCGTCTGAATTTTTCTTCCTAGCTGNCTATTTGATGACTATTTGAAGACTATTTGAGGACTGTTTGAAGACTGTTTGAAGATTGTTTTTCTGAAAGGATGTGAGCCTTTCCAGTTTTCGCGAAGTTCCCAAGTCACACCCTCGACTTTTGAGGATTGGTCAGATTTGAAGTAAGGGAGTTGACTCTGAATCCGCTATTTCCAATCATTTTTACTCTAGAGGCAATTTTTTTTTAATGACCTAACGTAACTTTTGTCAGGGAATGATGTATGCTGGCCATAGCGTCCCCTCCTGGCACGCCTTCGTGTGACTTAAGACTAGCAGAAACTGTCAAGAGTCAAATTTCCAAAGTGAGTCGCCGAGCGACTCTGGAACCAAAATTCCAAGAAATGCTTAACTAAATCACCAGGGGGCCATCTGGCGTCCTTGTGTGGTCCATCTGGGAAATAGGCAGCTTCGTGTGTGCAAGAGATGGGCTATGTCACACTCTGCGTACACAGTCTGCGTAATTATTATAAAATACTGAGAATAACTCTCAATAAAATACCATTTAGGCCTGTGGGCCATTAGGGCGGTTATAATACCTCCACTCCCCCATATGTCGTTATGGCGTAGTGATCAATTAATTAAGTACAGAGACATCTTTACCTTTTACCTTTACAATGTATCGGACATCCACATTCCTTCCTCCGTGGCCTTTAGTCCACAAGCGAACTATACCGATCGAGCGACCGCCGCTTGTCGGCGAAGTTAATGCTAACTTTTGCGGATAAAGAGTGTCACGTGGTCAACGCAAAGGATTCCCAGGGCCGTTGTTAATCTTGAGTTTCTAGACCAGGGACATCGAAATTATATGTGGTAAATCATACCATCGGCCGATCAGAGTGGCCGCGCGGTCTAAGGCATGAACCGTCTTCGCCCGCTCAAACACCGGGATGCTGGGTTCCAATCCCACTTGAGGCATGGATGTCTGTGTACGTTAATTCTACGATTGTGCGTGTCCTGTGTGCCTTGCGATGGGCTGACCTACTGTGCCGACTGTGTAAAAAGATCACGAAACTGAAATGCGGCCGAGGTCCAACAGAGGGATGTACAGCCAGAGAGAGAGAGAGAGAGAAATCATACCAATGAGTAACATATGATTAAGTCGGCAAACCTCGTACTACATTTCACAGGATATATATATATATAATCATTTTGTGGGGCTGCATAGTTCGGAAATTCGATCACGAGGAGAGTCTTCCGGGAGCGGTGAGGTTGTCAGCCTTACGCACCGGCCGCCCTTTACTCCCCAAGAATATTCCTGGTACTCATTACTGTTAGAGTCGACCACAGGGCCATAGTGCCGCTGGAATAATTATGACAATTGAAAAATCCAATGAACTCATCGGGAATAGAAACCGCGACCTTCCGGCTTGTAGCAAAGTGTCTCAACCAACTACGCTACCGCGTGCCCCATTGTGGGTAAAGACTAAACGTAAAAAGTAAAAGTTATCCTTGTGCCTAATGAATTAATTAAGTACTATGCAATGAGGACGTATCAAGGAGGTATAGCTCCACCATTCCAGACCTCGCCACTGGATGGATCCAGCAAGATACACACAGCCACCACCAAACACTAAATAGGCACTGTATCATTTTAAATTTACATACCGAGAAGGGTTAAGAGCAACAAGTGGGAGGTACTGCATTTAATTACCAAAACGTACACCTCAAAAATTGCAGATAAACGTGACCCCCACTGTGTAATCAACGTAATCGTTAAGTCGCAACAGTGCACCAAACACTTCAACCTTCTTCCAATCAGTGGGCGAGATTCCGTGCCCACGGATATGTACTTAAGGAAAGGTCACACAATTAATATTTTTCCTGGGGAGGGGCGGTCGTTATATTTGAAGAAACCTTAGACTTTGTGAGAACAATTCTGCAGTTCAAAAATTAACTGCATCACTAAAAATTAATCTGGATACAATATCCTAAAATCTGGTCCCTGCGTAGAACACTGAGATATGTGTCCCCCCCCCCAGACGGACGTCCTCATACATCGACAGTGAAGCGCTGAGGACTGGATTGTCGGGGATCGATTCCCGACAGAGCGAAGATATGCACCTCTTCTTCACAGCGTCCAGACCGGCTCCGGGGGCCACACAGCCTATCTTATGTGTACCGGGGGTAAGCCGACTACTCACCTACAATTAGTGCCGCACTCCACCACACGTCTTCATGGCGTGATGCACTGGAACAACTTTACCGTTACCTTCACCGACATGTGTATAGGTCCACAAAAGCACGATTACCCTCCTGCATGCAATATTCGCCATAACCCCAAAGCGTATTTGCTTTATTACGTTTACTATATTGGGGGCACGCGTAGCGTAATTGGTTGAGGCACTATGCTATAAGCCGGAAGGTCGCGGGTTCCATTGCCGAAGAGGTCACTAGATTTTTCACTTGACCTAATCTTTCCAGCTGCACCATTGCCGTGGGGTCGACTCAGCTTCTAACAGAAATGAGTACTAGGAATCTTCCTGGGGGTAAAGTGAGTCCGGCGCGTAAGGCTGACAACCTCACAGCCATCTATGAGCCGAATTTCTAGAAAATGTGGGGAGCTTCGACGTCTCACAACCATATGGACCTTCACGGCCTGTTACAGGGATAGCTTTACCTTTTTACATTTACCATGTACAAGAAATTGTTAAATAAAAGAAGTATCGTATTATCTGTAAGTAGCTGCAAGGACTAGACCTTGCTGGGGTTAACTCAGCGGTTTGCATTTTGACTCAACACAGCAAATTAAAACGGTATTGTAACATGAGCATTTATTCTTTGTCCCATACAATGATCTCAAGCACGTCACGTTCCTGAAGAAATGCAACTGAAGTCATGGTAATCAAGACAGCAATAGATCACCCATGTAAGTCTATGTCAATATTCCGTATTGAATCACGCTTGCAACTTCAAAGCTCGATAACAACCTCACAAATTCATATGGGCACAATGTTTATTTTTAGCATGAGATAGTACGACAAATCATTTCTGGGAGTCGATCACGGTGGCCGCGCGGTCTAAAGGGGCTACGTACGAGTCCGGCTCGGCGAGTTTGACTCGGGAGTCGGGTTCGGATTAATTTCACCACAAACGCATGAGCTGACTCCCAACTTTGTGACCCACACACGGACGAGTTTGGCTCATCGGAACCGAGCCGAGTCGGACTCGCGAGCCAGACTCGTACGTGTATGGGACTCTTAAGGCATGAACTGTCTTCGCTCGCTCGAAACCTGGGATCGTGGGTTCGAATATCACTCAAGGCATCGATGTCTGTGTGCGTCTATTCTGTATTTGTGTAGGTAACGGCTTTGCGACGGGCTGATCACTCGTCCGAGGAGACCTACCGCGTGTGTAAAAAAGATTACGAAACGGAAAAAAGAGACCAGGCCCAACAAAGGGCGGTAACACCACTGGTAAATGAATGATGATTACTGTGCTCTTGAGAGCTGAGTTCATGGGCTGGCTTACGTCTAGAGCTGCAGATCCAATTCCTGCTGATGGAGGGACGCCCTCTGGCATCCACTGGATAGGCAGCTGCGTGGAACCTGCACAGCGACCAGCAGCTTCCTAAGAAGGACGCTGCTCCATGAGGCGACTCATCTGACTCTAGCGGACGTTAAATAAATCCTATGGAGGATGTGAGCTACTCATAGCGGTGGTTATGAAGAGATCTATCTTCTATCTGCTGAAAATGTACCGACATTTCGGAGGAACTCTATCTGCTTGCTCGGTTTCTTGCTTCGCTTATTCTTCAAAACTGAAAATGGATCCGACGTTTTCTTCTGAAAATTCGGCTGACTTTCAAGGTAGCGCATGGTATATCCAAGAAGAGACAGAATTCTTCAAATAAATCATAATAACAAACAAACACCGTGGCCTGTAGCCCGCAAGTGAAATATACCGACTTATATCGATTGAGCGACCACCGCTTGTCGGCAAAGTTAGTGCCAACTTTTGTGGATAGAGAGTGTTACGTGGTCAGCGCAACGGATTATTCATGAATGCGGTTATTTTTAAGACACCTTGGTTGCAGAACAGTTCAGCCTTACGTAATTCTTCAATTTATATCGTCGAACGGACAAAAACGACGCAATCACCACACATTCCGTAACAGTAACTGAAAGACATATACACACGGTGTGTCCAGAATCCGTTAGCACTCACTGTTATTTTTTTTTTTTTAATTTTGCCCTGCAATATCATCTGTTGGCGAGTTGTGGCGTTAAGATTCTTGAAGTTTCAGCTGTGGCTATGTATAACTTCAAAGCGCAAGCATCGCTGCCTCATGTGTTCTGACCTTGAATGTAACAGTACTGTTCTGACGCTCGTCGGAAAATGGCGGTTGAACAGAGAGCCAACATCAAATTTTTTTTTAAGTTAGGCAAAACAGCCGGAGAAATGTACGAAATGATGAAAAGTGTGCACGGTAGTGATTCTTTGGGTCGCTCGAACATTTTTCGATGGTATGCTGCATTTCGTGACGGCAGGGTGGACACCGAAGACGCTCCACGTGCATCAAAGCCGAGAACAAGTCGCACTGAAGAAAATGTGAGAAAAGTGACCGGACCGAAATCCTTGCATCAGACAGATGTGTTTCTGCAAGACTCGTCGAGGAGCTTTTGGGAATACCAAAAAGTACTGTGCATCAAGTTTTGACCGAGGATTTGGGCAAACGGGAGGTCTGTGCGCTGTTTGTACCGCATGCGCTGTCAAGCAATGAAAAACATGCCATGTTACGGTCGGCCCAAAGTGATACAAAATTTACAAAATCGATTGTTACTGGTAACGAGACATGGTGTTTTCAATATGAGCCTCTCACAAAGCGGTAGAGTGCAGCGTGGTTGAGCCCAAAGAAGCCGAAACCAAAGAAAGTGCGCATGCAAAAGGGTCAAGTAAAGACAGTGGTAACCGTTCTCTTCGATTCCAAAGGAACCATTCACAAGGAATTTCTTTCAGAAGGTCAAACAGTGAATTCTGATTATTATCTCGGAGTCCTGAGTCGTTTGTGGACGAGATTTCTTCGAATTCGACCTGAATATCGAGAGCAAGCTTCCTGGTCGCTCCTCCACGACAATGACCCACACCACAATCGAATATCGTGCACTATTTTTTGGCCAGAAAAGGGATCACAGTCCTTGATCATCCTCCGTATTCGCCAGATTTGGATCCAGCAGATTTCTGGTTGTTCCCAAAAGTTAAGTTGGCGATGAAAGGAGACCGTCACGACACCATCCAGGACATCCGAAGGGAATGTACCACAGTTTTAAATTCTACTCCACTAAAGGAGTACAGTGACTGTTTTTGAAAACTTTTCGATTGATTCCAGCTATGTATTGATTGAGAAGGAGTCTATTTTGAATAAAAAGAGTGAAATTTTGAAAAGAATTCACGTCTTGTATTTTTAATGCACACAGTACCAACAGAACCTGGACACACTGTGTATTTACCAGGCATCCCCCCTCTCCCATTTACAATACTCTCTGTTTGGTTCTCTTACAGCCGGAATAGCTCAGTCAGCATAGTGGCGGGCTGGATAGCCCGGCAGTGGCAAGTGGTTTTTCTCACTCCATAGTGTCCACAGCGGCTTAATGGGCACCGCATGTTCTTTTTCTTTCGGAGATAAAGCGACCGGGACGTGAAGCTGACCACTCACCTCCATCTAGTGTCGAGGTCAGGAATGATGGTGTTATACCTCCCATCCCCCATACGTCTCCTTGGCGTTGTGCTTAATTAATTAAATATGGAAAAAAACGTTACCCTTTTACCTTACATTCTGTTTCTGTGGGTTGCCAATGGAGTCATTCTTAAGCAACGCTGAGTTCGAATAGATTTTTCTTGTGAACACAAGCTACTTGCACCTGCCAGTGCTTCTGAAGGTACAGAGATAACACGGTCAGCAGCGTCAGCAGTTTGTCACAAATTTCACATAATCGGCTGAAGGATATTCACGCGCTGCACATCATAAGACCGGTTGATGCCAGTCCCGTTGGCTCAGCCGAGCAAACGGATTTCTGATTCACACTTGCAGCAACACCGTCATCAGGAAGCGAACTCTGCAAGTGACAGCGCGAACAGCAAGTCTGCTATTGGTAAATGTAATGCAGCAGACATTTCAACATGCTCATTTGTCACTAACGCAAAATGAATACATAAAGAACCGGGGTTCGATTTCCGGTAGGGCTATGGTTCATGCTCTCAATCGCGACGTCACTGTCAGCTCTTGCTCACACCTGGATACGGACGTAAAAGTGGCCGGAGGGTGCGAAGTTGACCATTCAACTAAACTTACGAGGGAGAGTGAGTAAATAGGTTACAAATGGAAGTAAAACAGCTGCAAATGACGTAATAGGGTTTCTATGTGTATCACTAGGTAGCAGCACAGTCCAGTTTCATGAAAATCTACGTAGCAGAAGAGCATGCGCATTTTCAGAGGCGGTGTAAGTAGTCAAAATGGCGACCGTGCTTGAGAAGTGTATTATCGAAGAGCAGCATTCTGTTGTGCATTTCTTTGTGTGTGGGAAAAAGGACTCAGTGCAAAGGATATTCATATATAAGTGTTTACTGTTCTCGGTGGGAATTGTTTGTCGCGTAAAGCGGTTCACAACTGCGTGGCGAAGGTTTCGCTGATGACGAAGTGGTTGACACGGAGGTGCGGAAGTGGCTGAGACAACAGCTAAAAGAATTCAATGCTACGGGTTTCGGCGCATTAGTAAAGCAGTGGAGCAAGTGTATCAGTGTGGGTGGAGGATATGTCGAGAAATAAATGTTTTTCCCAGGTTGGAATATCACACGTTTTCCGTTTTAAATCCATTTGTGACCTATTTATTGACACTCCGTCGTAGTTTCGAGATTAAGAATTCGTGGAGATTTAACTCCAGTGCTCCACACGCATTCGCCGTGTGATGCTTAAGCGCAGAGACAACTTGTTACCTTTTTCCATTAGCTAAATTCCTATTACAGCCATTGGGCACGTAGCAGCCCAAGTACACGTATTCTTAATCTCTGTAGTTGATGCAGGCGAGAGCCCAGTTTCACGCTCAGGCCGCTATATGTTCGGGGAAAGAGCCCCCAGTAGCCACTGGATCTGAAGGCTCAGTGCACCTCGGAACTCGCGTGGACGCTGTGGCGAAGAGAGAAATATATGCCCTTGTCTGAAATCGAACCCTAATTCTCCGGGTCCTCCAGTCCAGTTAGAAGAATGAATGCCACGATACAAAAAGAAAAGAATTAAAGGAAAGGAGGACAAAGGGATAAAAAGCAGACAGAAGAAAGAACGAAAGAAAGGCTTTCTCCTCATTGTCACCACAGGTTTCAAAATTAAAACTCCTGAAATACAGCAATAACTTCAGAGCTGTAAGCTACGGCGCATGTGCTATACAACCGTTCTGGATCTGTGACCTAGCGTCTCTATTATAAGGACTGGCTCCCCTCTACTGCTGTCCTCTGGGTGAAGGTGACTCGTTGCCACGGCAACGCGCAACCGATGTAGCACAGGCACTTATGCAGCAACTCGTTGGCAAGCAGATCCAAATGACGCAACAAGTAGCAGCAATTATTTCGTGGGCCATGCTGCTGCCAGAATCGGTGAACTGACAAATATCTTACTGAAAAATATTGTAAATGGTTCAGGGGTTAGTGTATTGCATTTAGAATTGTTACCTTAGTTGGTTGTGGCACTATGCCACAAGCCGGAAGGTCACGGGTTCGATTCTCGATGAGGTCATTAGGTTTTTCAATCGAATTAATCCTTCCAGTCGCACCATGTCCCTGGGATCGACTTGGCCTCTAACAGAAATAAGTACCAGGAATCTTCCTGGGGGTAAAGAACGGCAGACGCATAAGGCTGACAACCCCACCGCCATCTGTGAGCCGATTGTCTAGAAAATGTGGGAGCCTCGACGTCTCACAACACTATGGGTCTTCACGGCCTGTTACAGGGATAGCTTTACCTCACTTATTACCTTACAATTCGCTTCTGCACTTCGTCCATCATCCGATATTCTGAACAAGAACGCAGCGTTTCTGCAGCTGAATCTGCTCCTGTCCTCAAGTAGGCCTGCCCCAAAGAGCCGAACCTTGTCACTGGACCACCTCGACTTGAGGACACGAGCACATCAAACTCCCGAATCTTTGTGCTCTGGTTTATAATATACAAACTCTGCTATACATCCTGCAAGATAGTAATCACTCACTACTCACTCATGGAGATGAGCCCTTGTTGAGAAGCTGCCAGTTGTGCAGCTACTTATGAACTTCCCCAGCATTTATGGAAACCGAAGATTCATTATCGCGTTAACAAGACCCCTTAACTGGCCCCTATCCCAAGCCAGATTAATCCAATCCATACCATCCCATTCTATCTCCATAGGATCCATTTTAATATTGTCCACCTACCTGCGTCTTGGCTTTCCCAGTGGTCTCTTTCATTCTGGATTTCCCACCAATATCCTATAGCATTCCTCTTCTCCCCCATTCGTGCTACATGCCCTGCCCACCTCATCCTCCTTGATTTGATCATTCTAATTATATCTGGAGAGGAGTGAAAGTTATGAAGCTCCTAATTATGTAGTTTTCTCCAACCTCCTGTCACTTCATTTCTCTTCGGTCCAAATATTCTCCTCAACACCCTGTTCTCAAACACCCACAGTCTATGTTCCTCCCTTAATGGCAGAGACCCATACAGAACCACAGGCAAAATTATAGTTTTGTATATTCTAATTTTTATGTTTTTGGACAGCAGACGAGAAGGCAAAAGGGTCTGGACTGAATGGTAGCAAGCATTACCCGAGTTCAGTCTCCTCTTAATTTCCTCCTGAATCAGGTTCTGATTTACTATAGTCGTTCCCAAATATCTGAACTGTGCAAACTCACAGAACGTCTGTTGCCTATCTTCATGTCACGATTTTGCCCTGCAATTTGGTGATGAGACAGCAACAGATACTTAGTTTCCTCTGTGTTTACATCTAATCCAACCTCCTTACTTGCGTCAGTTAAAGTCTGTGTGTTTCCTTTATGGTATCTATATTATCACCCAGTAGATTCACATCATCAGCATAGGCCAACAGCTGATATGTCTCTTTTAATTTCAGTCCCACCTGGTTTTCCTGGACCTTCCTAATGGCATATTCTAAAGAAAAGTTGAAAGGCAGTAGCGATAAAGCCTGTCCTTGTTTTAGAACATTCTGGACAGGATAATTATAGGACAAATGTTTACCTAACTGGACTTTACTATACGTTTCGTTTAAACACATTTTAATCAGCCTAACTAATTTCATGGGTACGCCAAACTCTATCAGAATATTGTACAGTACTTCCCTCCTAACTGAATCATGGGCTTTCTTGAAGTCTATGAATAGCTGATGTACTCCCATTTTTTCTCCAGTATTTGATGAACGCAAAAGATTTGACCTGTAGTTGATCTGTTACGTCGAAACCCACACTGATGATCCCCAATAATTTCATCTATGTATGGACTTAACCTTGAGAGAAGAATATTGGATAAAAATGTTTCTATGAAGTTGATAGCAGTGATATCCCCCGATAATTACTACAGTCAGTTTTATCACCCTTCTTGTGAACTGGTATAATAACACGTAGATTCCTTCCACTGAGCAGCCAATTTTTCCTTACGCCAAATAGAATTAATTAGCTTATGGATCTTTGAACGTAATATTTCGCCTCCTGCTTGAACAAGTTCTGCCGGAATTTGATCACTACCTGGCGATTTATACCTTTTCAATTTTGCAATAGCACTTTCAACCTCAAAAGGGCTAGGATCAGGTACTAACGGCTCAGCTGTATGGATTTCTGTCTGCCTAACATCACTGACCCTATGTACATTCAATAACTGAGTGAAGTAGTTCCTCCACCTATTCAAAATGTTTTGGGAATCTGCAAGCAGATCACCATTCTCATCCTTCACTAAGTTACTGCTAGGCTGGTAACCCCTCTTAAAGTCATATATTCCTCTATACAGGTCTCTAATGTTCTTGTTCTTACTGTTCATTGCAAGCTCATCAATTTTGTCTTTCTAGTTGTAGAAATTAGCAACCCACCAAACTTAAGAAAAAGACAGTGGCCGTGTGACCTACCACAACCCGCAGATGTCGAAAATTAAAAACATCACCATTCCCCTACAGGGCGTGTCAGAGTATCATCAGTGGATGACTTTTCTACTTAAGACACCTACTTAGAATAAATTTAGTTATTACATCATATTATCGAGACTATACTGCAAATAATTAAATAAACACAAAGATGAAGAAATTCGTCTTCTGGGATGTGGCACCGTGTATACATTGTTAACCGACGTTTCGGAGGAACGTATCGCCTCCATCTTCAGGGGAGAAGAAAAAAGAGAAAATCAGAGAGGAACCAGCGTGAGCAGGCGGAATTTCTTTTTCTTCTACCCTGAAAATGGAGGCGATACGTTCCCACGAAACGCCGGTTAACACAATACCTACACGACGGCACATCTCAGAAGACGGTTTTCTTCATAGTCACCGCCGTGAAAACCTCAAATCGTACAAAAAATAAAGATATTCCCTCTTTTTGTTCCCGAAATGCCTGCTGGTTTCACGTCTTATATTGTCCAAATTATCCCCATTTATTTCACTTGCATCCTGTAATCACTGCAATTTGGTCTGCTTTCCTTTGGTATAATAATTCTGAGCATCCTTCATCGAACAATGGCTTATGCTTCTTCAGTTCACAATAACCTAGACTCTTCTTGGCAGAAATTTTGATATTCTCTCTAATAGTTTCCCCAAGCTTCATTAACATCCACCTCAGTTTCCAAGTTTTCCAAAACCGTAAACCTATTTGAGATTTCAACAAGATACTGCTCTTTACCCTCTACCTCATTTAATTTCTTGAGATTGAACCTCTCCATATGAACTCTGTGTGTTGTTTGTTTGCTCACTGCCAGTCTTTCCCTAGCCTTGCCACCACCCGGTAGTGGTCAGTTTCACGATCTGCTGCCCTGAATGATCGGACATCAAGTATACTTGAGTGCCGTCTCCTGTCTATCAAAATATGGTCTATTTGATTGTGTATCTTCCCACCAGGAGATGTCCAAGTAAGTTTATGGATGTTACGATGCAGGAACATTGTACTTTTGACAGTAAGATTTTTTGATATGGCAAAGTTTACAACTTCAACTCCATTATCATTACTAATTTCATGCAAAATCTCATTCCCAACTGTTGGTTTGAAATGTCTTCCCTCCCTAATTTGGCGTTGAAATGTCCTAACAAAATTCATAGGGTACTTAGGGAATTTATCAAATACATGTTATAGTTCTCCACAGAACCTGTCCGTTATGTCACCAATTTTATCCTCTGTTAGGGCGTGAACATTCATAACAATGATATCACACCAGCGACCTGTTAGTATTATGTATGACATTCTATCACTAACAAACTCTGCCCTTTTAACTGCTGATACGATTCTCTTATGTACGAAGAAACCTGTACCTAATTCTTGATTTTTATTACCATTTCCTTAGAAAACGTATATTCGCCTGCTGGTTCGATGCCACCTCCGTCCCATCTGACCTGTACTCGCAATAAATCTAATTTAAACGATTATTTTGAGATTTCTTCTGCCACTGCTCTGAGAGAACCTGCCCTATACATACTTCTAACATTCCAAGTACCGAATCTCATGCCCATTTTCATAACAAGCTTATTTTTTACAGTGAGTTGTTAGCCCCACGTCCAACACCCAAGCTGAAGGCCCACCCCTTGTCGGCTGTCCGCGACTGCTTATTCCTCCATATCTGGGAGCCTTTGCCTCCATAAGCAACCTGAAGACGCGCCATGCCGTGGTGACAAGGGATACACCTGACATGGGAAAGATAGTAATGCGAAGAAAAACAAACAAAACGTTTACTGAACAGTTCTAGCTCCTGGGATATAATGCCGTGTAGGCAGTTGAGAGTCAACCGATGTTTCGGAGGAACATGTCAACTCCATCTTCAGGGCTGAAGAATACGCCAAGCAATAAACCAGCGTGAAGCAGGTAGCAATACTTCACGTTATGCGTTACATCCCAAATGAAAGGCCGCTGTGAGAACCTTAAATCCTACAGAACGTTTACGTTTTATAATTTAGGGCACGTGTCAGTGCTTTCGCACCATCCTGAGTGGCTCATAAAATACTACAGGATGATTCTAAATTACTATCGAGGTTAGTATTGATTGCCTATGTAATAAAACTTTTTAGGTTACACTTTATATGCCGTAGACAGTTTTATTTTGTTTTTCTCTTTCCGGTTTGAAAATTGCAGACCACTGAAACCGCGACAATAATTTAGAATCAAATTGTACTTTTCATTGGTTAATTTTCTGCTGCATGATAAAAACGTTCTTACGCTGTGAGACGACATAAACTTCATGCAGAAAACATGGGGGTTCCAGTGGAATTCCTGCAATTGAGGAGGAAGACTATTGCCGGCATCAGCTTTCGTTCCATTGCTCCGGAAGCCACTGTGACATAATGGACAGTATTTACTTACTCACTCATTTCATAACAGCAGCAGTCGCGAGACAAACTGTAGAGTCAACTCGACACACGTAATAGTTAGTTAGTTAGTTANGGGCTGAGAAGTATCTATAATGCTTCCCCCATCTACCTGAGGTATTAGTGACTGCTGTTGGGCGGCAAACGTCCGCAATTTTGGCTCAGCGACCTCCTTTGGAGCTATGAGGTTCTTTTACGTGCCGTAAAGCTACGACACGGGACCCACGGCTTAAAGTCCCTCCCGGAGGACTTGTTCCCTGAATTTTTCCGCCCTTAAAAATTCGACGACCTCCGCCGGGTATTTGAACCCGCGTACTACGAGTCATGAGGTGGGAACGTTACCTCTAGACTACGGAAGCCGCCGACACACGTAGTAACTCGAGTGCATAAGCGGCAACACTGTCCTACTGATAACGCACACGCGACACCTTCTGATTCACCTCCGCGAGCGGCGAAGTTCAGTTTCTTCCCACTGGCGCACGTGCACTTGAGATCCAGGAGTCGGCACTGCGCAATTAACAGAGATAAGAGGCACACTGTTGGGCACACCAAGGAAACTGGAAACCGCAACGCAATCGCAATTTCCGAGAACTGTTACCAGTTGAAGACACGTTACTGAATGAAGCAGCGTGTGAATGCGATATTTCCTTATTAGAATAAACTGACCATAATTAAAACAAATTAATTAACATCCCAATAGTTTCCTTATGGTTGTCGTCCTCTCTTGTCACACCGCCTCAACCGGTAAAACTAACACCACATTATGACAAGATCGGTATTATTATCTTCCACTGCAGAAGGTAAGTGCACGGAATTACGAAAATGCAGTCAAGGGTTACGCCGGGCGAACATACCCACTTAAGATGATGTGAGCAACTCTTCAAACACAAGTTTCCTCAGTGTGCGCCCACTTCTCTGGAAACCAGTTGCTTGCTTGAAATCGGTGACATTTCTAGGAAATTGCGGTTGCTTTGCGGTTGCCAGTTTCCTTGCCGTGCCCTCGCCCTTACAGTTGCACATTGGTACAAGAAGAGAGGAAGATTCGAAGCTGCTGGTAGTCAGCTGAAAGATTTTGTTCGAATAAATATGTGATTCGTTATCTGTATCTACTTAGAGCGATGGCGTAGTGCAAATATTCTAGCTTCAATAAATGCCGAAATGTATCCTTGCAAATGAAAGCAAGAAAGCAACGAGAACAGTGGGCGCAAAGGGTTCTAATAAAAGCTGGAAGGAACAGATGTAGGATCCTGTTGCTGCGTGCCCTTTTCACTTCAACACAGGAAGGTCAGTGCTGATTATTTTCGGACGCAATAATAAGGAAGCCAAACAGGAGGCGCTCAGTTTACACAAGAGAATAAATAAATACAACTAATAAAAGCAATAAGAAAGACCAAGAGTTTTCACATCCCAAATCAATTGCAAGAGGCAAAGATTACTCTTAAGTTTTATTATTAAGTGCCATATAACACAGGCAACGCACAAGAAACCAGTTACAGCGAGCGAATTTCTGAGAGTGTATTGTGGACGCAGCTGTATTAGGCTGCCCGGAAGACGATAACACTCAGAAGTACTGGGTTTTTGGACTTTGCCCACCTTCCGGTATTCTGAAAGCTAGAAAACACAACGTTTCGGAAACTGGATCTGTTTCTTTCCTCGTGTGACGGGGGAGACACTCTGTTGGGTTCCTTATAAAGAGCTAACAACAATCGCTGGACAACCTCTGTCAGAGTCACAGCCAGAGTTACTTTACGACTGGCGGTTAACCGTCAATCAGTTCGTCTTGACGCCAAGCCCCTTGAGACCCACTGCCAGTATTCTTTTCTCAAACTGCATACTTGCGGTTATAGTCCTTACGTAACATCCTCTCTGACGAGAGGATAGGCCTGTTGTTTACAATTACTACTGGTCCTCGCCAGCGCAGTCATTCTCGGGTCCGAGTCCCGCCGCACTCATGACCATATTTTACTGTCTCAGAATCGAGACTCCCCCAACCTGAAGGGTCACGTCCCTGTATTTAGATCCTCCAGGAACAGGGTGCGCCGGTTACACCCCCAAGTTTTGGCTTTCCTTTTTGTCGCCTACTACGACTGGCAGGGCTACGGAGAAGGTATTCGAAACCGCCTCCACGCGGGATTCGCTCAGCTGAACACGGTCGGTCGAGTCATATAGCCTCGAAACGGACCCACAGAGAATGCCGCCTGCAAAACCTCTTCTACTGCTTCAGTGACGTAGCGGGGGCTACATAGCAACAGCTGTACGCGTCACGCATCGTGACTCCTCTACTGTTTTGTGAGGGCATTTACCTAGCAACGGCTGATGTTTACAGAGTCACCTCTTAGCAACGGATCCATATGTTACAGTGTATATGAACTGCCATTACTTATTTCAATGTTCATAAACCATGTTCTAGCGTACGGCATGTAACAATGTGCTACAGGCACCAAGCCGTAGCAATTTACAGCGTCGAACTGTTTCGTGTTCCAGCATTACTGTACTTAATTTCCACCCCCTTTCTATTTTTCTTTAATTCATTCCCTATATTTATAGAAGGGGGATTATGGGCAAGAACATAACAATAGACAAGCAGAAAGCTACTTACGAACCAAAATTCAAATAACTTGAAGAAGCCACAAAAATACAACATATAAACTAATAATGTACATATAAGATACAAAGTGTGGAATTAAAAACAGAAAAATAAAAGATTTAATTACATTAAAAGGCCTATGAACTTGTAGAAAGGATTATTAGCTGCAAATGGCCGGCATCTGCACTTATCACAATTCTTTTAAATAAACTAACAGACGCGTTTCGGCGAGTCAGCCATTTTTCTTGTCACTTAGCTCGCAATTCGTAACCACCGTCACTTGTATGTTGTGCAAAAGTCTACACCCCATGAAGTTGACATCTTGTGATGAAAGAAATTAAGCTATCCCTGTAACAGGCCGTAGAGGCCATTTGAGGGTGTGAGACCTCGAGACTCCCATATTTTCTAGACCAAGAGTCTCCAAACTACGGCCCGCGGAAGAATTGTGCAGAAATGCGCCAGTTGAACTAATTTTCCAGTGAGTACTGGTAAATGTCATTCCGACCTTACTGACCTGACATATTATACTGCAGTTCGATGGCTTAGCTGTGGAAAGGTTATTTCGCGCTTCTTTCAGCTAAGGAATGAAATGGATATATTTCTTACTGAGAAAAACTATCACGAACCACTTTTATCAGATACCAAGTGGCTTTGGAAATTAGCAGTTTTGCTGATCTGGTGAACCATATGAACCATTTGAATTTAAAGTTGCAGGGTGAAAATAACTTAGTCTGTGATTTATTTGCACTTATCAAGGCATTCAGAGCAAAGTT
>NW_019740657.1:685298-693760 GCF_002891405.2 Cryptotermes secundus
TTTGCTTCTATATTTATCTCCATTTTTGGGACGACGTATCTGTGTGAACAAACTTTTTTCCAAGATGAAGTACATCAAGTCGAAATACAGGGCAAATTTATCCAATGGACTTTTAAAGTCGCTACTTGTGATTAGCATTTCAAAATTTGAACTCCAATTTAATCAGATTTTAAGAATGCAAAAGGAGTTCCATCATTCACATTAATTGTTTTATTATAATTTGTGATGAAAATATGAGCATTTGCTGCTACTGTCTGTTGTCATTAATATACGATAATTTATTCTTACGTACTTTGTGTTTAGTTTATGAAATTCTGTGCTTTCAATAAAACCCATATACCTAGAGTTATTAATTTCTCATTTTATCCGGCCCGTTGAAAGTGCTGAATTACCTAATTTGGCCCGCGGTTCGAAAAGTTTGGAGACCCCTTCTCTAGACAATCGGCTCAAAGATGGCGGTAATGTTGCCAGCCTTCAGCGCCGGCCGCCCTTTACCCCCAAGAAAGATTCCCGATACTAATTGCTGTAAGAGACTGAACAGACATCAGGGCCATATTGCGGCTGGAAGCATTAGGTTAATTGAAAAATCCAGTGACCACATAGGGAATCGAACCTGCGACCTACCGGCTTGTAGCATAGTGCCTCAGCCAACTATCGAAAATTATCTTATTTTGATCACTATGTGGTTAATCCTTCCTTAATAAATGTGTAGACGTAAAACTGTTCCCAGATTTTCATGTCTCTCCCTCAAGGCATATTCAGAATGCGCACGGCGTTTTCAATTGTTTCGTATTCACAAAAAGTTCTCTATCATTTAAAGACGCAATGAAATTCAGTGAAGTCCTGCGAAACTCAGGCATAAGACCACCTGGTGATGTCTCTCGTTATTATTATTATTTATATAAACTGCAAATGGGGGTTTACCCGGTGGCAGTGATACTACAATAACATAAACACACAAAATAACACACCATACTCAAACAGAACACAGCACAGAAAACTACACAAACAATAAAGGATACACTACACACAATGAATACAATGCAAATACGAGTATAACTACAACAAATGCAATTACAACTATAATTAAATAAATTAATATTAATAAGAAATAAGTATACTATACAGTAAACAGTAACAGTAATGAAATACATAATGGCATGCACTGATGCACTCACACTTCACCTTCACTTTGCTTCATTCCACTTCACTACACTTACGTACCCTTCACATCCTCACCACAATTTACTTCATACACTGCATTTCTGGATGATTTCCCCCATACTTTCACTTCGCCTTATTTATCTCTTTCCTAGCCCTTCTCCTAAAGTTGCTTGATTTACAGGAGAGAGTCCCTAAAACATCTGAAGGCAGGTGGTTCCAGAGTTGGATGGTCCCATTTACAAAAGAATATTTTCCGATATCCGTTTGTTGTTTTCTGCTCCTAATTTTCCTATCATGGCCGACCCTGCTCAGATACCATGGCAGATTACAAAATCTACAGCCTATAGACCAAGTCCGTTCTCCCGCGTAAGCTTTGAAGAGGGCGCATATGCGAGCTGTCTCTCTGCGCTGTGTTGATGTTTCCCAGTTCGAATCATTCCTATGTGTGCAAATTTAGCCGCTATGTTTTGGACCCGGTCTAGTGCATTTATCTGTCCCTTCCTGTAGGGCTCCCAGCACGCAGCCCCGTATTCAAGAATCGGACGCACTAGTGATGCGTAGGCTAAACTTTTAGTGTTACTATTTCTCTTTCTAAGATACGCATGCTCGAAACATGCAGTGGAAAACAACGTAATGAATACAGACCTATTTTTTTAATTTAGTTAGTGGGGGGTTGGGTCCAACTGGATCCACTCGGCATGGCGGCCACTGATTGGCCTATTGTAATTATGATGATGGAGAATTTGGTGGAATGAAAACTGGTAGGGGAAACTGAAATACTCGGGAAAAACCTTCCCCAGCGCCACTTTGTCGACCACAAATCCCACTTGACCAGACCTGAGATTGAACCAGGGCCTCCGCGGTGGGAAGCCAGCGACTAACTGCTTGAGCCATGGCGCGGCATAATGTAGACCTATTACAAATGGTTCAATAAATAATAAGTAAAAAAAAGTAAAGTAAAGCTCTCCCTGTAAGAGGCCGTGAGGGCCCATAGGGTTGTCACATGTTAGGCCCCCACATTTTCTAGAAAATCGGCTCATAGATAGTGGTAAGGTTGTAAGCCCTACGCGCCGGCCGCCCTTTACCCCAGGAATATTCCTGGTATTCATTTCTGTTAGAGGCTGAGTCGACCCCAGGGCCACAGTGCGGATTATGTCAATTGAAAAATCAAATGACCTCATCGGGACTTGAACCCTCGACCTTCCGGCTTGTAGCATAGGGCCTCAACCAACTACGCTACCATGGTTCAATAAATAATTAAATTTGTTTATGTACCAGCGGTATAGCGACTGGCTATGGGCTGAACGACCGCGGGGTGGTAGTTCGAGTCCCCGTAGGGTCAAGAAGTTTGTCTTCTCTACGTCGTCCACACTGGTTCTGGGGCCTCATATCCAAAAGGTACCGGGGGTTAAAGGCTGACGCGTGAACCTGACCAGTCATCTCCAACTAATGCCGAGGTCTATACATCTACTCCCCTTATGTCGGCGAAGTGCTTAATTAGTTAAGCAGCTTCTTTGCCGCTCAAGAAGCCGGGAGGAGTGGCATGTATGTCTACTGGCTGGAAGTAACAGCAGATTTGGATTACAATGACGAACGAAAATTGCTTGTCGGAACTAGGCAGACGCTCCGGATAAGTGGAAAAGTCCAGGGAATAATCCAACACATATTCTGAAGAAAATCGATACTGTACAACTTTCATAAATCGTTCCTACATGTATCGATGTTGGGAACGATAGTTGTGGCGTGTTAAGGCACAGAACATAGTCCAATTTAAAAGCAAGTCCAGGAACAAGAGAGACAGCAGCTACCAACGCCTACCCGACCCGAGTTCCATCCCTGTTTACAACAATCTCGTAGCGGAGTCTGCAGTAGAAATCAGGGAAGGTGGATTCTGTGCAGGCAACAGGACCGTGATTGGGCAATTTAAATTAATTAAATTATGTGGTCATAAAACAAACCGTCACACAAACTTACATTCAAACCATTCTGTTTATGATTTTTATAGGAGCCGGGATAGCGACTGGCTACGGGCTCGCACAACCGAGGGATCGGAGTTCGAGTCCCGGTAGTGTTCCTTATGTTAAAGTATGCCGATATAATCCAAAACACCTATGTCCAAAGTTGAACGGTTACGGAGATATTGGCACGAGAAAACTGTGGTCTTCTGGCGGTCCACGCACTGTACCTGTCAGCTGACGAGTCTTATCTAAGTTTGTCCTTGAGTGTGGTTATTCACACTAGCCGTAAGCTTATGTGCTCCCTTCAGTATACGTTGCGGCCGCGTCTTGAAAGGGTGGTAGGTTAATTGTGCGGAGTTGCTGAAATGCCTTTTGTGTTTTCACACGTGGAATATTGTGATATGCATTTTGTGTGTGGATTTTGCGGTGGCAATGCACGTGCTGCTGTTGAAGAATACCAAAGGCGTTTTCCCCATCGAAGGATTCCATCTCGAAGTGTATTTACGTGAATTCACCAGACATTGCGTGATACTGGTTCTCTTCCGAGTGTTTCTGTGCACCCTGAAAGGGAGGATGTACGAATGATAAACACACGAGAGAACGTTCTTGAGATGGTTCAGAGAAGTCCGCGTCTGTTCACTCGTAGAATGGCCTCTCGCATTGGCGTATCANTTGGAAACCTAAGGACAATTATGACATGGCGAGCGAGTATTTTGTACTTCAAATTTATGGCTTCACGTCACTCACAAGTTAGTTTGATGTTACGTACATTATTAACATTACAGAAACCACATATTCCTGCCAGTTTCAATATGTATTTTGTAATCAACAAGTGTGTAACACCGGTGAAAGTTTCACACTTCTCTGGCCATTATCTCCGTAACCGTTCAACTTTGGACATGGGTGTTTTGGGTTATATCGGCATACTTTAACATAAGGAACTCCCTCCTGAAGTTTGGCACATTCCTCCTGGGACACTATGTATATAAATATTGTTTTTGGACATTGTCCATTGTCCTGTTTATATTTCAAAACACAACGTTTTGGAGACTGGATTCTGTCTCCGCCTTCAGGTAAAATCTACTCAGTTGGGCCCAATTGACAGAGCTAGTCCCTATTTCCTGTGCCAGCACCAAGATGGAGTATATAAGCCAAACATAGCACAAACCGCCTGCGAGAGCTAAGACAGAACATTAAAATATTACACACTCTACACGTATGAGACCTTGCAGCAGAGAACTATCAAGACAGAAATTATCACTGGAGAGACGAAATTCTCCGTATGGTACCAACATAAGAAAAACAAATTTTCCCACTCAAGCTACACTGGAAGAAGTTGTAGTTGTCTTACTTATGCTGTGACAGAGGAAGTCCAGACGGGAAAGATGAAATTAGATGTCCCTTGTATAATTTTTCAGACCAACTCCTGCTATTGACCAAAAGAAAAATACCAGAAATATTATTTCAAGTACCCAAAAAAAGGAACATAAACTAACGTACAACTTAAGAAGTTTTAACTTGGATTACGCACGGAAAACGAAAGTACAGTGCAATTGCATTTTATGCGAATTTGAAATAATTCGATATACCTCCATATGTTGGTATTTAGATCCATACTGTTATGCTTACACTAATGCTTTTGCAAATTACTCGCATATCGGATCTGACCTAATTCATTATAATTTTATCTATATTTCTGCACATTTTAACAGAGTTTTATTCAGCGTACATATGGCTGATTTACGTACGTTGACTGATGATGACAATTTACGGTTGAAACGTCCCGTCTGTAATATTGCGTAAAACACAGAAGAGTTTCTCGCGTGACTGCTTATTCCATGACTTAAAAGTGCAAGAGTAAAAGAGCAAAAGTGGAAAACACAGAGAGAATGCAATCTTATAAAAAATATAGCCATTTCAATTAGTAAAGGCCGTCATTGGATTTCTTTCAATTTACCTAAACCTTCCAGCCGCATTATGACCCTGGGGTCGACTCAGCCTCTGATAGAAATGAGTACTAGGAATTTTCTTGGAGGTAAAGGGCAGCCGCGGCTTAAGGCTGACTCACAGCAATCTGTGAGTCGACTGTCTAGAAGATGTGGGAGCCTCGACGTCTCACAAATCTATGGGTCTCCACGGCCTGTTACAGGGATAGCTTGGCACGTAAGGCTGACAAACTTCACCGCCATCTGTGAGCCGATTATTTACAAAATGTGGGAGACTCAACGTCTCACAACCCTATTGGCGTCCACGGCCTGTTACAGGGATAGCTTGGCACGTAAGGCTGACAAACTTCACCGCCATCTGTGAGCCGATTATTTACAAAATGTGGGAGACTCAACGTCTCACAACCCTATTGGCGTCCACGGCCTGTTACAGCGATAGCTTTGTTTTTTACTTTCAGTTAGTAGTGAACTCAAACGGCCTCCGTAGTCTAGAGGTAACGTTCCTACCTCATGACTCGTGGTACGCGGGTTCAAATACCCGGCGGAGGTCGTCGAATTTTTAAGGGCGGAAAAATTCAGGGAACAAGTCCTCCGGGAGGGACTTTAAGCTGTGTGTCCCGTGTCGTAACTTTACGGCAAGTAAAAGAACCTCATATCCCCAAAGGGGATCACTGAGCCAAATTCCAGGACGTTTCCCGCCCAACAATAGTCTTTAAGGCCTCTGATAGATGGGGGAAGCATCACAGACACCGCTAAGCAAGTGGCCGAACTCGCTTGCTGGGCGGGACTGATGGTACGCACCATTTATCGGTAGGGTATAGAGACTGGTAGAATATCATAGAGGGAAGCACAATAGATCAAAACTGGTCGCGGTGCATGGGGAAACCCACCCTCTCTAACTAACTAACTAACTAACTAACTAGAGCGAGCTCACTGCAAAGGAAAGTAGACTCTATGCCGCCATCATTGCCATAAGCTCAGGCGGCCAGAAGCTAGCTTCCCACAGCGGAGACCAGGGATCAATGCCCGTTGACTTCATGTGAGATTCGTGGTGGAAGAAGTGGCACTACAGCACGGCTTTCTCTTGAGTTTTTCTCCTGATAAACAGCATTCTGCCATTGCTCCATACTTAATTGTCACTGGTCCGAACTGGGGACAGGTTCTTTATTAGATCCTCGGTCTTGAGTCTGGCTGGTTACACAGCACGGAAGTTGGTCTTTGCGAGTAAGCAGAAATAGCGATTAGTCTGAATAGTTCTGCAACCTGAGATATAACGCTCTGTAGACCGTTTAGAATGAACCAAAGTTTCGGAGGAACATGTCGCCTGCATCTTCAGGCTCGAAGAAGTATCCGCGCAAGAAACATGTGTGAGGCAGGTAGCTCTTCCTTGGCTTATTGTTCGACCATGAAAATAGAGGTGGAACGTCTGTTGGCTGTCACCGAACTACAAGGCGTTATACTGCGTAAGAAAACCGAGATGACTTCAAATCCTACATACAACCAGTCTGTATTTCGCTACTGTTCACCAGTGAACGTGATAATGACCCTGTAAAGGCTGGTATGCGATCAGGGACGGACATGATTATTCGTCACGACTAGATGTATTGTGGTGTATTTGCTCAAAGCATGAACTGTGCAAAGTANCTGTGCAGCCTAATAAACAGCAGTTGCTAGCGAAGAGCTTTAAAACAACATTCGTTTCTAGGCAACGGCCGCGAAACAGACAACGGAACGTCAGTTGCTAAGCAGCAGATTCTAAATACGCAGGAATAGACGGGCGCTGCTAGGGAACAACTCGGTAAACACATTCCCGCGGAAACGGATAGGCATACCAGAATGGTGTCTGGGAAGGCCGTGCCAAGAAGTTATAAGTAGGACATTTGCGGTAACAAAGTCAGTTCTGTATGGAAGTCTGTGGAGAAAAGTATCCACTGGACTTGGGTGCGGAAGCTGAAGGATTTCTACTGCTAGAAGCCGTTACCAGGGAACGGCTGGTAAAGATATAGGAGGCTGGAAAATACTTAGCGTGTGCTGTGGTGATTTGTAAAGTGTGGAAATCAGCGATAGCGCTGTAATTACTGGTAGTTCGGAGTTGCACCAATAAATCCAATATCCAATAAAACCCCGTCTAGTCACACATACACGTGACAGTACGGATTCATCGCAATCTATGGGTCGGCATAAATCAGGGACTTCGCTCCACTGTCTGAAATAGAAGATTGCTGGGAAGATTTTAAGTCAGCTTGGTATAAATGTTACATATCAGCAATGCCGGAAGTGAGGAGGCTGGGAGGCAAGAGTGTGGCCATGTCATCACTTCAGACGTGAAAAACTGAATTACCCACATCATTAGGTACCCAAAAAAAACTCCGTGGGTTTAGTCCGCAAGAGAATTATACCGAACGAGCTACCGCCACTTGTCGGAGAAGTTAGTGCCAACTTTAGCGGATAGAGGCTGTCGTGGTCAGCGCAATGAATCCCCACGGCCAGTTAATTTCGGTTATCTAGACCGGAGCCGCTATTTCCTTGAAACAGCTCCACAATTATCCTCACGAGGCTGAGTGGACCCCGTTTCAGATAAACTACTTCCCAGAAAATGTGGTAGCGCAGGGAATCGAATCGGATCTCTGGATCTGTAGTCAGGAACTAGACCACAGAGGAAGTCCCATCATTGGGTACGAATACAACTAAAACTTTCGCTCTTAGAGCATGGGTCATGGTTCCCACGTGGGTTCTGATGGTCCTGACAGCTTATCTCCTTAACAGAGGGCAGCGCTCCTTCAACCCAAACTCAATAATTTTATTTGAAGAACTCGTTCAAAGTCATGTTGGCTTTAAGGAGAACAAAAGGGACATTAACAATAGTAACTGCTTCCCAAGAAATCACGTAAAGCAAAATTAATACTTGATCACTTTGCCAAGAAATTCCCCGCCTTATACGGAAGCAAAAGGTTCATTACCTTGTTACCTTGTTACATTACCGTGTTCACAAGAACCCGTCAATGGACCTTATCAACAGACACCAAGTCCTATTATTTGTGTAACATTTAACAAAGTTCTTCAGCCTATTTCCTGTTCTCTCTAAAGTTTTTGAAAAACTACTTCTAGCAACGTTGAGACCACTCCTCAACGAAAACAACCTCATTCCTGACCACCAATTTGGGTTCAGACAACACGCAACAATAGAACAAATCCAGAGAGTCAGTAAGAAGATTAGACAAGGCCTAGAAGACCACAAGTACTGCTCCGCAAACTTTCTGGACACCTCACAAGCCTTCGATAGAGTCTGGCACACTGGAATACTGTACAAACTCAGGAAACTGCTCCCCCCTCAACTATTTTCTTATACTCGAAACTTACCTACAAAATAGACACTTCCTGGTTAAACAGCAAG
>NW_019740657.1:693971-704253 GCF_002891405.2 Cryptotermes secundus
GCCCATCTGGACTGATGGAATCCAACTGTCGGGAACGAGCTCATACTAGAACGCTACCAGTCAAAGGCACTTCGCATGATAACCAGTGCCCCCTGGTATGTGCTCAACAATGTCATCCGGAATGACCTTGGTATGACTACAGTCAAAGAAGAAATAAAACAACTTAGTATTAAATATAGTAACAGACTTAACAAGCATCCAAACGCACTAGCAACAGACCTCATGAGCCGGCCGATTCGGAACAGGAAACTTAAACGCTTCGCGCCAAATGCTCTGCCGGGCAGATTCAAGGCATTATATTTAGTTTATAAGCTAGATTAAGGTTACTGATGTAAGTTCTACTCCTGCAAACATAACTAATCTGTATTGATTATTATACGAAAGGCGTCTACTAATGAGTAGCCTCCTACAAGCCAATATTATATGATTCCACCCTTTGCTTATTTTAACTTTACACATTGCAAAAAAATAGGAGACAAAAAAAATTAACAGATTTTTTTTCTTTGCGATAAGGGCTTGCTAGCCCTCTACATAGTTCACACCCTGCAGATCGTTCTCAGATTAGAGAGTGCCTCCTGTCGTGGCGGCAAGGTCAGGTAGGGTCATCTGTTTCCGCATAATTACGTATATTTAATATAAAGGAACTACCTCTGCCGTAATGTTCTTTGAAGAACATCCATTGTACCCCGTGAGTCCTAACACGTCAGTAGCCTACTAGTGACCCATTGCAGGAAACCCCACTACATTCCGTCAAAATAGGGGCCGAAATACTGAAGGAATGCCACGTTAGCTACACAGGTCTGTTGCAGTACACGTAACAATTCCAGCAATATCCAGCAAAATAATTTCCCGTCACTCATAGATACCCCGCATACGTCAAAATAATCACCACTCAGGCAAATGCCTCTACCTTAGGCCCAAATATTCTCAATAGGGCCCTCAACAGGATCAAAGACCAAGTTTCATACCCAGATTAAATTAGTTTTGGTACATCCATACTTCGAGAGTCGGGATAGCTCAGTCACTATATCGACGGGCTAGAGTTCGATTCCAGGCAGTAAAAGATTTTTTTTTCACAGCGTTCAGACCGACTGTGAGGCCCACCCAGCCTCCTATCCAATGGTTACCGGGGTTCTTTCCTCAGGGATAAAGCGGCCGGGCCGTGAAACTGACCATTACTTCCATATACTGCCGAGGTCAAGAAAGTTGCAGCTATACCTCCACAGCCCCAGATGTCTTCACGGCATAGTGCTTAACTAATTAAGCACAGGGAGAATTTTACCTTACACCTATATTTCAGTGTTCAGAATTTTGAAGAGACTTCCACCGACTGCGCCATATTCATTGATTACTCTATCACCGAAGCTATACAGTCCCCATATGACAGCGTAGTTAAATAATCATCTATAAAAAGAAAAAGAGAGAATGGAAGAGGAAACGATTGTTTAGTGAAAGGTGGCAATATAATACACCGGTAATCGGCCTATAACATATTGTAAACCAGTAACTGCTCCATATTCATTGATCGTCTTATCATCGATGATACACAGCCTCGATATCGGCATCAACTTAAAACTGAACATAATGTAACATAATCATGAATGCAGATTTGATTTGCTTCTGCCCTCTTAACTTAGGTCTAACTACAGAATTCCTTTCTAATTCGCAAGTACTAGTAAAGTCTCCCTGTTTCCTTGCAAGAGCCACTGTTTACTTGTCAGAAAACAGATTCCGCATTGGTGCTTCCTGTGATTAACAAGCCCCTGCCTGAAGTAGAAACGGCCAACCTCCGAAATGGCATACATTTTCATGTACACTGTGTTCAGAAAATTACTTTGGTGTTTTAGGAGGTTCTATTTCACTGACTACTACAGACACTGAAACAACAAGTCCTGGGAAGAACTACTCGTCTACGTTCGATACAACACGTGCCGCAGAGAAAACGACGCTTACAACAATTCTGCCTTGCCGAAGGAGCGTGTTTGCTGAGCCGTTGATTAGCAGCGATAGGGCAGATACACAGACGGGTCCTAGTGTCATTATAATGTCACGAGAAGGGGTGTGACTTTCGATGGGGTTTTGTATTGGAGATTGGATTTATTGACCACTTTAACATACAACTCGAAACTACACTTAATTATAACGCCATTCCTGACCTCCACAGTTTACCAGTCACTAGAGAATACAGACTAGTGTTCTCAGTCTGTTACTAAACGTCTCCTGGTAACGGCTCTAACAATGGCTAATCTGCTGCTTCCGTGCTCAAACCCTCTCTGAACGGAGGCTCCTTTCAACTGCCTCTTCTTCAGAGTCTGAGTTACTTTACGACTGGCGGTTTACAGCGGATCTGTTCGGCTTTGCGACATACCCCTTGAGAGTCACGACCAGGAAGCTTATTTTCCAACTGAATACTTTCAGTTATAGTCCTTATGTAACGTGCTCTCTGCTCGGCCTAGCCAGCGCAGTCATTCTCGGGTCCGGGTCCCACGGGACTCGTGACCACATTTTACTGTCTCAGATTCGAGAATTCGCCAACCTGCAGGGCTAGGTCCCCGTATTTATATCCCCCAGGAACAGGGTGGCCCCATTATAAACCCCAGGCACTGGGTTCCCTTTCCGTCGCCTCCAACGACTCGCAAGGGAACGGTGGGGGTATCCGACCTCGCGTCTCTTGTCGCATGCGCATCCGTTGCAGCGGGAACGTGTTTACCATGCCGTTGCCTAGAAACAGCTCCACACGCTACATTATACATATCAAGTTTCATAAACAATAGTTCAGATTTTCAGAAGTTGTTGAGCGGGGTACACACACAGACACACACAAGAAGGTTCTGAAGGCGGATTTCCACGTTCGCTCCTTTAGTGGCATGACAGACAACCAAGTAATGTCTGACTTCGGCCCATACATGCCTCAAGATATTCCCACCCACCGTTTCGGTAACTGTAGTGACCCTCAGTACATCAAGGCACAGGAAACCTGTCACCGAGTGTNGATAGTTTCTGAACTACCCTCCATTTTTGTATTAAACCGGTTAAGATGGGGGCAAGAGGTAGGTTAATTAGTTGAGGCACTATGCTACAAGTCGATAGGTCGCGGGTTCGATTCCCGATGAGGTCACTGAATTCTTTTTAACTGATCGAATCCTTCCTGCCGCACTATGGCCCTGGGTTCGATTCAGCCTGTAACACAAATACGTACCAGGAATCTTCCTGGGGTGTAAAGGCAGCCGGTGCGTAATGCTAACAACCTCACCGCCTTCTGTGAGCCGACTGTCTAGCTAGAGAAAATACGGGAGACTCGACGTCGCACAATCCCATGGGCCTCCACGGTCTGTTATAGGAATAGCTTCACATTTTACAATGGTTAAGAGAGAACAGTGTCTTAAAATCGCGGAGTAATTTCCTGAACATCTTCTGTTATCATTTCTGTTTCGACAATAAAAAGAAACTAAGAAAAACCCCGTCATGAATAAGCTTTACCACAGTTAGGTTCCTGGACAGGAGATACCAAGATGCTGACTGAACGGTAGGAGGCATTCCCAGGATTTAATATCCTCTCTTTTAAGTTCTTCAGTCGTTCCCACGCGTTTGAGCCTCACCGCAAGAGATTAGCTACCGTGTCCTTATTATGACTGTCTTGCATTCTGGTGAACAGTCAGCAAAGACAAGGATACGAACTGTCTTGTAATCTGGAGAGGTTATTGCTGTCTCATGGGCTTCAGACCCTCTGAGAAGTCAATTAACTTGTAGCGACACTGAGTAGCCGAAGGGGAGGAGAGCCAAGCAATACGTCTTGGTCACGGATAATAGATAAACTGACAAACAAGCCACACCAAGAGACCGTTGTTCCTTACTCTCTTTTGTGATGTCAACAACCTCCTGTTTGTACCGGTATCATTACTTTTGAAAGATCCTTGGATTCCGCTGTGACCCTCAGAAGAAAGGGCGGAGGGCGGAAGTCCTAACGGCACATTTTATTTTAGATCCTGGAGCAGGGGTGGTAAAACTTTTCATTCTCAAAACCTTTGTGGATGAATTTTACCTGTTGCCAACTGATAAAAGTAAAAGGAGGTAAGGTTGTCCCTGTGCTTAACTAATTCAACACTAAGCCATTAAGACGTATGGGGGAGTGGATGTACAGAGCAACGTTTTCTTGACCTCGGAACTAGGTGCAGGTAATTAGTCAGGTTCACGCCCCTAACGCTTTACCGCTGGTACCCACTGGATAGGAGGGTGGGTGGACCCCAGAGCCGGTCTAGACGACGTGGAGAAGAGAAAATTCTTGATCCTACCGGGACCCAAACTCCGCCCGTTCAGTCGTCCAGTTTGTAGTCAGTCGCTATACCGACTTCTTCTTATGAATCATAATGTACAGAAATGCAGACACACAAGTGATGCATTATACACGTATCAAGAAAGACAAGGAACGGAGCAAGTATCCAGTGGCAATCGTGCGCCCGTCCCAGGTGGACTCCAGTGGACAAGGCCCGTTATGTGATCGTGCTCTTGGGCTTGATACCGGACTTAAACTCGTGTCTCTGCAACAGCGTAGTTCTGTATATTCTGATTAATATATTGTCACGTGTATTAGTGACTGCAGACGGGGTGTGCATTGGTGAAAAACACCAATAAATACAATCAACTCGTACTTATAATAATTACAACGCTATCGCTGATTCACACAATTTATAGTTCACCGTTACACACGCACAAAGATTCTCAGTCTCCATTAGTCGTATCCTGGCAACGGTATTAAAACAATCTCACTCTGACTAAATCTTATAATCACACACTAAAGCTGGGTCCACACGAGCACACAAAATGCGTCCGTTGTAACGAACGTCGTGACGTCCGTTGTAGAAGTAAACAAGAGAGGTGAATTCTACGCTCTCTTCTGGCTCCACTGCAGACAAAAAACTACGCACCGCATTCTGCAACTGTGTGGTCTCATTAGCAACGTCCGTCATAAAGTACGTTCGTTGCAACGGACGTATTTCGTGCGCTCGTGTTGCCCCAGCCTAAGTCTTCACAGGCTGACTTCTAATTATTGTTCAAATACAAACTTCCCGTGGCTATCTCCTGCCGACCACTGACTCAGTTCTCATTTTAGTACTCTCTGTTGTAATGCGATGTACGCTGTTGTATTGCCACTCTCTTGGCTCTTATGAGCACCCAATTCCAATCCTCTAATCCACCTCGCTACAAACTCTCGTTATGGAGACTTGGGGCGGACATCACAGAATGCGTGGCGCGGACCATACAGTAAACACATCTTCCGTCGCCCTTTATAACTACCCGGAAAGGACCACAGCAAAAAACACGGCCTCTCTAGATATCACCGCGTACACGAGAATGTGTTTAGTGTGCGTTGCATAGCAACAGTCCCTGAGCGGACCACAGAAATACTGCTCCTTTCTTGTCAATTATACATGTTTATTGTGGGCGTTGCCCAGAAACGGGTCTAGAGTCCACAATATATACAAATTTTCTGTTGTACTTCAGCGAGTTGAATTTTGATGAACTATCTAATGAACTCCAAGATAAGACTTCCGCTCCGCTTTGTGTCCGGCATGTCATCACGATCCCATGAGGTACATCACTATCGCACGCTTCTGTTGGTTTCCGGTCACGTACTACTGTCAGCTATAAATAGTATTGTTTTAAATGTTATCGAAACTCCACTTCCTCTCCTCTACACTCCACACTTTATTGAGGTAAGTGTGAAAGTATACAAGCCGGGATAGCTCAGTCGGTATAGTGACTGACTACGGGCTGGACGATCGGGCGGTCGGATTTCGATTCCCGGCAGGGTCAAGGATAATCTCTCCTCAACGTCGTCCAGGCCGGCTCCGAGGTCCACCCAGCCTCCTATCCAATGGGTACCGGGACTCTTTCCCCGGCAGTAAAGAGGCCAGGGCGTGAAACTGACCACTCACCTCCAACTAGTGCCGAGGTCAGGAAAAATGTGGATCTATACATCCAGTCCCCCATACGCTTTTATAGCTTAGTGTTTAAATAGTTAATACAGAGACAAGGTTACCTTACCCTGAGAGTCTACGCTTAGAAAGGTAAGTACACTTTCAACAGAATGGAAAACAAAGTCATGAAACAAAGACACCTGACAGGTAAACACCCAAGTCCGCAGTAAATGTGGTAACGTTCACATACCAGATCGGCACTTACCTAGTCGCAGACTAAGGGAACTGATAATATTTAGCCACAAGCTAACGACTTTGAACAAGTTAAAAAAAAAAGTTAATCTCTGCTGTTGTTCGTGGGTCCTGTCCAAAAAGGATTAAGACACAGGCCTATAGCGACGGTACTCCAGTGTGGAGGCAGTCTAAAATACCTCCACCGTAGTCCTGCGAGTCGTATAAGTATCATTGGTAATTGCACTTACTGAACACCAACACATAGTAACTACAATCTACTATAGCGCTATCGTTAATTCACACATTCTGCAGTTCACTACAGCATGTATAAGTCTTCTCATTCTGCTGTCTCTTCATTAGTCGTTGCCTGGTGACGGATCAACACTGCTCTCTGCTTCCGTTCTCAGGTTCTTAGCGGCTGGCGACTGTTCCACAACTAACTAATTACTTCGAATGTCCTAGGTACGGACCGCACAGAAAACATCACTCTTCTGTTGCTTTTTACCGGTCGTTGCGTAGCAGACGGTCTACATGTCACAATATGAATGGTGGAGGAATGTTCGGGTAAATTAACAACAAGCTCGTAACCTGTGAACCAACTGCCAACTGTCATGTTTCGTCTTGACTTAAAAAATTGGTACAGTAAAACCACATTTTCAATTCTTGTGGAGAGTTATTATTATTTATTATTGTTTTATTGTTATTTACTCTAACTGCAAATGGGTTTTAACACGATGAAGTAAAACACAGCACACAAAACTATACAAACAACAAAGGACACACTACACACAATGAATACAACGCAAAGGGGCTGCCGATAAACTAATCTTGGTTTGGAGGTGCACAAACTAATGTGCAGTTATTTGCTTGGCTTTTTCCTCAAACCTAAACACAGAGGCGATGTGTTCTTCCAAAACACACGGTGACATGACGCTTGAAAGCCAGAATAGATAGCGGATCCACAGTAGCAGTTCTTTGCTATGCAATGACTAGGTAAACAGGTTCCCACGGAAATGAACACGCAGGCAGCGATAGGAGAACTACCGTTTCTATGCAACGTAGAGTTAAACACATCTCTGTAACACGAGAGGAATTGTTAGGAAACGGTGTTTTCTGTTGGGGCCGTCCCAAGGCTATATAATGAGATACAGGCAAGTGAGATGGTGATGTGGTGGTGGCCACCTGCATAAGGAATGCTCCAAAATACGAATACAGAATCGACGCCGAGTTGCTGCAATGCACCCCAGTAGCAGGAGAGAAAACTCATCCAGCGCCATACCGAGGCTGCAGCCATGCGAAAGGAGAACTGCAAAGGAGAAGAGCACAGCGAGCTCCAGTAGAAGGAGAGGGACCTCACCCAGCTTCATACTGGGGCTGCAGCCATGCGGAAGGACAACTGCAAAGGAGAAGAGCACAGCGAGCTCTCAAGGGATCCTCTGGGAGAGCGTTCTTCTCTAAGTTCACCTCACGAGAGCAATCATACGCAGCTGCATGGCGTCAAGGCATGCAACACTAGCACCTTCAGATAGAGGGGAAAAGCGCGGGTCAACACGTGCAGCAGCTGGTGCCACAACAGGAATTTCAGAAAACAGGTCTGTCAATACAGGCTCCCAGTTCGTCTAACAGTGACACTGTAGCCACTGCAGAGCAGCAGCAGGTGCCACAACAGGAATTGCAGAAAACAGGTCTGTCAGTACAGGCTCCCAATTCGTCTAACAGTGACACTGTAGCCACTGCAGTGCATCGGATCATGACAGAGGTCAGCGGAGCTCTGTCACAAGTAGACAGAATAAAGGTCATTACAAAAATGGCATTTAATGCAAATTGCATTTGGAGGCAGCGCTATGAGCTCAGTAATCAGCTGCGAGTCTTACATATAGATGTGGCTCTTCTCTCTGAGACACATCTCAAACCCCATGAGAGATTCTTCATTCCAAATTATCACTTTTAGCGTACTGACCGCTTCCAAGGAAGAAAAGGCCTAACTGCCGTTGCAGTGAGAAAGGGCATTCCACATAACCATGTAGACCTGCCTCCGCCTGTTTCAATAGAGGCCACAGGGGTTTACATACCGATTGATAATAGCGAAATACTCCTTGTAGCAGTAGCCCACACCTGGAATGATGCTGCCATCACTTTGCTCTTAAGCGTTAGACTTTAGTGGATACTGGCCGGAGATCTGAATGCTAAACATCCATTTTGAAATAGTGGTGTTTCCAACCCATCAGGCGTGAGACTGCTGAATTTACTGCATATAAAATGAGTTTGAAATATCAGCACCACAGTGTCCCACTCATTACTCTCCTACGGGAAATGGTGACGTGCTCGATATTGTTGTGCACAAGAATGTCCGGCTGTCACAAGCCGAGCGGAGCCGAAGTTAGCCGAGTCCCAGCATACTGGTCGCTATGCAACGCGAGTCAACAGCGGTGACGTAACACGGGACGCCGCAGTTGCTAAGTAGCGGTAAACAAATCCCAACAGTGTTGCTAGGCTATCGGCTACCACGGCGCCAGACAACAGTGGTGCCGATTACGTGGCTGTTTTCTGTGTTGTCCTGAACGAGGCTACATAAGGAGCAGCGAAGACTATTCACAGTTTAGTTCTCAATCTAGCCACGGAGAGTTCCGAGTTAGCCAGCAGTCAGCTCTCAAGCTCTCGAGTTACGAGTCAGCCAGGCAGTCATCAGTTAATTGCAGTGTAGTATTTGTGATACTGCCCATGGCAGTAATTGTCAGATTGTAATTTGGGTGATTGTAAGTGCGAATGTGAAATAAAATTCGCTATAACAAATACGGCATGAAGTTATTTGTCGGGTTATACACCCAACACGTGACAATATCACCCTGATGAGAAAGCCAACGTGATTGTGGACTGTTTAGAAAACCAGTTCACATCTCATGACCTATGTGACGAAAGCCACGTGTGACAGGTAGAGAGAGACTACAGTCCAAGCTCTGCTTGCATCTGTTGAGGCACTCCGTTGGGGAAAGTACGACATTGTGACATACATAAATTAACAAATACATTAAAATTGCGAAAGGCTTGTGGACTTGATGGTATTCCAAATGAATACCCTAGGCTTCTCCCAAGAAGACCACTGGTACATCTGACACATTTAATTAATCACTGCCTACTACTGTCCCATTTTCCAAAGCCTTGCAAGGAAGCTAAGGATATAACGTTACCGAAACCCGGTAAGGGCCCAAAATTTCCTCAGAATTTACGACCGATTAGCCTCTTGTCTACAACATGCAAGCTATTCGAAAAAGTTATTCTGAAAATATTCCAAAGGCACACTGAAGAAAAAGGCCTGATTAATGCAAGCCGGTTTGGTTTCCGTGCCCGTCGTAATACAACACTTCAATGTAAGAGGCTTACGGACTACGTAACCTTAAATTTCAAGCTACTGTATTCTTGGATATTAAACAAACCCTTTGGTAAAACATGGCACATTGACATGTTGTATAAATCAATGCTTCTCAAACGCCGGGCCGCGGCCCAGTAGTGTGCCCTGGCATCAATTATACTGGACCGCGAGAGGCTCTTCTGGAATTCGTCCTTTTCATTTTCTAAGCATTTTTCATGAATAAACACTTTATAGTGGAAATATTCTGAGGAGAATAATATTTGTGTCGAGAAGCTCAGACACAGAACACCTAAATCTGTGTAGCAAATGTCAGTGACCAAGCAGCATATTTTTAAACATGGACGTATTCATGAAGATCGGGAATTTTCAGACATATATCCTCTGTTCTCAGAACTGAGCGAAATAACATCTGTGTTGCAAATGTCAGTGACCAATCAGCAAGGAAGTATAAAGAAAATGTTTCCAATTAAGTTGAAGATCAAGGCGGTCTGTATCCGATTCTAAAATCTAGTAATACTGAATACTGTTTCTTCGCAAGTTCGCATTGCAGTGTGTAAGTGCTTGTCTAGAAAACCTGAGAGATTTAAATTTTAATATGAATAAGAGACAGGGGACTTTGTTTAATTTTGGTGTTAAGAAATCTCGTATTGAAGGTTTCTGGCGCAACAAGTAGTGATTCATCCACCTCAAGCCTACATAGCGATCTCCAGGATGTACAAAATGAAGGGAAAACCACCAGCACACAGAAGAAAAAGTCTGC
>NW_019740657.1:708384-736303 GCF_002891405.2 Cryptotermes secundus
AATTAGTGTTGGAAGTAGTGTTAAGAATTGAGAGATTCATACATTTTTATTTATCAAATTACATACTTTACATACATAAATATTTGGCGTGTTTATGAGATAATAAGTGTCTCGCCGACAAGTTGACATACTTCTGCTTCTTCCCCTAATCAGCTGACTTCTATGCTGAGTTACAATGCATAAATATTTTTCTCACTGCCGTTTTTTTTTCAAACCAACATCATTAAAATCAATTTAATAATATAATAATCAATTTTACGCTGAATAACATAAGTTTTTGGTGATCAGCATGGGATATGCCAATGAAAATTAGCACAAATTAATTTAAACATGCCACACCGTATACATAAGTGTACTAATACTCTTTATGATTACGCTATAATTAATTACTAATATTACGTTAGCTTAATGCATGAACTTTAACAAAACTGGAAAGGTATTTACGAGTAAATTTGTTGGGACTGGGCCACAAGGTTCTGTCCTCTCTCCCACACTGTACAGTCTGTATGAACGATACGCCCCAAAATTCCTGGTGTCTATCTAGGTCTCTTTGCTGACGACACCTGTATATATGTGACAGACCGCAAAAAGGGTTATGTTCTCAGAAAGCTGCAGCGAGGTCTCAGTGCTATTGAGACGTGGCGTGATGGCTGCAACATAAAAATCAATGAAGATAAAACTCAGGCAATCTATTTCTCTCATAGACTTAGGCTCCCTCAGAATGGGCAGAATATCCCCTTCGTCAGTCATGTAAAATACCTGGACGTAATCTTCGATAAGAGGATTACGCGGAGACTTCACACAGAACTGATTGAAGCCAAGGCCTTCTGAACATTTATAAGAAACTATTCCCTATTCAAAAGTGAGCGTTTAAACGCAAACATTAAACGAACCCTCTATAAGGCACTGATCAGATCAGCAATGACTTACGCTTGTCCCGCCTGGGAATTAGCGGCAGACACCTGCCTCCTAAAATTGCAGCACCTGCAAAACAAGGTTCTCCGCAGCACTGGAAATTTTCCAAGGTGCACACAAGTCCGCGACTTGCACACGGCTTTCAATTTTCCGTATATATACGACTACATAACAAAATTGTGCAAATAACAAGCAGAAGTCATACAAAATCATGATAATGAACATGTTCGCGGTATAGGACAAGGTGAAGCCAGACACAGAGGCTTAAACATGGCGGTGGTCAAGCTTATGATCGTTCAATGATTAACCCCTCGCGGCTGGCGCAGCACCTGATATGAGGGAAGTTAACTCCTCCATTTGCCCTAAATTTATGGGTGATGGGTTCCCATTGGCCAACCCCTTTTGTCGCGGACGAATCCGCAGCGTCTCGTCGCTGTGTATTTAATAATTTCTTTTATTCCAGTGGCCTAGTAAGGCGAGCTTCCTGCCTGTGCGATTACGCATCTCTGCTGACTATAAACATTCCTGACCTAGATCCACAGTCTAGGTGTTGCCATCCGTACCCGGATCGTTGTGCAAACTCCTAGCAATTGTCGCAACATTGGGGCAATGCCTCAAATTTCCTATTTTTTTTTCGAAATTTTATGCCGCAAATTTTGAGGCTAGAAATCAAAAGCATTCCCTAAACATTACGAGTGTTTCACCGTAATTAGAGCAGTGATGGCCACACATAGGCTGTGGAACGCGGCCAACAAACAACTTAGTCAGCGGAGACGCGTAATCGCTCCACTTTGTAAGTGGCGTTTGTAAACCACTGGAGACCACGAAATTACAAAATGCAAAGGGGGAGGCGCCGCGATTGCCCGCGACGAGTCGAATTTAGCCAATTAGAATTTACCGCTTTAGAAATTTAGGACAAATGGAGAAGTAACTTCCTCCTTGTAGTTGCAATGTCAGCAAGTTGATAGTATAAATTGCTGAATCAATGACACCTGGAAAAAAAGAACAATCTAAAAACGTAATATTCGGCAAGCAGCCGAAGGCTCTCTTCGACATGGGTACCACAAGTGGTGGTGTCGCTGCGTCTCTATCTCAAGTAAGTCATGTTTGCTCATACAAGCCATGCTGTTAAACTTTATGGTTGTTGGTAAATTGTTGTTTGTTAAATGTTGATAGCAATGTCCAGTGTGCCCAGCGGGCTCTTGGGGGTAGAATGCAAAAGTGATGTAACAAATAACAGGCAAGGTTGTTAGTGTAGTAAATATGGTTGTCGTTATATTGTGTGTATGATCATAGTTGTGACTAGTGATTTTTAGACAAACATACTTAGGTTTTTCTAGTATTTATAGTTTAGGAGTAGAATATTTTAAAGGTGAAGTATTATGATGGAATAGCGTAGAAGTGTGTAATGAGTAGTAGGGAATAGAGAGAGGGAAAAGGCCCACGTCGTACGATGAATTCTTGCATATCCTCATGAGTCGAAACAGTAGAGAGAGAGAGAGAGAGAGACAGACTCAAGTCCTACACCCCAGAAGGGGAGATCATGATGAAGTCATAGCGTGGTAAAGTAAATACACTATGTAGTCCCGACTAAAAGGCGGCATTGTTAAGACTGTACATAGGATATGAATTAGAGTGTGAATAGACCAGTGTACCTAGGGTAGGACAGAGATGGTGTATCGAGTAATAGTAATGAAGGAAGTGACAGTCTCGAGCCATCGGCTCTAGGCGAGAGATTAGAACGAAGTTCAGAACTGTTGACGCAACGATACCATGTGTAAACCGACAGACGTCGGCATTCTCCTATTGTAAATAAGAGTGTAAATAGACAGTGGAGTTAGGGTAGGATGTACTGGGATTGTGATTTACTTCCCCGAACCAACCCGTACACGACCGATCGAGAGTGATCCTGGCCCAGCGAAGGCAGAACAGGCCCCAGGCAGTCAACGGCAGCCGGATGCAACGACAGTTAAGGGTGAGGAACTAGAAGCTGAGACAAGGGGATGACGTTCCTGATGGAACAAGGAAAGAGCAATTTAGTACCATTTCACTAGCCCCTTCAGGCATAACAAAGTGATGGCAGAAGTGGGGGATTGGCCAACGAGAGAATTAGTAATTGTTTTACTCACCCCTGCCATCGCAACATTGCCTATAGTACGGTGGTGGTACGAGTCAACGCAGGGTTGACTGACAAANTTCAGCGCCTTAAATATAACTAAAATTAGTTCTAAAATCCTAGACACCAAAAAAATTTTTTTTTGTAGGCCTGTTATAATTATAATTATAATTGGTGACAACGACGAGATACCCAATCCACCCCGTGGCAGAGGTATAATATATGGTGTGACAGTCGATGGGTAGAGGCGGGTCAGACCCGACACGCCCGCTCTACGCCATTACGAAGTGGTGACAGTGACGGAGGGGCCAGCCAACAAAGAACGCTCGCCTACCGCGCTACTGGCACTTAGTATTTTCATCAACCCCCCCTCTTAAGAGGTAATATATGGTGGCAGCTGTTTGCAACGAAGAAGGTCCAGGGCCAGGAGAATCCTAACTGAGAGCAATTTAGTATTTTTTCATCAACCCCCCTTACAGCATAATATGTGGTGGCAGTGGAGGGACACCTACACGCCCCCTGTCACCACGGCGTAATAAGTGGTGGAAGCGGTGGGATACTTACACGCCTCCCTGTCACCACGTCGTAATAGGAAATTTGGCGGTAAACTGCCAGTCGTAAAGTAACTCTGACTTTGAATATGACTGAGAAATAGAACCGAGGGAGTCTTCTGAGGCGGCAGTAGAAGAGAAGACAGCGTGCCACATAGTGATTTGTGAAGTGTAATAACAAGTTGTAATAAGTGTGCAACAAATCTGGCCATCAATCCAAAACCCGTCTATAAGTCACGCATAACCCAAAATACGTGACATCAGCTTGACTTTCAACGGATTACATGGTGTTATATTCCAGAAGGCAGAATTCTTCCCTACTACGTACTTCGATGGCCTGTTGGCATATACATTTAGAAAGGGCGACAGCATTTGAATGTTTCCAGTTTTTCATCAAGTTTCACCCACCATATTCTCTTACGGAAGGTGCTTTGCATAATTTGAAAAACTGTCCAAAATTCCGCCATATCAGGAATTTTATCTACCATCTTCCTATACTGGTGGCTGTGTAATGGGTCGAAATAGCGGCCTCCGTAGTCTAGAGGTAACGTTCTCACCTCATGACTCGTAATACGCGGGTTCAAATACCCGGCGGAGGTCGTCGAATTTTGAAGGGCGGAAAAATTCAGGGAACAAGTCCTCCGGGAGGGACTTTAAGCCGTGGGTCCCGTGTCGTAGCTTTACGGCACGTAAAAGAACCTCATATCTCCAAAGGAGGTCACTGAGCAAAATTACGGACGTTTCCCGCCCAACAGCAGTCTCTAATACCTCTGGTAGATGGGGGAAGCATTATAGATACCTCTCAGCTAGTAGAGCCGGTCTCGCTGGCTGGGCGGGACTGATGGTAAGCACCAGTACCGGTAGGATATAGAGACTGGTAGAAATCATAGAGGGAAGCACAATGGACCTATACAGGTCTAAGTGCATGGGGAAACACACCCTCTCCAATAACTAACTAGGGGATCGAAATGGAGACTCCGTGGTACATATTGATACCGAATGAAAGGAAAGTGCCACAGCTCAGGCGGTCAGACGCCGGTTTCCCACCGCTGGGGTCCGGGTTAGTTCCCAGGCTAGGTCATGTGGGATTTATGGTAGATAAAATAGCACTGATGTGGATATTCTCCGAGTGCTTCAGTTTCCATCATAAATTTCCTTTCTAGAAATTGTTCGACAGTCATTATCATCATCCGAGACCGGTGCAATGGGTCCAAAAGTGGCCGGAGTACCCAGTGGAACCAGTCTCAACCCACACTGTTTCGATTCCAGTCATATCTGCAGTCCATAGCTCTTCCGGATTTAAACAATCTTCCCCTCAATTTCACAGCTAAGCCCAAACAACTGTCACCATTTCATCTTTATGTTTCTTTTGTCACACTGCGGCTCGAGGCACCCTCACTCTGCTTCAGAATTTCCTTGTTAACTAACTCGCTCCCTTCTTGAAAAGCAGCCAGTTGCGTAACCACTCAAGTATTTCCAAATATTTTATGGTACCCAAAGGTTCATTACCGTATTCAGAAAAACCCTCAACTGGTCCCTATCCTGAGGATCCTGAGTGAGATCAATCCAGTCCCTACCACCCTATCCTATTTCTCTCTAAGATCCATTTTAATATTATACATTCACCTACGTCTTAGTCTTCATAGTGGTCTCTTTCCTTCTGGCCTTCCCATCAATATCCTCTGTGCATTCCTCTTCATCCCTATTCGTGCTATATGACCTTCCTGTCGCATCTTCCTTGACTTGACAATTCTAATTATACTTGGGGAAGAAAACAAGTTATAAGGTCCTCTTTATGCAGTTTTCCCCAACCTCCTGCCACTTCATTCCTTCCTGGTCCAATATTCTCTTCGACGCCCTGTTAGAACGTTCTTGTTAGTAAAGGGAAAAGTGTCTGTTGAATTATTTCTGACGGAATGAACAGATGGGAAGTCTGCTGATAACACACAATAACGGTACTGCGAGCTCGAGTTCTCGCGTTGTCACCGGATTCTCTTTCTAAGAAGTAACTTTCTGCCTCTGCTTCACCTACTCCAGTCTTTCATTTTCACTGGCACCTCCAATTTCCGACTCGGTGTCGAGATCACTTTGAAGTCATCATCATTAGAGTCATCTGAATCTATCGAGTCCCCTTTTAAGTTCCTTCCGTTTACAGCGTCCTTCTGACAATTTCGACTCCATGTTGGTATGATAGCTCAGTCGGGACGCACTGACGGCCCGCGTTCGATTGCCGTCACTGCAAGATTTTTCTCTTCTTCACAGCATCCAGACCGGCTCTGGGGCTCACCCAGCCTCCTATCCACCGGGTAGCGGGGGTAGAGCGGCAGAGGCGTGAAGCTTGCCACTTACCTCCAACTAGTGACGAGGTCAAGAACAGTAGATACACCTTCACTTCCCTATATGCTTTCATAGCTTCTTCTGCTTCTTCTTCTTCTATTCCTGTTGCTCCCACTTGGTCTATAGGGCACCCGTGAAACGCTTCGTTTCACTTCAGTTTCCTAATTTTTGACAGTCGGTAGGATTCCTTGGAAGAGAGATCAGTCCGTCGCAAGGCCGTTACCTAACACAAACAGAAGAAACGCAGACGAACAACATGCTTCAAGTAGGATTCGAACCCACGATTCCAGTGTTCGAGCAAACGAACACTTTTCATGTTTTAGACCCCGCGGCAAATATGATCGGTTCTTTTTGGCATAGTGCTTAATTAAGCACAGGGACAATTATACTTTCTTTTTACGGATCCATCTATGAGTTAAAGCGTAAGTCCAAGAGGCAAAGAAGAATTCAACAAGGACTAACGGAAACGACGAAGTCTGCGTTGACAAAAGCACGAACACGAAATTAAATATCAATAAACTTCTGGACTTGCGTGGCTAGTGGTATAATGGGGTCTGAGCCACCTACCGGTCTTCATGTGCTCAATGGAACCTACAGAGGCTACAGAGAACCGTGACACAAGACGTAGTGGCGTTTAGGTGACAGCATAAATACTGTCACGCAGTATTAGCGTCTCTCGACGTGGTATTGGATTGCATATTACATATACTCACCACGTATGCACACAATTACTAATTACACTTAATTACCGCGCCACTGCTTCCACGGAAGCACCCGCTAAGTCTTCTGCAGCCTGTTGTCTTTTTACCAGCAGTTCCCTTGTAACGGTTTCTAACACTATAGATTTTTCAGCTTCCGCTCTCAAGTGCGTTCCTCACAGACTCGGTCAGTCAGAGGGTCAGAGTCACTTTACAACTGGCGGTTTACCGCCAATCAGTTCGTCTTGGCGCGAAGCTTCTTGAAACTCAAGGTCAGGTTTATTTAACTGAACACTTGCGGTCATAGTCCTTACATAACATCCTCTCTGACCAAGACGATGAGTCTGTCATTTACTATTTCTGCTGGCCCTCGCAAGCGCATTCATTCTGAGGTCCGAGTTCTGCAGGACTCATGCCCACATTTTACCGTCTCCGATTCGACACTCCCCTCACCTGGAGGCTAGGTCCCCGTATTTACATCCCCCCAGAACAGGGTGGTTCAGGTATGGCCCCAGGCACTGGATTCCCGTTCCATCGCCTCTTACGACTCGCAGGGCTACAGTGGATGTGATTCGAACCCGCCTCCACAACCTGGAGGGCCAGTCTGCTATGCCTAGAAGCATAAATTCGAAACAGAACGAATACAAAGCACAGCCCCCAACAGGACCTCCACTTTTGAGTTCGTATTCGTTGCCGCGCAGGCATGAACTGGTCGAATCGAGTCTCATGTTACGACCGACGGCCAGTCGGCCAGTCCGCCCCGGAGCAAAGCACCCATCTGGGGCAAACAACCAGATTTCTACCGGCAGACAGCCGCGGGCACCTCCCCCAACGAGGAGGGTCCGCCGCCCACAACCGTTACCGGTCCTCGCCACCGCAGGCAATCTCACGTCCGAGTCCCACGGGACCCGCGACCACACTCCACCATCTCATATTGAAGTCTTCCCCATTCGTCGCCTCCCACGACTCTCAGGGCAACGGTGGAGGCACTCGACCCCACCTTCACATGGGTTGTCCCGACTGTCTTCCTTCTAACCCATTTGCACGGACTGAGTAGAAAACACCGTCTCCAACAGTATCTTTATTGTTGTATGAGCATCTGTTGCCTCAGGGACGTGTTTACCGAGCTTTTGCCTAGAAACGAAAGTTGTTTCAGAGCCGTTGGCTAGCAACGGCTGTTTCTCTGGCTCCACGGCTCGTGCTTTGAGCGAATATGGCACAATATAAACCTCTAGGTATGTCGAAGCCACAAGCTTGGCTTCCATATGATGCAAAACTGCAACGTATAAATAATATAAGCCGAGGGTAACGCAGTTGACAAGTGCACAAGACAATCTTCCCCTGAGATTTAGCAAAAATTTCAATCAATAATACTAAATCAATAACACAATACTAAAAATCTAACTAAAACAAAAACTCTAGTGAATAAGGCAAAAAATTGTAAAGTTGTCCTTGTGCATAATTCACGCCATGATGACGTCTGGCGCAATGGAGGTACAGCTCCACTATTCTGTACCTCGGCACTAGACTGAGGCGTGGTAACCTTCACACCCCGCTGGTTTACCCGCGGGAGAAGAGCCCCCGGTGCCTATTGGGCCTCACAGTCGGGATGCTCTGACGTTACGGAGAGAAACGTCTTGCCTCTCTCGGGAATGGAACCTCGGCCGTTCAGCCAGTAGCCCGCCGTTATTTCGACTGAGCTATAACAGCTAACAACGCGGTAAAACCCATACTGTAACTGTTCATACATTCGGTGCAAGAACGCTGTAAGTTGGTCTCAAAACGGACAGAAGCATCCAGGAGCATTGCTGATTGCACTTGGTACGGGCCTACTGTACCATGGCCAGATGATAGATGATGATGAACGTGGAGCAACCGGTGGAATGAAGATTGGTAGGGGAAACCGAAGTACTTGGAGTAAACCTGACCGTGTCACTTTGTCCATCACAAATACCACATGACCTGACATGGCCTCGAACCCGGAGGTCCGCGGTGGGAAACCTGCGACTAACTGCCTGAGCTATGGCATGGCCAACATCCAGGAGTAACTACTCGTCAATGTGGATTTACCTTCTTGTTTGGATGAATTCACGGTCATCACATGTTTAGCTCATTAAACCATCACAGAGAGGTCTGTGCAAGACAGAATAATCCGAAGAAGAATTCCTCAAATTGGCTATTGTCAGCGGAGCAAACAGCTGGGACCTGTTGACCAGCGCTCCTACTGTGACTGACAAAGAAACAGGATTTGTAACAGTTGCACTGCGCTGATCATCAAGACACAATGCGTGCCTAAGTCACGCACAGCGTATAATGAAAACTACTAATAAAATCGTTAACTTCATTCGATCTCGCGCTTCAAATAAAAGTTTAAATTGCTTTTCAAGTGGGTTGAATCGGCGCACTGTTGCTCCATGTTCCCTGGCATATCTGTCTATGCGTATGTCAGGGTGATGCCGAGTCTCTGACTGAAATTAAACTGTTTTTTTTTGGGGGGGGGGATGGGAAAACATACGTCCTTCAGCGATGAGCAATGGTTTTCACTGACCTGTGCTCACTGGACTGGGTTAAATGAGAAACTGCGGGTTTACAGAAGCCAACTGACGTCATGTTCTGTATCATTACAGCAATTTAAAGAATATTTTAAATTCGGACTCCTGTACTGTTTATTAATTACATAATTAGTACATCAAAATTTAATTTAAATGACCACCGAAACAAATTCAAAGGTAAGTAATATCTATCAATAAATCACTACATGTCACTATCAGTTGCTCCATCACCAGAAACTCAATTACTGAATTGTCATATTTCTCTTTCTAGCTTTATAACGTATGGAGACAGTCTTTCAACAGATTTACACCATTTTCCATGTATTCAAATTCTAATCCCACAGAAAATGGTAGTAAGATCAGTAAAACGTAAAAAAAGTGTAAATTTGTCCCTGTGCTTAACTAATTAAGCACTACGCCATGAAGGCGTGTGGGGGAGTGGATGTATAGATCCACACTTTCTTGATCTCGGCACTATAGTCCATTCGCGGAGACGAGACACTTAGCGTAAACAAAGCAAGCCCCGCGTCGCCACAGCTGAGAGCAAGGAGTGGACAAAGCGCGCAGTTACTCAGTGCACTCACTGCATTCGGACGCACGTTAACCTGTATTCAGACTGAAGAGTGAACTTTGGATGCCCCTGCAACGAAACACGCATCACGTGATCGCTGCATGATTTCATTCAAAGCGCGAAGGAGACACCGCGTGCATTTGTTTACGAGGACTTTCTCGTCTCCGCGAATGGACTGTAGTTGGTGAGTGGTCAGCTTCACTCCTCGGCCGCTTTATCCCCGGAGAAAGAGCCCTCGGTACCCATTGGATAGGAGGCTGGGTGAAACCCAGAACTGGTCTGGACGGCGTGGAGAAGAGGAAATTCTAGACCCTACCGGGACTCGAACTCAGAATCGTCGGTCGTCCAGCCCGTAGCCAGTCGCTATACCGACTGAGCTATGAAGATTAGCACTTAATCATAACCGATAATATTATGGCCTATAGACCCATTGTTAAGCAGTGATTCTGTAAATAGAAATCGTTGCTTGGTAGCGCCCGCAAAATGCACGCAATAGAAGAACGATGTTTTCAACTGAGTCGGCGCCGCGACCACTGCTATTCAACGGCGCGGTAAACACGTCTCTACAATAACAGTGAAGCTATGTTCCGCGTGGTCCGTGCCGAAAAATTATCTGGAAGACAACTGGCGTACCAGATGGGTTTTGCGTGTCATTTGCTATTTCTACGCTTTACAGTTAACTGTTACACATACTAGTGTCCTCAGTCAATTACGGTCTCCACTAGCCGTTTCCTGGAAATGGATTTTAACACACAAACTATAACAGTCTCACTGAATTATTTTCCTTGGCACTACAGCCCCAGTGGGCCTAGGCCTACCTCCATGAACTTCTCCGTTCACTTCGGTTTACCGAGCAGTTGCCTAGCGATAGCTCGGATATCGTTTACGTGTTTACCGGCCGTTGCCAAGCTACACATGTTCTTTCTCGCGATCGTTGCATACCGGCAGCTACACAAGCTCAATAAGCACCTGTATGACTTCAAAGTTCCTGAGGACCAAGAGATGCAAGGCTTCTCACACATCGTTACCGCATTAGAAGAAGGTATATCTCAAGAACTTCGGACTTCAGTTAAGTTTTTGAAGTATCCTGACGCTACACGGCGCTTCCTTTCCTCCTCTCTATTGTTATTTAACGATGTTGTCTGTATCAAGACTAGTGGCGTCCATGATAGGAAGACGAACGAACACAGAGCAGTCGGTTAATGAGAATTAGTAGTGGAAACAGAAGTACTAGGAGAAACCTAACCGAGCTCCATTTTGTCCACCCCACAGGCCCCACATGACCTAACCTGAAATGAAACCTAGGTTATACAGTTCGAAAATGTGGCTGGGTTCATTTTAACATGGAGAAAACTAAACTTCAGGCTCGTTAATTTAGTGCGAAAAGTTTGTCCCTGAAGAAATGGAACATATACGTTTAGAAAATCTTGCATCCGAAACAAATATGAAGTCAAGACGGTCAACACGAAGTACAATTATTGAGTTTCTGGACATTATCCATCGTCCCGCTTTTATTTAAAACACAACGTTTCGGAGACTGGGTTCTGTCTGTCCTCACGCAAAAGCCTACTCAGTTGGGCCAAATCCAAATCGATAGAGTTAGTCCCTATCTCCGGAACCGTGGATGAAGTAGCAAAATCTCCGAACTGGCAGCCACAGATATTTTCTACCCCAAATAAGACAGCAGATGAGCTGTTAACAGAACGCTTATCCAGGTCTAGATCCGAAATCGTATTTTCTGCCGTACATTATATGAAATCCAATGGACTGAACGGTGCATTTATACAGTTAGGATTCAACAGGAACCGTCTGATAACGCGGCAATTATTAATTAGTTGAAATAAATTATGAAGTTATATTAATAAAATTAAAAAATAAAATGTTGCGGGCACGCAAAACGAAAGGAAACACACACAGGTTCTCCACCTGCGGGCCATTTCTGGCATATGCTGCTTCACTGCCTGGACCTTATCTTGCGGCAGATGTCTCCAGTCCATACAGTCAGAACCCAGTTATTAAAACAATCTCGCATCAACGTCTGTGTCTCCAAACTTTAAGGTTTGTGACCAAAATTTTGTGTGCATTTCCATGATCTCAGCCTGGATTGTTTTCGGGGGTTTGACAAGAAAGTTTGCTTACAAATTTACATTAAAACCGTTTAAGACTACTCTTGCTATTTAAAAATACTTTCAAATTGTTAATACTGTGACGCATTGCTAGGCAACGACTCGGTAAACACGTCACAACCGACGCATGACCAACAATTGACGAATATCAGTTGCTGGGTAATGGACCGGTAAACACATTTCCTATGTTATGCAGTCAACAGTGGGACAGTGCTACGTTTCGCAGTAACGGACGAAACACAATTCAAAGCTAGGTGCTAAGCAAACCATCTCATAAGATATGCGCAATCAACAATGGATATCAGAACTCTATATATGCTACCCTGCAGAACAAATTGAGTCAGACCCTGCGAGTAGTAGGAGGCGACGAAAAGTGAAGTCTCAAACCTGAGACAGTAAAATACTGTCACGTGTTGAGTATATGTCACGTGACAAATAACTTCACGCCGTCTTGGATATAGCGAATTTATTCAGCTCGCTCTTACACTTACACAAGTCACAGTTACACCACTATTGCCATCTGCAGTATCACAATTACTTCTCCTGCTGGAGTCATTGGCATTCACTCAATACAACTCGATAACAATGGACTTGAACTCACTCCGGCGAATGCTAGACTGCAACTGATTGGTTACTCTCTCTCTCTAGTAATTCTTATAAACCCTCAGCCGGACAGCGAAAAACCCACATTGCTTCACGCTTACGTAAACGCCGTGTTTAGAGGCGTTGCTGGGGAACGCTGCCGAGAGTTGTTTATAGCTGCGTAGTAACCGCAATGTCCCCTGTTACGTCACCGCGGGGGAAGGGGGAGGAGTGTTGACTGGCCTGTTACCGTAGTTGCGGCAGTTGCTCCGATGCTGTTACGTCACCGCTGGAGGGGGGTGTCTTGCACTGCGCAAATACGTCACACTATGTTCACGAGTACCAAGAGACTCGGACCTAAGAAAGACTGTGCTGGCAAGGACCAGCAGCATATACGAAAAGACAGGCCCGTTCTCTCGTCAGAGAGGGCGCCCCACAAAAAACAAGACCGTAACTGTCAAAAACAGAATGCTAGACATCAAGGTTTACTGGCTGAACGTCAGTTTTAATGTGACTTTGACTTTGAAATTGAGTCAGTTATAGCTGAGAAGCCGTGAGTCGTACTGAGAGATTTCGAGAGACTAGAGGCTCTTCCAGATGCAGACAACAGAGAGGGATTCGTTCTCAAGAAGTAATTCATGTGTGAGCTGTTATATCATGCGGAATTGTAATAGAGACGTCCAATAAATCCAGTCGTCAAATCTAGACACGTGACAATATTAATATATGATATATTTACTTCCTTTCTTCAATTGTAATTAAAAAAAAATCTGAGTAGGCGTAGAGATGCGCAGTTTGCCGCTGTTCATTTCCCGTAAAACACATGGCTTGCGAATTGTCCGCTCCACTCTCTCTCCTTGAGTTAGTCATCCCAGTACAAATCATGAGGCTCTTCAACATTAAATTTTCTCACTCCTACCGTTTCTTCTGCCTCTTAGATACAAATACTCTTCCGAGCACAAACCACCTTTATTCTAAAATATAATATCTTTATTACTATTAGTATTATCTCAACTATCTTAGATTAATTAATGGTATGTGTATTGGGAATTGTGTTTGTACTGTAACTGTAATTGTAATTGCGTTGTAATGGTATTCACTGTATGCAGTGTCCTCTATCGTTGTTTGAGCGTGATGTGTTATTTTGTGTGACGTATTTTATTTGTGTTGTGACTTACTGTATTACCAATGTCACCGAGTAAAAACCCACTTTTAGTCAAAATAAAAAAATTACAATAAAATAATAAACCCTCTGTTTGCCGCGTACTTCTTCCCTCGCTTATTCCTAGACCCTAAAACGGTGGCGATGTGTTCCTCCGAAACGTCCGGCTTTCTTCACAGCTATAAGATATTAAACCCAGAAAACCGCACTCTTCACCTTCGTTTCAAATCAGACTGAATATTATCTAACAGGGAAGCGCTTCAATTCAGTCGTCGGGTACTCGCCTCACTGCACCACGGAATTTATAACAAAAAAGGTAAAGTTATCCTTGTTAGAGGCCGTGAAAGACCATAGGGTTGTGAGACGTCGAGGTTCCCACATTTTATCTAGACAATGGGCTCACAGATGGCGGTCAGTTTGACAGCCGTAAGCTCCGGCCGGCCTTTACGCTCAAGCAGATTCCTGGTACTCATTTCTGCTAGAGGCTGAGTCGACCCCAGGCCGTAGTGCGGCTGGAAGGATTAGGCCAACTGAAAATTCCAATAACCTAATCGGGTCACTATACAAACTGAGCTATCCCAGCTCCCGCTACTTCAGTCCTTAGCCTTTTCACTATGCTAACTGAGCTATCCCAGCTCTCGCTACTTAAGCCCGTAGCCTGGGCACTATACAAACTGAGCTATCCAAGCTCTCGCTACTTAAGCCCGTAGCCTGGTCACTATGCTAACTGAGCTATCCCAGGTCTCGCGATTTCAGCCCGTAGCCTGGTAACTATACTAACTGAGCTAACCCATCTCCCGCTACAAAGGAGATGTGTATATTTAAGGTACGAGGGAGAGTCAGTAAATAGGTCACAAATGGAAGTAGAACAGCTGCAATGGATGTAATGTTTCCTGTGTGTATCACTAGGTAGCAGCACAGTCCATGCCCATGACACTGAGGAGCTGAAGTTAAAAAGAGGGCCGATTCGGAGGCAAAGCAATCAATCAAAGACGACAGAGATAGTCGATTACTATTACCAGTGGCAGATCTTGAAACTCAGTGGAAATAGGAAAGCAAAGAACTTCAGTTTCTGTAGGGACACCAAAATGGACAGAGGCGAACGCTACTTTGAGAGGTACTCGTCTCCGTGGTTCCGCGATATAAAAATGAACCGTCGTGCCTTATTTACTTACTTACTCATGGAGCTGAGCCCTTCTGGAGGAGCCGCCAATTCTGCAGCTACTCAAGAATTTCCCAGCATTTTATGGAACCCGAAGGTTCAATACCGTGTTCACAACAGCCCTCCACTGGTCCCTATTCTGAGCCAGATCAATCCAATCCATATCATACCACTCTATCTAAGATCCATTTTAATATTGTCCACCCACCTACGCCTTGGTCTTCCCAGTGGAGTTTCTTCTGGCTTTCCCACCAATATCCTATACGCATTCCTCGTCTCCCTCATTCGTGCCCACCTCATGTCAATAAACCGCGTGAGAGCAGGTCACACCAGTCTTAAAGCAAGCCTAAACAGATTTAGCATAGTGTCCACGGCCGAATGCGAATGTGTTTATGGGCTGCAAACGGAGGAACATATCTTCTGGGATCCTAAACGGTACGAGTACCAACGGGCAACAAACATGGGCTGCAGACGGAGGAACATATCTTCTGGGATTCTAAACGGTACGAGTACCAACGGGCAACATGGATGGGCTGCAGACGGAGGAACATATCTTCTGGGATTCTAAACGGTACGAGTACCAACGGGCAACATGGATGGGCTGCAGACGGAGGAACATATCTTCTGGGATTCTAAACGGTACGAGTACCAACGGGCAACAGCGATGGACATTTTGTGTGAGAAAAGTAAAAAAGGATACCCAAAGTCAGTTAGAGAGCTCTTAAGGCTAGAAGAAAAAATTATTTGTGTGAGGCGTCTGTTACTTCATAAACTTCACTACTTCAGTAATTGTACTGATTATTAACAGTGTACTCTCAGATTTAAGTTCAGATCTATATATTAAGAACCGCGGGGTGCTGCAGAGAGCCGGATGGGCATTGCCTATGCCATTATTGCATTAACAGTTTTTTTTTTTTAAAGTCTAGGTAGCAGACGCGCATGCGCATGTTCAGTGGCTAATTTCAGTAGTCAAAATGGCGACTCTGCTTGAGGTGTGTACTACCGAGAATTAGGATTCTGTTGTGCGATTCTTGCGAACAAAAGGACTCAATGCAAAGGATATTCATAAAGAACGGTCTCCTGTTTATGGTGGGAAGTGTTTGTCGCGTAAAGCTTTTCACAACTATGTGCCAAACGTCTGATGCCGAAGAGGTTGAAACGGAGGTGCGCTAGTGGCTGAGACAACAGTCAAAAGATTTCTATTCTGCGGGTTTCGACGCACTAGTAAAGCGATGGGACAAGTGTATCAATATTGGTGGAGGGTATGTGGATAAATATGCAAATGTTTTTGTCCCCAGGTTCGAATATCACACGTTACATGTTCTATATCCATTTCTGATTCATTTGCTGACTCCCCCTCGTATATACTTGGGACTCGTTATTTGTGAGGATTGGAGTTTCTACTGGTTTGAAAATAATCTGCAGGCGTATTTAATTTTGAGTGGTAGCGTAGTTGGTTGAGGCACTATGCTACAAGCCGGAAAGTCGCGGGATCAAATCCCGATGAGGTCACTGGGTTTTTCCAATTTACCTAATCCTTCCAGCCGCAGTATGGCCCTGGGGTCGACTCAGCCTCTGACAGAAATGAGTACCAGGAATCTTCCTGGGTGGTAAAGGGCGGCCGGCGCGTAGGGCTGACCTTACCGCCATCTATGAGCCGATTGTCTAGAAAATGTGGGAACATTTCACAACCCTGTGGGCCTCCACGGCCTGTTACAGGGATAGCTTTACTTTTTACATAAATTTGTTCTCTTCTCCGCAGCGCCCAGATCTGCACGAGGCGACACAGCCTCGTATCGAATGCGTAGCTAGACATAGCCCACCCCTCCATATGCCTATTGTACACATATGTTTATTTCCGTCTTAAATACAACTTATTATCTAGTCAGTAGCGATAACCTACATATGAATGACACATACATCGACACATACAACCGAATATTTGAGATAATTAAATGAGCTTTACGCCAGACAGCAGCACACACACCCCCAGTCATGTCATAAAAGCAGGATTAGTCACACTGAACGCTCATTATAGGCACATACAGACAACTTAACAACATAACTAGTCTAGAAGCGCAGAAAGCCTTACAGCCAATCGTGCATACGTCAGTATAAAGAGTAAACTAGCGTAAAACACACAACACCCAAATATAACAAATAAGATACAATAATACATCCTCTACATATTTCAGATAACAAAATAATACATCAAAATCCTTACGAATTGCACAAATAACCCGCGTTAAGTACAAATATAAAGAACTATCAACACATACGTATAAATCTAACAACCAAATTATGTAACATAACACATTACTTACACATTACAGATAATGCCCATGCAGCGAGAATAAATCCATAACAAGAAATACTGAAGCAAATATCTTATAAACAAATGGACTAAAATATCAAGATGTTAATTTTTTTAATTAAGAAATATCGCGTTCGCAGGCAATACGCAGTTTTGACATACAGCGCAACAATTTTAGCAACACAGATAACACCCGATTATGGCCGATTTCGGCCGAAACATATACTGAGGAGAAAGGATAACTACATAATGTGTTGCATTTAAGATGGAATATATGTATTAACGCAACAGCATTCCTAAACAGAATATTATCCTCCACATGTCTTCATGGTGTGGCGCTTAATTAAGTAAGTATAGTTCAGTCCCACACTGGCAGTTTCCAACATGCACTCTGTTTCAGTGGCAAATATTAACTAAGTTTATGTAACTGCTTCTTCTGTTAATGTTTTTCGCAGTTGACAGACCACATTTCTCTCTGCGGCAATAAGGGAAGACTGGGCAAAACAATCACTTACATTTACGTGTCTTTCCGTCAAAATATTGGACTCCTTGCCTGCCACTGTATGATAGCTGTGGAGTTCCCAACAGCAGGTTTCACCATGTGAGATGAAGCCCTCTAAGACTTCTAACCCTTGAGTTTACTTTCCAATTATGGCTTTTTGAAGTACACAGTGGTAAATGGGAGCTTATTATAGGGACACTTGATTCACAGGTTACAAGGGTAAGCCATTGTAATCGGCCATATCGCGACTGACCCAACATCTCACGCCACGGGTTCTTAATATTTCATTGGTTTCCACTTACAACCAATCACTGCACTTAGCACGAACAACGTTCAAAACTTATACGAAAGGTAAAGATTAAGCTATTCCTGTAACAGGTCGTGGAGACCCATAGAGATGTGAGACGTCGAGGCTTCCACATTTTCTAGACAATCGGCTCACAGATGTCGGCGAGATTGTGAACCTTACGTGTCAGCCACCCAAGGATTAGGTCAATTGAAAAATAAATGACCTCATCGGGAATCGAGCACGCGACCTTCGGCTTTTAGCATATTGCCTCAACAAACTACGCAAATTATAATATATTAAATAAGAGCCCATTTTGGAAACGGGATTATTGGCGTAAAGGTCCCACGGAAAACTCTTGCCATCTTCTATGCACCAGAATTTACGTGCAAAGCAAAGCTTCATCCACTCCAGCACGTCACCAAATGTTTAATCAGGATTCGCGACAACCGTTCAATCAGAACATTATCATAAATGATGTTCATCACAGACTGGCCAAGTGAAAATGATAACGCAGGAAATGAACAAGACTTCGGACAAAATGGACCCGACAGCCCATGTGAAGGCGCTCAGTTCAACTGCACCGAACCATCAGTGCCTAGAATGAGCGGTTTAGATTTGGAGTCTGTACGCCCTTTACCACACGCCCCGCCACGAACTGAATATAACTTAAGAAAGGTTGGAAAAGAATAAATTGAAGAGTTTTAAAAGACAGCGTCCGGAAAGAAACGTACCGAAGAAAAATACAGCCGACTATATGAAATGAACTCTAAAAAAGAAAAGTGTACACAAAAATCTCCCCAGAAAGGAAGAGAGGAAGAATTTTAAATTTGGAGATTATTAATCTCTGCGGGGCCGATCACAGTGGCCACGCGGTCTAAGGCATGAACTATCTTCGCTCGCTCGAACACTGGAATCGTACGTTCGAATCTCACTCAAGGCATGGATGTCTATGTTTATCCTGTATTTGTGTTTGGACGCGATGTGCAACGGTCTGTCCCCTTGTCCAAGGGGCCCTACCGACTTAGTTTAAGAAACCGAGTGAAACGAAGCGTTTCTAGGATGCCCTGTGCTCCAAGTCGGAGCAACAGCGATAGAAGGAGAAGTAGAAGAAGAAGAGGAAGAAGATTTTGAGCGCGATCGAGACACACTACGGCTGGCGTGTTTTAAAAAGTATGCCTCAAACGAGTAATGGGTGCTGTGTCCAGAATGCAAAATGTGGAGGGGGGGTATAGTAGGAATGCGCAGAGACATAAATCCCTGATATGTGCGCATAAAATCCGACGTTTCAGAAAAGTGGATGTGACTTCGGAAAGTGCCCCTGCTGATGTTGCAATCTGCAGAGAGATGGGTTACGTTCCGGTATACACAGGTTCCGAAAAACTGCAATTACAATTTACAGGTAGTTCAAACTTCAGTCCACGTTTCCCATTCTTCAAATTTTATTTTAAAATTAAACGAATCTGGGTTTTTGAGAAAATTTTAAAAAATGTTGCAAACAGCCCCTCCTTCCCCTATCGCGACTCACTGAACGTATTTGTACATTACTCTTGTCAAGATATAATTTGTCGGACATACACTACTATACTTCTAAGTACTTCAGTTACTTAGGAAAATTTTCGTTCTGAGAGAACATTTATCTTGCAAGAGCAATACTTTCCGGTCTGAGAACTCATTTGTCTACCGGGGTGACAAAAAATAAAGCTGAGATCAGACAGCAAGCTCGTGACTTTACACACATTAACATCTACTGTATATCAGTATATCCTCTTATTATTGTAGCGAGAAGACGACTGAAAAGTACATAAATTCATTTCCTTATGCGGCACACTTCATATACAGCAAAGCTATATTTGCGAATAAGATCTAAAAGTTTGCGACGACGGTACATCTGGACATTATCCATCGTCTTGTCTCTATCTAAAAACCGCCTTGTTTATTTTTCAAAACACGTTTCGGAGACTGGAGTCTGTCTCTGTCTTCAGGTAAAACATACTCAGTTGGGCCCAATAGATCTCAGTGAAATCAGTGAAACGTTTGCCACCCAGTTGTGAACTACTTTACGCGACAAATACTTCCCGTCGTAAACAGCAAACATGTCTTTATGAATATCCTTTACACTGAGTCCTTTAGCCCATAAAAAGGCACAACATAACCCTGCTCTTCGGTATGATACTCTTCAAGCACGGTCATCATTTTGACTACTGAAACCTGCCTGGGAACATGCGCATGCGCGTCTTCTACCTAGACTGCCATGAAGCTGGACTACGCTGCTACCTAGTTAATACACACAGAAAACGTATCACGTCAATTACAGCTATTTTACTTGCATTTGTCTCCTACTTACTGACTCCCTCGTAGCATACAGAACCGTTGCATTTGCACACCTCCTGCAACAAATGCAAGCGATTCTCTGCTTCGTCCAAAGGATACACACTTGTGATAATGTCGGAGGCCAGAAACTAACAGCGCTGTCCGTCTGTCTGTGCTGTAATACAGCTATACAAACAAGAATAAGAAAATAATAAGTTCTGGGAAGAAATAATCGTCTACTTTCCTTTGATACATCGACTTCTTCAATTTTTGCGTGAGTATTCGTTGCAGCGGTAGCGTTTTTACGGAGACATCTATAATCCCTTTACTAGGCAGACTGACAGGAGGGATCTGTGAAGGACGCCGTTGAGATGGTTCAGGCGCCACGGTATACATGCTAAGTTTCAAAAAGACTGGTTCAGGCACTCAGGAGTTGATGAGATGGGGTGGAGTGCACAGACAGCAAGGTGATCTCATAAGCCTAATTTTATTTTTTTAAAATAAGAAAAATAGGATAAAAACAAAATAATGCAAATTCTGACAACTTAACGAGGGGCTACCGTAAGCATGCCTGTTTACTTAACAAAACTGGATCCAGTCCCTATTCCCACTCAGCAGGTTTTGGGCCAGGAACGAATTACGAATGGGCACGCCAGGGAAGCTGTAGGTGGCGTTTGAGATAAAATATCTGCACATTTTACATAATTTTTGGAGCTGCTAAGTTATTACACCAAACCCGAAGAAAACTGCCTGTGCATCTCAAATAATATGTATATGGGGGGGGGGGAAGCGCACTAAAGAGAACTAACAATCAAGTCTACAAGGCGGAATCAAACCGAGACATTGCTGACTAATTTTAAAACATTAAGAACAGCGGCGTTATATTGTGCGTTTTGTGGACAAAAGGACTCAATGCAAAGGATATTCATAAAGAAATGTTCCATCTTTACGGTGTGAAGTGTTTGTTGCGTAAAGAACTTCAAAATTGGGTCAAGAAATTCTCTCAAGGACGCTCGAAAGCCAGAGATGATGAAACGGAGGTGCGCAAGTGGCTGAGACAACAGTCAAAAGACTTCCATGCTGCAGGTTTCGACGCACTGGTAAAGTGACGGGACAAGTGTATTAATGTTGTAAGATTCGAGGCTTTCACGGCGGTGACTATGAAGAAAGCAGTCTTCTGAGATTTGGCACCGTGTATATGTTGTGTTAACCGACGTTTCGGAGGAACGTATTAATGTTGGTGGAGAATATGCTGAGAAATGAATGTTTATTTTTCCCTGTTTCGAATATCACATGTTTTACGTTTTATAAGTACTTGTGACCTATTTACTGACTATTCCTCATACCTCAACAAGACACTCGGAGCGTGAAGGGCAACTGTGTACTTAACTTACTTCAAAAGGAAATTAGGGGCTCAGCGGCCTCCGTAGTCTAGAGGTAACGTTCCCACCTCATGACTCGTGGTACGCGGGTTCAAACCCGGCGGAGGTCGTCGAATTTTTAAGGGCGGAAAAATTCAGGGAACAAGTCCTCCGGGAGGGACTTTAAGCCGTGGGTCCCGTGTCGTAGCTTTACGGCACGTAAAAGAACCTCATATCTCCAAAGGAGGTCACTGAGCCAAATTCAAGGACGTTTCCCGCCCAACAGTAGTCTCTAACGCCTCTGATGGGGGAACCATTATAGATACCGCCAAGCCAGTGGAGGCCGAACTCGCTGGCTCGGTCGGGACTGATGGTACGCACCAATATCGGTAGGGTATAGAGACTGGTAGAATATCATAGAGGGAAGCACAATGGACCAATACAGGTCTCAGTGCATGGGGAAACCCACCCTCTCCAATAACTAACTAATTAGGGGCTCGCTAGAGAGCTTAAGACTGCTCTGCGCTGCGTTCTTCAGCTAAACCGTAGCAGCCAGTAACGCAGTGCGGAAGCACAGAATTACCCTCGCATGGCGAACCTGAACGGAAGGTGAAGTGAGAACGTAAAGAAACAAACAGAAAAATGTAAGAAAACAAAAGAACAAATTACGGCGGTGAGAAAAGAAAAGAAATTAAATGGGAGACATACCCGTCCATAAAACAGGAAAGACAAAGACATAAAAGAAATTAAAACGAAATGATAAAAGCGAAAGAAGACGGACGACAACAAAATCGATGACGGCCATGGCGTATACTACAATAACGTTAATATACAACCAACGTACACGCATCTGTAATACCAGCAACGCAAGAAAACGCTCTACAGCCCTTGAGGACCTCGGCCGCTACGTACTCAGAGGACAACACAAACACAGAAAAACGCATTCAGACATCCATTCCTAGAGTGGGATTCGAACCCATCCCATCGAGCGGGCGAAGAGAGTCCATGCCTCATACCGCGCGGCCACTGTGATCGGCCAAATTAAATGTATGCTAACATAAATTTCTGAACACTCAGTCGGTATAGTTCGCTTGCGGACTAAAACCACGGAGTTTGTTTGTAACCTAATCTAGCTGCTCAGAACCTTCACTAAACTTCATGCAATGTGAACTGACCGAGTACAAATTACCACAACGAAGACTCGTGATCGCTGGGCACGAAACGGAACAATACGAAGACTGGTAACACTGTGGTAACATGGCCTAAAAGTATGTCTTTGACAAATTTTATGCAAATCAGAAACAAGGTACATTTACTTATTAAACGAAACCGATATAATTTTTCCCCAAAGGTAAACTGTTTGACAAGTAACGTCAAATTTATGGAATAGGCTGGTAGGCATTTTTTCCTTCCGAAACGGTACCCACAGGAAGGAGAAAGTCCGCCGTTAAAAGCGGCTACCAGGCAACGACTGGTGTTGACACAGAAGACCTAGTGCCTGCTGTAGTGAACCACTGAGTGCGTGAATCAGCGACAGCGCTATAGTTACTTGTAGTTACGTCCGTAAGTGGTCAATAAATCCAATCACCAATCAAAACCCCGTCTACAGTCACTCATACGCGTGACAATATGAATGCATATTCCGATATGTCAACGCATTGCCAGGCAACGACTCGATAAACACCCGCGATACGCGTACTCAACAATAGGACGAATGTTTATAGCTCGCTGCTAGGCAACAGTCAGCTCGCCAACAGACCGGCGAGATAAATATCACGTGACTTTGTTTTATTGTGGTTTACGCTACGCAACAATAGAACTATATTTTCCGCGCTGTCCGTGTCACGGCTATATAACACGAGTACGCTTGCAGCTAAAGAGAGCCCAGGAGGGTTTGGCAGTTGAGAGTAAAAGGACGAGACTGGAGCGTGTCCTTAGTGAATTGTGAAGATTGTGTAGAGATTAGGACAGAGGAGTAGAGAGTGATTTAAGACGAACAACAAGAAAACTTCATAGTTATTTTTGGGCTAGTTTTAGTGACGAGATCCGTTGCCAGGAGATGACTAGTGAAGACGGAGAAACCTAGTGCGTGTGCAACGTTGAACAGGAAATTGTGTAAATCATCGATAGCGCTAATGCGGCAGGGGCGTGAAGCTGACCAGTCACCTCAAACTAGTGCCGAGGTCAAGAAAATGTGGATCTATACATCCACTCCACCATACGCCTTCATGAGGGCCAACTTTACCGAAATATGGCACTGGGGCCAACTCAGCTTTAACAGAAATAAGTACCCGGAATCTTCCTGGGGGTAAAGGGTGACTGGGAGCCGGTCACGGTAGCCGAGCGGTCTAAGGCATGTACTGTCGTCGCTCGCTTGGAAACTGGGCTCGTGGGTTCGAATCCCACTCAGGGCATGGATGGTTAGTTTGTGTGTGTGCGTTTATCTGTGTTTGTGTACAGGGAGAGGCCTTGCGACGAGCTGATCACCCGCCCAAGGAGTCCTACCGAATGTGTAAGATCTAGAAAAACCGAAGTGAACGGAGAAGTTCATGGAGTAGTAGTGCAGTGGGGCAGTAGTGCCAAGGAAATAATAGAGGGTGGCTGCCAACCTCACCGCCATCTGTGAGCCGACTGTCTAGAAAATATGGCAGCCTCGACGTCTCACAACCCTATGGGACTCCACGGCCTATTACAGGGAGTGCTTTACCTTTTTACGTTTAATATATCATAAGAAGTCTACATGATACATATCAAGGGTAAAAGGAAAGCTAAAGTTGTCCCTTGGAGAAGTTCATGGAGGTAGGCCTAGGCCCAGTGGAGCTGTAGTGCCAAGGAAAAAAAAGTCCCTGTGCTTAACTAATTAAGCACTACGCTATGAAGGCGTATTGGGGAGTGGATATATAGAGCCACATTTTCTTGACCTCGACACTAGTTGGAGGTGGTCACCTTCACGCCTCGGCCGTTTTACCCCCGCATGCCCCCGGTACCCACTGAATAGGAGGCTGGGTGGGCCCCGGAACCGGTCTGCACGACGAGGAGAAGAGAAAATTCTTGATCCTAACCAGACTCGAATTCGTACCCCTCGGTCGCCCACCCCGTAGCCAGTCGCTATACCGACTGAGCTATCCCCGCTCCCTAAAAGAGACGTAATGAAAATATGCACTTTTACTGTTTGATAATATGAACCCACGGCCACCTTGGATTCATAAGTGTCTGGCTTGAAAGGAAGCAACTGATGACGACAATCCTTTACTTGTAAGATTTGAGGCTTTCACGGCGGTCACTATGAAGNTACTTGTCGCTGCTTCCGAATGACAAAGTGTCTGTTCATATCTGTTCAACATTTGTGCTAATGAAAAGTCGATACGCTCTGACGAGACAGAACGCTTCACTTGGGGAAAGCGGTAATGACGACTTTAGCTTATGGCAACGTCACTAAATAAAGCTCTACATTTCGTTTCTCATCTCAGGTTTACAATGGAAGCCAAGGGAGAGGCCAACCAAGAAGAGACGTATCCAGAGTGAGTACCACTGGAGGTCATGATAAAGTACAGTCAAGAAGAAACGGAGCCTGGAATACACACCATTCGAACCGATTTACAGGAGACCATCAAACATCGATTGAAAGACGCCCTGTCGTGTGTCGAACAAAAGACGTAGGGCCTCAGCAAGGAACTTCTTGAAAAGACTGACGAGGCATAGATGGACTTACAGGCACGCGGATGAAGTTCCTCCAGGAATCCCTAGTAGACATGAGGAAGGGCCTTCGCGGATTCATGTTCCAGCTCGAGGTGCCCCAGCTAAGGCCAACCGACGCGAGTTCTTGCCACACTTGGAGGAAGTCGTGGCCAGGGCCGAGCGGGGAAGAGGAACAGGAGCCACCGAAGTTCGACGAGACTACATCATGGGCCATGTTCTGGCACCAGTTCGAGACCGTAGCAGAGCACAACTGTTGGATGCGCCAAGAGAAGTCCACGTATTGGATCACAGCCTTGCAAGGCCGGGCCACCGACGTGCTACACGGAAACCCTTCAGGCCTTGGAGGACCGGTTCGGAGACCAACAGTTTGTCGCCGCATATCGCAGTCAGCTGAAGACAAGGGCCCTCAGGGACAGGGAATCCTTGCAAGAATTTGCCATGGCCATCGAACAGCTGGTCCACCGGGCCTTCCCCACTCTGCCCGAGGACATCATATGAAGAGAAGCAGGCAAAGCATTCGGAGACGTGGTAGATGACCCAGACATAGAAATCCGGCTGCTGCTAGACTGTAAAAGAGGCTCTCAGTCAGGCACTCGAACTACAAGCCATAATTCTAGCCGCCAGGCCCCATAAAACGAGCACTAAGACATTCTGGGGGGCCCTATCGCCCCCATCCGAAGAAGGAACACGGGCTTCAGAGACAAGGCTAGGGAAAATGTCATGTGTAGGGGGTACGGCTTCTAGATCGGATGATAGGATTTACTGGCACTTCGGTTACAAGTTCTCTTAATCACGTTCAATTATAACGCTACTGCTATTCTGCACACTTTGAGTTCACCGTTCCACATGCACTAGGATTCTGTCTTCACTAGTCGTCTCCTTGCAAAGGAGCTCAACACAGAAACTAGCGCTTCAAGTCGCTATGAAGTCTTCTTGCCATTTCTTCTTCAATCGTCCAGGAAACTTGGAACTTAACTGAAACTCTTAGTTTCTACTACAAATTCCTTCAGCTTACTGTTCAGCTTCGGAATTCTGCTCACTTGTGAAGATGCAGCACAGACAGGCCTCACAGAAAACATATGTAACGTAACATGACCCAGCCAGTCCATTGGTGCGCTGGCTGGACGTATAGAAAACACATGTCATGTAGTCACTAACCAGACAGTCCATTGGCGCGACAGCTAGACCTACAGAAAACACATCATATGACCGCTACCCACTGTTTCGTGACATTACCACGCATGCGTAAGATGCGTAGACACGGAGAAAACACTGCTCCGGTATTGTTGATCGTGTATGTATTTCTGGTGTTGCCTAGCAATGGATTTCCATGTCATATTATCCAACTGGACAGTTATTTTCAGTTTTTTGTCCGACATGCAACAAAAACAAGATTTAAAATTAAACAATTATAAAAACCGTCAGTACACTACATGTATCGGCCTACACGACCATCATCAAGTGCGTTGAAATTAGGGGGGGGGGAACTGTTGTGCTTTCAGCTTTTACAGTATTTTTAAATGAAGTCAATGTACTCGTAGTTTCTCAACCTATGCAACATGCACACTTCACGGACAACAGGCATACCACAAAGATAATACATGTGGCATAGAGGGGGCACGCCGTAGCGTAGCACTATGCTACAAGCCGGAAGATCTCGGGTTCGGTTCCCGATGAGGTCATTGGACATTTCAATTGACCTAATCCTTCCAACAGCACTATGGTCCTGGGGTTGACTCCGCCTCTTATAAAAATGAGTACCGTGAATTTTTCTGGAGGTAAAGGGCGGCCGACCCGTAGGGCCCAACCTCACCGCCAAGTGTGAGCCGATTGTCTAGAAAATGTGGCAGCCTCGACATCTTACAGCCCTATGGGCCTCCGCGGTCTGCTACAGGGATAGTTTCATTTATTTATTGGCATAGATAGAGGAACTAGGTTGTTGTCCTTTAAAAACATTGTAGATATTGTCAAGCAGTGTGTGTGTGTGTGTGTGTGTGTGTGTGTGTGACTACAGACGGGGCATGGACAAGCGAATGGATTTAGTGACCACTTGTATACACCACTCAGAAGTACACTTTACAGATCACTCACACAGACAGACCGGTTTCCTCAGTCTATTACAGTTTACACAAGCCGTTTCCTGGCAACGGCTTCTACCGAGGGAGATTCTTCAACTTTCTGCGCTCAGGTCCTCTTGTCAAAGCCGCCAGTGCAGAACTCTTTGTCAACTGACAACTCAACTAAGTAGGTCCCAGGCTGGCGGCCATTTCACACCAAACTCCTAGTCTTCTCTTTACAGGCTGACTTTCAATTGACAACTAACTCTCTCACTCACCAACCAGCCACTTCACGTCACTTCATCTAACTGAACTGCTGACAACTTCTAACTCGACTGATCCTACTTATGTTTCGGCACGAACCACATACAGTTTCGATACACCTGATGATGGCCTAGGAGGCCTAAACATGTAGCGCAGTGCCGAATTTTAAAAGATCATTTCATTTTAAATGTTGATATTGTTGCATGGCGGACGGAAAGACAAATGGAAATGAACAGCAATCCCAACTGTAACTGAATGCTAAGATAAAACCAAATGAAAATGTCCGAAAAATCCAGAATGGGCCAGAGGGCAAAGTGTGAGCTGCTGGGGAAAATTGCTACGCCTTTTCAG